>NC_092053.1:33286627-33659050 GCF_003086295.3 Arachis hypogaea | reverse complement strand
TGGCTTTGTTTATATGATTTTTTATTTATTTTATTGTATTTCTTTTATTCATATGATAAATATTGTTGACTTTTTTTTTTATTTTTTTATAGTGTTCTGATTTTTCAGGTATTTTATTAATTTTTATGATATTTTTATTATTTTTTCATATGAATTCTTTTTTTTTTCTATACTTTACTGCATTGTATTTATGTTGTGTATGAAATTTTTTTATTTTTTATTTGATTTTATTCATATGAATTTTATTTACGTTTTATGGTATTTTTTTGTTCATATGATATATGTTGTTGGTTTTATGGAATTTTTATTATTTCTTATCTATATGATTTTTTTCTTTTCTTTGATGTACTCTATTTTTGTTTTGTATTAATTTTTTTATTTTTTATTAATTCTATAAATAATAAAAATTTATAGTCTAAAATAATACTAAATTAAAGAGTACTGATGATACTAAAAAAATTATGGAATATTTTTTTTGTCTGACATTATAAAATTTATAATTCTCTCTTTTATAATTTTATTTTTTATTGTATTTATTTTATTTATATGATAAATATTTTTTATATTATTTTTTATAGTATTCGGATTTTGCAGGTATATAAAATTGATGTCTCTTTTAGTAATTTTTCATTTAAAAATGATTTTGAGTAGTATAATCCAAACAACATTTATTTTACTATAATCAATTTTGATATAAAGATTGCCAAACATAAATCACGTTAACTCAAACTAACTTATCATCAAAATCAATTTTACAAAATTAATTTTATACAAATTTCTGTTTGCAAACTGTAATCCAAACACACACTTAATTTATTACAATGGTTGGTTCACTTGCTGAGCTATTGCTAACTCCGATTATTAAGTTTTTTCTGTCATTGACTGTTGAGATTTTTTTTATTGTGACTATTGAGATATTTGACTCTTTTGGTGCCTATGGTTACGACTTACGATAGCTAAACAGCTTTAGTAGCACTTAAATAATATTGCTAAAATTAAAGTGATAATTTTTTAAATTTTGTTAATTAATATTTTTATTTTTCAAATTAAAATACGTTACTATTACTTTAATTTTAGAAATACTTTTTAAGCGTAGCTAAAATTATATAGCAATGGTAGCCACTGTAACCATAAGTACCATATTGAATGTAAATATTGGCAAATAAAACTTAAGGTAAAGTAATTAATTAAGGTGCTTACAGTCTTTGAATCTGGGTCAGATTCCCAAGCTCAGGAGGAAGATCTCCGTACAGTTGATTGGACTCCGCAACACTATATATCCGTTGCAAATTAAATTAAATTAATTAGGCTAAGTCCCATTGAATACATAAATTTCAATTAAGCTTTTACTTTGGTAGCTATAAGGTGGATAAAAAGAAACTCACAAACTTTTGAGTGTGGATATGTTGGCTATCTCTTTTGGTATTGGACCCGTTAACCGATTTCCTCCAAGAGTACTGTGTCATATATATTATAGTATTAGTATTTTTAATATATTTCAGGATCATATGACGAATAGGACTGATTTATGTATACAGTATTAACATTGTCAATTAATTTTATTCTATTGAATTAATAGAACTGTAAAATATTTTGGCGATACATGTTGAGAAGATTCAAGGAGCCCCATTCTCTAGGAATTGTGCCATTCAGGTAGTTTAAAGTAAGATCACTGCACAAAGATAAAATGTTCATATCATAAAAATAGATAAATAATGTCGTTGAAGAAATGAAACAACAAATTGCAAAAATGAGGATTGTAATGGGAATAAAGTTGTAGAATTAAACATACATTTCTTGAAGGTAAGGCAATCTCACTAGCTCAGGCGGCAGGGTACCCGGGAGATTTTGACGTTTCATACATCTGTTTATCATTCATTTAACCCATCCATGGAGAAATATTTTAAGAATAATGAAAATTTAAAAGAAAAAATAAATTATTTTAAATTTTATATACATCACAAAACTGTCATATATGATATAACATATGTATTATTATTTTATGTACGGCTGCAAAAATGAGTTGACGTGGCTCCCTTCTTCAGTCGGCCGTCGCCACGTGTCGACCTTTCCTGCTAACATGGCTGCTGATGTGGCATCTGATGTGGTAGCTGATGTGGCAGACAGTGGGACCCTCCTTAAGATTTTTTGGTGAAATCTTTTCGATTCTGCTGTCGGTTTTCTCATTTTTGGCCCCGAATTTGCAGTTTTCTTTCATCTCTTTGATCTTTGTATCTACTATTATAGAAAAATTGGATGTTTTTGCTGCCACAAACAGAAAGGTAAATTCTGTTGAAACTGTAACCATTCTGGACACCTATTCTTAGTCTATCTTTCTGTTGAATGTTGCAAATGCCAACAGAAAGATCACATTGGCTACAATTGTTCACAACTATTCTGCTATTACTGCAAGCTCTCGAAACATTTTATTACTACCTGTCCTACTCGCCCTCCACGTCCTGATCACCTCAAGTATCATTCTCATCCCACCTTCTCCAAGAATGTGTTTGCTTGTGCTGTTGCTGCTACTACTGAATCTACCACCTCTGCTCCTATCAACCCGTCTCTTGTCTCTCTATCAACCCGTCTCCTGTCTCCTATCAATCTCGGATTTACTTGCAGCCCTCATAAGAATGCTCTCTTTATTCGTAAAAGTGAATGTGGAGTTGTTCTTCTGCATTTGTATGTTGACGACATGAGTATTATTGGAAATGATATTGATGGTATCTCTGATCTCAAAGCATCCCTTCACCATCCTTTTGAGATGAAAGATCTTGGTTCTCCCAGTTATTTTCTTGGTCTCGAGGTCATATCCACAGATGCTGGTATCTATCTCTCTCAAGCTAAGTATGCTTCAGATCTTCTTGCTCGCACTGGGATTACAGATAGTCGCACTGAGTCTACTCTACTTGCGCCTAATGTTCGATTTACCCCTATGGATGGCATTGTTTTGGATAATTCTACTCTTTATCGACAGTTAGTTGGAGGTTTCGTCTACTTGATTGTCACACGCCCAGACATCGCCTATCCAGTTCATGTTCTTAGCCAATTCTTGTCTGCTCCTCGTACTACTCACTATGCGGCCGTTCTTCGCATTCTTCGCTACATCAAAGGTGCTCTATTTCATGGACTTCATTTTTCTGTCCATTCATCTTTATCCTTTCAGGCGTACTCTGATGCTAATTGGACTGGTGATCCCACTAATCGTCGTTCTACTACTGGTTATTGTTTGTTTCTTGGTGACTCTCCCATTTCCTGGCGAGCCAAGAAGCAAACGTTCACTGCCCACTCAAGCACAGAAATTGAATACTGTGCTCTCGTTGACACCACTGCTGATGTTGTCTCAATTCATTGGCTTCTTAAAGACTTGGGTGCTCCTCAGTCGTCCTCGACTGATATTTTTTGTGACAACCGCAATGTTATTCTGATTGCCCATAATGATGTTTTTCATGAATGCACCAAACACATTGAGATTGATTGTCACTTTGTTCATCAACGTCTACTTATTGATGTTGTTCGCCTCATAGCTGTTAGAACTCTGGATCAGACTGCAGATATCTTCACGAAGGCTCATCATCCTACTCGTTTTTGAACTCTAGTATCCGAACTCAAGATGGTATCTTTAGATCTCACTGGAGTTTGTGGGGGGATGTTAGAGTATAATTAGGATCAGTTAGTATCACTTATATTTATATAGCATATCTATGTATTTATTGTAGGATTTTGTTCTTTTATTACTTTGATTCTTCTAACACCTATATATACCCTTGTACATTGTACCTTTGACAACAATCTGATGAATAATACACTCTTCAGATTACTCTCTTGTTTCTAACAATTAAAAATAAATAAAATTTATTAAAATAATATTCATTAAATATATAAAATTTAAATTGTATATTTTTATAACAATTTAAAATATTTTATATTATTGATAAGATATTATAATCAAATAAATGTTTTACATCAATAATCGAAATATATAAAAAAAATTTAATTTATATCTTTGTAACAAGTTAAAATGTTTTATGTAATGTGATAACATATTAAAAATAAATAAAATCTAATACAATTTAAAATATGTATTTCATATTATTATTATTATTTAATTAATTAAATAATGATTACTATTATATATATAATTATAATTATAATAGCTATTGATGGGTATTTTAGTCAAATAAAATAAAATTTATGTTATTTTAATCTTGTAAAAGAGAAGAGTGTATATTTTATTATAAATAAAAAGAATGGGAATGTTATTTAGACATCTTTTAAAGGAGATGAGTGTCATTTTCTCCGTTTTTTTTTTAATTCAGTATAAAAAATATCCTATATCATTTAAAGATAGATTTATTATATGCAAATTTTTTGATAAATAATACGTTCTTATGAATTTTAAAGAATTATTATTAAGGGAATTTGAAATTAAATAAAAATTACTTGTATTTGAAATAAATATTTTGAATTCTAATTAAGAATATATTTTTTTTCAGATGCAATGAAGAAACAAAATTGTTTATGCTTGTAAAAATACTAAAAGGTGACAGGATATTTAAAAAAGATAGAAAAGTCAAACACAGATATAAGAATGTATAATACACGGAAAATACAAAACAAAACAAAACAAGAAAAAATTATTTAATGAAGGCAAAATTCAAAAGATATTTAAAGTTATTTTTAGCTAAAGTAAAAATAAAATATTCTTAGTTTCCATAAAACAATTACCTAAAGGTATCCGATTATTCATACAGATATGCAAATTTAATCACTTTTTAGAACAATGCTATGCATGTGTACATTTGATTCATCTTGTTCAGGACCACAATTTACCCCTATATATCATAAAACAAAAAAGTGATTTAATTTGTATACTAAAATTAGTAACTAAAATTAATTATTAATATATTTATGTATAAATATATATATGTGATTTAATTTATTTTTAATGTATATTTATATTTTAATATATATTTTATATTAGTAATTAATTTTAGTGTATATATAACATGATTAATCATAAAAATATGGCACATTAAGAAACTTGATACCTTATAATAATAATAATAATAATAATAATAATAATAATAATAATAAAAAGAAAAAAAGGTGATAGTATAAAAACGATAGATTAAAAAAATTAGTATAATATTTTAAGTGTATAAATATAACCCTTGGACTTCTCCTACTCTTAAAACCCCTCTATATGTATACATATAATCATATATCAAGAGAATAAAACAAATTAAACAAATAAATCACGTACAAATTAGTGACATGACAAACAGTGTCAATGGAGCAATTGCAGATGACAACATTCTGATATTCATCATCTTTAAATTCCCAACATGAACTCCAATTGTTTCTTCCCTGCCGCTTATTGCATTCATCAACGCTAGGATTCCAATTATTGATCCCAAGTGTCTTTGCTATGCTTTGCAGAGCTTGCACTGATATACATAATTCAACAAACAAGTAAGGAGTGCGATCAATATATTATGTTCACTAGTAATACTAAGTCGAAAAAAAAAAAAAAAAGTCTAAACTTGCATTGTCTTATTTAATATTTATTAATTTCAATAATAATTAATAAATAATAAATAAAATAAATTTAAACTATTTTTGATTTTTTTTTTGTTACAGAACTTTTTCATTTATTCATTATTGGACAGGATTCAAATAGATAGAGTCCATATTTTAATTTGTCTAATCATGAATATTTATGAGAATTAATACACTATTCAAATCATATAGGGTAGTGCTAGGTAGCCAAAAAGTAATTACAATATAGAAATGTTACGAAAAAATTTTCATTCTCTTGATAAGCAAGTGAGATACACCTCCTTATTACCACTTTCCTTATCATTCACATTTATTCTGCGTGGTTAGAGTCATTAATGTTCTTTCTAAAATTAGTTTCAGTTTCTCTCAAATCAAATCCCTAACATCCCTCAATCACATTATTACTTATTAAAATGTAATTTCTCTACAGAAATTATGGAGTTTAAATTAAAAAATTTTAACTACTTTTACTATACAACTCATATTTTACATATAGACTATTAGAAAGTAAAAAATAAAATATAAAATATAAACAAAAATTAAAAAATAAATTTTTAGAAATAATTATTAACTTGTTATATTAAAATCAATAAATAAGCATACATATGAATATTAAATAAAAAATATTAATAATTAAAATTATGACTTATTAGTGCACATGAAATAATTTGAAGAATACAATAAGATGCATAGTTTAAAATTTGGTAATATTAATTATAAAAATTTATTAATTATAGACATCATAAGTATGAAATTATGAATATTATGTGCACAAAATTATGGATGTTATTAATATGAAATTATGGATGTTATGTGTATAAATTTATGGATGTTATGAGTAAATTTATCAATTAAATAAATTAATTTAAGAATTTGACATTTTTTAAATTCAATTATGATAAAATTTAAACATTTGTAGTAACTTGATAGTTACTTATGCAATAACTAAAAAATGATATGTGTATGGATGTAATATCTAATAAACATGAATTTAATTTTTAGATGTTAGTTGTATGTAATTATAGATGTTATGTATATGAACTTATGAATGTTATGTGTATGAACTTAGTTAGTACAGTATAATTATAAATGTACATAAAAACACAAAAAAATTATATCAGTTTATTACCATACCTCATCAAAGTTAATGTAATATTTTCGAAAATTGGTTGACTGACAACAATTTCATTGAATAAGTCCGTATGTTGTTCAAATTATTCTTCAATTCCTTCTGACATAAGTACCGTGTTAAGGTCGATTTCAAATATCATACTATTTACAATGATAAAAGCAATTTTTTGTAAATTTCCTTGGCCTATCCCAATTATGCTTGTAATTGAACTAGAATTGTGTTTGTTGACTTCTAACCTATACGACCTACAATTCATGATCCTTGTAATAATGATAAAGGTATTAAACAAGGTTTTCCCGTTTTCTAATTTCTGAAATGGTAATAAATGAATTAAAGGAAATAAAAATTAAAGTCAATTACAATTATTTAATGTAATTGATATTATAATTACCATTCTTAAATATAATTATTATTAATTTTTATTGTATTTTTATATATAAAAATCAAATTATAAAAAGAAATATTAAGTATTGATTACAATAGTGTCTAATAAAAAAGGATATAATTTTATAATTAATATCATTAGTAAGCAGATTTAATAAGAACGGTGATAAGTAAAATGATAAGAGAGTGGAGTAAAAAATAAAACTGTTATTAAGTGATATAAATGAAGTAAAATATAGAAAATTTTGGCTAATTATGGCTGAAAAATTTTGGTTACCAAACTTTTTCCATAATTTTTTGGAGAATCCATGTCTACGATTAATCTCATATCATTTAGATTATTTAATTTGTATAGTAGTATTTACTCTCAATATGACATATATTTTTATTGAATACATAAACAAATTTATAAAAATAAATAAATTAATGAAAATTGAATACACTCACCTTCATTTTCTGGCAGCTGGGTAGCTCCAAAACCTTGAGAGTAAAAGCCAAAGGCAGCAAGAAGCAAAAGCAAGAAGAAACAATAAGGGGAGATCATGTTCATGCTTTGCTGATGATGAAATTGAAATGATTATTAAAGCAGTTCGGTAATTATATATAGGAACATATTATTATATTATATCATAAGTAGGAAGAGTTTATATATATATATGTTGAAATAGCTGGTGAATGAAGTTAAAGCCGTAAGGATCAAATTGAATTAATTAATAGAGGTAGATGGAGGAAATGAAAGGCAGGGTCCTTCAAAGTACATCGTTATTATTGAAGACTTCAAACAAGTCAACAAAATGTATCATACACTAAAACATGCATGTTTATGGATGTGAATTGTAGTTTTTTTTTTCTTTTCCTTTTTTTATATATTATATATAGCAACCACACTCAAATAAAGGCAGCAAAAATAATTTTTTTCTAAAGTTGTTTATTTAGCTACAGTTAAAAAATATGTTTTAAAAGAACGTAGGTTAATAATAAAAACATAAACTAGGAATAAAATTGAATCAACAAGTAAATTAAAAAAATTTAAAAAAATAAATAATTAAATTATAAAAAATAATAAAAAGATAAAACAATTTTCTAATAAAAATTTTGTTAAAAATTAAATTTTAAACAAATTAAAAAAATTAGTATCATAGCTAAAATAACGATTTTAAAAGATAACAATACTTTAAATAATAATGATAATACTTTTAATTTAGATTACGTGTCAAAAATTTAATTCATGATAATCTATTCAATGAACGAGATCAAACATTCTTATTTAAAGATGTTTTAAATATTTTTGTTCGAATCTCTGCTATTATATATATGTGTGCATATGTGTGTTTGTTATTTTTTATTTAAAAAATATAATTATTGAAAAAGATAGTTATATGAAAAATTTAAATGTGAATATTACTATACAATAAGTTCATCAATACGCAAAAAATTGAAGGTTAAATTTTCATCAATAATATGTTGAGTTATATAATTTATATCTAATTGAAATGTTATTGACTTTTAACTCCTTAGGAGTGTAAAAAAAAAAATTTACAATCCAGTTATAATGTAATCTAGTTTTTTAAAGTATGATACAGAAAATTTTCATTTGTATTTTAACATTTTAAAGCTTATTAATTTGTTTGTCGTTCACTCATGATGGATCTATTAAATTCAGATACTAATAATGAAGACAAAGATAAAAGATGAGAAAATACAGAGAAATAACATTTTTTTAACGATGCAAATAATAAGTTAAAAAAAATTAATTTTAATTTTTAAAATTAAATTTTGAATTAATTAGATATAATCTTTATTAGTGAGCCTGAAATATGATCCGTTATTCATGTTGGTTGCATCTCTCATTATTCTCATTATTCACCTAGCAGGATTGATAAAAGATATGTATATAATTGATGATGAAAAATATTAATTATGTTATAGATTAATAGTCTAAATTATCAGTGTAGTTTTTTTTTTACGGTATCTTTTAGTTTGATAGAATAAATATTAATTCACTGCAAATTAGAATTTTATTTAAGAATTTGTTATTAGTCAATAAATTATTATATGTACAAAGAAAAATTCAAACTTTTGACATTTATTTAAACAAACTAGTAAACTAACTTTGTTAGCGCAGTCTGATTTGTGTGTTTAGTATTACAGGCTTAAAACAAAGCAAATAATTGTAGCTCATTCAGCAAGCAAGACAGATCATATCATAACAAATAAGAAAAACAAAATTAGAATCAGCTAAGTCTAGAATACAAGCATAGCATATCAGATCAAGCGTATATGAAAAGAAAGTGTAATCAGCCCATGCCAAAAGGATCACACATTAGTATAAGCAATTTGTGGCCAAAAGAAGAAATTAAAGAATGCACAGAAATTATAGTACAATCACAAAATTGACTAGATGAAATCAAGACTTCACATTTGATACTCATTGAAAGAGCAAGGACAATAAGAAAGGTGCTGCCACAGCTGGCAGATTTTCCCAAAATGTTTCTGCTACAATGGCCTTGTTTTAGAGAAGAATCGATTTTTGTGGATTGACCTCTACTTTATAATTGACAATCAACTAGAATTTGTTTCTATATAAAGTTTTGCAAAATTTTATTCTTCTATTTAATTATATAGTTAAAAGTTTCATAAAATTTTAAAAATTTTAATGCATTAACATCGTTTAATTATATTTGTTGCTTTAAACGACTATTCACACATTGATTGTTGAAAGTAATTATTTTTACTGACACAATAATATATAATTAGATATATGTATAAAACTCTTTTATACTGTCAGGTATTAGAATTAAATTCATTTTAAAATGTTAAATGAAATGTAATAACTGTAAATGAGAGAAAAGATAAAGATTTTAAATCTTTATTCATAACAGAATTAGAGAAGTAGTAGAGAAGTAGTTAGTTTTGTTTTGTAGTTTTATTTTATTTGGTGGTATATTCTATTTTGAGTAAGTTTTGGTATAGGACAATTATATATATCTTTATCTTGTGTATATATATAAGCTACTGCTGTAACTTTAGAAGAGCTCTATTGTTTTTCAATTTTAACTTCTGCCTTTTATTTTTCTTTTTTCTATCTTTTCTTTCTTTCTTTAGTGTTTTGCTCTCTCTCGTTCAAAATTCACCGTTCTAAAACTTCTTTATAGTATCTAGAGCCTAGTCTTTCTCTCTTTTTGAAGATCCATGACCTCACCTTCCGATAATTCTGCTATCTCTAGCACAAAGATCCAAATGCTGTCAACTCAACTTTTAATCAGATTCCATTTCAGATTTTTAATCAAAGGCCCTTTCATCCGATTCAAGATAAGTTGGGAGAAAATAACCACAAGATTTGGGAGCAACAAGCCCTAGCAGCTATTAGAGGACAAGCATTGGAAGATCATTTGCATTAAGAAAAGATACCTACACGTTTTGATAACTCCAAAAATTAACTTGCTAGGATTGAATCTTCTCAATACACACAATGGATCCAAGATGACCAAAACCTAATTTCCTGGTTATTGGCTTCTATGGACTCAGTTTTCAAACAAAAAATGGTTGGATGTGTCTATAGCTATCAAAGTTGGCACAAGATTGAGGCTTATTTTGAGGAATCAACAAAATTTAGAATCAAGCAATTGAAGGCACAACTCAAGATTATCAAGAAACACAATCTCACAGCGCCAGAGTACATTCTCCAAAATCAAAATCATTGCAGATTCTCTCGCAGCCTTGGGAAAGCCTCTCAAACCAGAAAAATAGGTTAAAGTTATTCTTGAAGGACTTAACGAAGATTATCAAACGCTTATGACTACTGTCAATTCAAAACCAGAAATATTTAGTTTTTGTGAGGTTGAAACTATGATGCTAACTCATGATGAAATGCTTGATAAGTATTGAAAGCCAGAAAATCTGGTGATGCAAGCGAACCTCACACAAACATTCTTTCCATCCATTCTAAATTTCAATCGTGGAGCTGGAAGAAGACGAGAAAGAGGAAGACAAACCAGAAGGGGAAGGTCATTCTATACTTCTCCTAGACCTCAATGTCAAGTATGTGGCCATTTTGGTTACATTGCTTGGCACTGCTTCCATCGATTTAACCAAAAACTTCCACCCCTTTCTCAGTCCCAATCATTCAGGCCACACACTTATGGTTTTCACTCTGCATCTCCCTCTTCAACACAAAGCAATTCCACAGCTTCCACTCATCCACCACCAACTCCATCTTTCCATAATCTACAAGCCTTTTTTGCTGCACCATCCACCATATCTAATCTAGCATGGTATTCAGATACAGGAGCTTCGCATCTTGTGACTCCAAATTAATCTAACATGCTTTCTTGCTTAGAGTATACTGGCCCTGATCAGGTTCAAATTGGCAATGATTCAGGTATATCTATATCTTATATTGAAAATTCATTTTTGTATTCTTTTGAATTCTAAACGATAATTTTCATTACAACAACTCATACACACACCACACATCACTAAGAACCTAATATGTTTATCCAAATTTGCTCAAGATAATTTTTTTATTTTGAATTTCATGCAACTTATTGTGTTGTTCGTTGTCAGTTCACCAAGAGAGTTCTTCTGCAAGGTTTTAGAAGAGGAGATTTTTATCAATTTATGAATGTTGCTATGCCTGAATCTCCATCAGCCCCTAATATTCTTTATGTTTTTTCTATTTCCTGTTCTAATTTTGATCTGTGGCACAAACACTTAGGTCATTCTACCACCAAAACAGTTCAATTAGTTCTCAATCAATGTAATATAGCTTATAATAGTTTCAGTTTTGATTCAATTTTCAAGATCTGTAAAAATTGTGCTGAAGCTAAAATGCATAAACTACATTTTTCTGATTCTAATACATCTTATGATGTACCTTTACAACTTGTTTCTAGTGATGTTTGGGGCCCTGTCCCTGTTATCTCTCATCTTGGTTATCAATACTATGTGACTTTTATAGATACATTTAGTAGGTATACTTGTACCTTTTTGCTTGTTAACAAATTTCAGGTGTTATATGCTTTTAAACAATATAAAAATATCATAGAGAACCTTACTAATTGTAAAATTAAGGAACTCCAATATGATAATGGAGGTGAATACAAATCTCTTACTTTTGCTAATTTCATGGCACAGGAAGGTATTTCACATTTTTTTGTGTCCCTATGTTCCTGAGCAAAATGGATGTCCAGAGAGAAAGTATAGACACCTCATTGAAATGAGTTTGTTTATGCTATCCACTACGGCTATACATTTAAACTATTGGGATGAAGCTGTTATTACCTCAACATATTTAATTAATAGATTATCTACTATTTTGGCGAATAAATCACCATATGAAGTTTTATTACCTCAGAAATCAGATTATAATTTTTTTAAAAAAATTTGATTGTTCTTGTTATCCATTACTGCAACCTTATTCTAGCAATAAACTTAAATCTAGATCCCACAAAAGTTTATTTTTAAGCTATGCCACAAATTATAAAGGCTACAAATGTCTTGATTCTACTGGCAAGATTTATATCTCTAGGCATGTGAAGTTTAGTGAATTTGACTTTTCATATCTTGAATTATTTCACAAATTTCTTTTTGAGAATTTTTCACAGGTTCCTGACAGTAATGATCAGGTATTAAGCACTATTTGTCCTTCAATGGTTACTGTTTCATTATTACCAAATAATACTAATAATATTATTACTTCTATTGATAATTGTGCTGTTAATTCTGCTTCCCAAAATAACATTGTCACTGCCAATTATAATTCCAATGCTTTTGATACTAACAATCATCAAGATTTTGATACTAAACTTAACAGTCAGCATTTTAATTCTTTCCCCTTAGCTACTGATTCTCCTATACTTCCATCTCTTGAGCGAAGTGAAATTCAATATACTAAGTCAAGTAAAATTAAAGAATCTCATAATATTCATCCTATGGCTACTAGTTCTAAAACTGGACATTCTAAACCAAAGACCTATACTACTATTGTTAATAGTACTTCTCACGCAGATTATATACCAAAAACTTCCAAGATTGCTCTTAGTATTTCACATTGGCAATTTTGTATAGAGCTATGATTGAAGAGTATAATGCTCTTATGAGAACAAAAATCTGGGATTTAGTTCCTATACCATAGAATGCCAAAATCATTGGATGTAGATGAGTTTATACTATTAAAAAGCTATCTGATGGGTCTATTTAAAAGTATAAAGTTAGGTTAGTTGCTCAAGGATTTCATCAGCAAGAGAAATTTGATTTTGAACAAATTTTTAGCCCAGTTATCTGACCTACTACCATTAGACTAGTTTTAATTATAGCTCTCTCTAGAAATTAGGTCATTAAACAATTTAATTTCAACAATGCTTTTTTAAATGGGAATTTACAACATATTATTTACATGTCCTAACCTATTAGTTTTGAACACTACAAGAAAATAAGCTTTCTGCCACGCTTTAAAAGTGTGCTGAAAAGTGCAAAAAAGCATGCCGATAGCTTTTCACCACGCTTTTTAAGCTATCGACACGCTTTTGAAAGGGTCACATCTGCCAGCGTGCCAGTTGCTCTATCGCCACGCTTTTGTGGATCTATCGGCATGCTTTTTTTGTTGGCACGCTTTCATCTCTTGCCACACTTAAAAAGCGTGGCCATAGGTCTTAACCTATAGGTACGCTTAAAAAGCGTACCGAAAAGTACACATATCGCCACGCTTTTAAAACGTCCCAGAATGTATGCTTTGGGCACTCTTTAAAACCGTGCCGATAGGGGAAGATATGGCTACACTTTTTAAGCGTGCCGATAATTGAAACAATGGCCACGCTTTTAGTAGCGTGCCAAGTTTGTGGGATATGGCCACGTTTTAGTAGGAGTAACAAATCTACTATTCTACTACATAATTTTATATGATCTGCCTAATTAAAGAGAAGAATAGAAGGAATAGAAGACAGTAGAATGAGAAGCAGTGAATTCCATTAATGTGAAAAATTTAGAAATGTAACAACACTCCAACTTTACATATGCTTAAAACCAAACCAATGAAATCAAAATTATTATTAGAAATGCAATATATATATATATATATATATATATTCAGCCATATATATATTTCTTCATAATAATAATCTTGAATCCCAGCCACACATACTTTAACACAGCATGCATTCTCCATTTTTAAAACACTGGTCCAGTAATAGTGAAGAAATTGTGTCATGTGGTTAGGAATTTCACACAAAATAATTCTCGGTGATAGCATAGATCCCAAATAATTAACAATACGCAAATAAAAAATTTGGTTTTGTCATAAGTACAAACCCCCGACAAGAATTAACCGAAGTATTAAAATCTCGGGTCGTCTCATAAGGAATTGCAATGTAGTGATGAATTATTAGCTATGAAGGAACAAGGGGTTTGGTTGATAAAAGGGCAAGAAATTAAATGGGCAAGAATTTAAATGATAAGAAGAATAAATCAAGAATTAATAAAGGCAAGGTAAAGAACTCTTGGCTAGACATAGGTAATTGAGATCACCATCCTTGTCTACAAACTATGTATTGACAATTATGAGGAACCAAGCTCATTAAGTCTACTTACAAAAGTCTTAAGTACGTAATATCTACTCCTAGGCTCGAAGTACGTCAAATGGCTTGATCAACATCAATCCATAAGTCCTAACCTAGCTACTAATTAACTTAGAGTCAATGGTTATCAAATTGACCACTAAGGGTTCTCAAATCACCAATTCAATGAGACCCAATGACTCAAGATTACTCAATTCCCTTAGCCTAGGCCAAAAATCAAGAAAACTACTCAAAAACTAGAGGAAACATTCTATCAAACATCTAGTGTACAATAAAAGTAAACATCACAAAATGCAAGAATTAACAAGATTCATAACCATCATGAGCAAGAAATATAAACCTACCAACTACCAATTTCAAGGAAAGTAAGATCACAACTCAAATCAATAAAAAAAGAACATCAACATCAAATTTCATTAAAAGAGATCCAAATCCAATATGAGTGCATGAACATAAAAGAGGCATAAAAGTAAAATTAACATCACAAACTAAGGGAATGAAGGTGTAGAAGCAAGAATTCATAAAGAAAACAAGATGAAAACATGAAATTGGACCTAGATCTAAGAGAAATTAACCTAATCCTAACCTAATTCTTGAGAGAAGACGGAGCTTCTCTCTCTAGAAAATTAACTAAAGGCTCATCATGACTAACTAAGTGCTCCTCCCTTTGCTCAATCTTCAATTCTGCATCAAATACCCTCAGAAATGAGTTGGAATTGGGCTTGGGCAGCTCAGAAATCACCCCCAGCGATTTTACTTTAAGTGGGTCACGTGCCGAACGTCACGCGTACGCGTGCTTGATGCATGCATGTCGCTGGAAAAATCTCTACTCACGCGTACGCATGCTTGACGCGTGCGCGTGGCTTGTGAATCTTCAATGCACGCGTACGCGTGCATGACGCGTGTGCGTGGCCCTCAATTCTCCATTTTGCTCATTTTTTCATGAATTCTCCACTTGCATGCTTTCCTCTTCATTTCTTCTATCCAATATTTGCCTTATAAACCTGAAATCACTCAACAACCACATCAAGGCATCGAATGGAATTAAAGTGAATTAAAATCACCAATTTAGGGGCCTAAAAAGCATGTTTTACAATTAAGCACAAATTAAGGAAGAATTACAAAACCATGCTATTTCATTGAATACATGTGGGAAAAAGTGATAAAATCCCCTAAAATAAGCACAGGATAAACCACAAAATTGGGGTTTATCAAACCTCTCTATACTTAAACTAAGCATGTCCTCATGCTTAACCAAGGAAGACAAGAAAATGGGTATGAACATTTATTCAATGCAAATAAACTATATGCTCCTATCTATATGAATGCAACTAAACGCATGCAACTACTTAGTCAAAATAAATCAATTTCCAAGAATACATATACAAGTACAAGGGCTAAAGGTATTAACAACCTAATCAAATCCACAATTGAATTAAATTATTGAAAAGAATTTTACAAACTTGCAAGAAATATGATCATTAGTGGAAACATGTAATTGAGCAATCGAACCCTCATTGGATGTGTATCCGCTGTAGTCACTCAAGTGTATAGGGTTGTGATGACATGTCATCATGTCATGTTTTTTATGCTTTTTCATACAAGAAATTGATGATTAATGCTTAATTATTGTTTGTGCTTAAATAGTATATTGCTTTGATCTTTTGATTCTATAAACTTTGTAGGAAATAAGTGGAAAAAAAAGTAAAAAAGCACAAAATAAGCTAAAAAGGAGAAAAGAGAAATTCTGGGGCACATTTTGGAGTTTTGGGACGCTCTGGAGCCTTAGGCCATGCTTTTAAAAGCGTGGCCCATGATTTAAACAAGGAGCGCTCTTGGCGCGAAAATGTCACGACGCGCACGCGTACAAGACGCTGATGCGTGGGGCAAGGATTTATGAAGACCCACGCGTACGCGTGCATGACGCGTATGCGTGGAAGTGGTTGGTGCTCATTTGGAAATAAAGTGCTACGTTGCATAAGTGAGCATTTTCGAGCAAAATCTAAAATGGGAATGGGAGTTCAGCCATCGACGCGTACGCGTGCATGACGCGTACGCGTGGATGTGACTTACCTGAAGAAGGACACGCAAGCGTGAGTTGAGCGGCAGCGTGGCAGTAGCATGTTTGAAGACCCACGCGGACGCGTAGGCGACCCGTACGCGTGGGGTAGCGCTCAATTGAAGAACGCTACACTCTTTTGGTGAACGCTTCAAGGGACGCGAACGCGTGGGTGACGCGTACGCGTTGATGTGCTAGATTGCCAAAGTACGCGTAAGCGTGAGGAACGCGTATGCGTGGAGGGCCCAAAACGCGAAAAGGACACGCACGCGCAGAGGACGCGTACACGTGGGTTCAAAAGCGTTCTGCTCACTTAATGAACGCTACGCTCTCCTTGAAGTGAATTTCTGCTCAATTAAATTTGATTCCAAGCCCATTGACACACCAAAGCAAGCAGAGCCCATTGCCATCACTCAAAGACACAAGAAACAGTTAGAATAGGAATTTCATTTAAATTGTAATTTGTTTTCAATTTCAATTTCATTTTCATTCTGTAAAGCCTATATAAAGGCATCAGTTTCATTTCACAAGGGACACGCACAGTAGGAGTAGGAGTAGAGTAGAGGCTCAGGCTGGAGGATTAGAGACTCCAGAACTCTCTTGGAGGATTAGAGACTTCAGAGAGCTTAGGATAGTTGATACACTTTTTCTTCCTGCACTTTTACATTTCAATTGTACTGAATTCAGTTTACTTTCATTGAAAATCTCAATTTTCTGCACTTTTATTTTTCTGCAAATTAATAATTCTGTTAATGATTCATCCTGATTTAATTTTCCTACAATTTAAATTTCCTGTTATTTGTTCTCAAGTTCTTTTCAATTACTTGATCTACTGCTTTCTTTAATTTTCCTGCACCCAAGTCCCTTTACATTTGCTGCAATTTCTGTTTCTTGCTCTTTAAGTTTCTGCCAATTTACCTTCTGCACTTTATACCTTCTGCGATTTACATTCTGTCAACACAATTTCACCCAATTCACCACTGTTAGCTTGACTAGACTAATCACCTCACTAAAGTTGCTTGATCCATCAATCCCTGTGGGATCGACCTCACTCCTGTGAGTTATTACTACTTGATGCGATCCGGTACACTTGCCGATGAGTTTGTGTGGAATCATTTTTCTCTCATCAAGTTTTTGGCACCGTTGCCGGGGATTGATATAGATCGACAATGATTAAGTGGGTGAGAAGTCTAGATTAAGCATTTTTCTTTGTTTTTTTTTATTTTTTGTTTCTACTGATACCAAGGTGTTTGAGTTATTGCCTCACTAAGAAATTCTTCTCTGTGACATGAATTCAATTTTCATTGGTGACTGTGTTTTACAAAATTCAAATGGAGTTCAAATCATCTTGTGATCAAACAAATTTTATGGCATATTACCCACCATCACCAATTGACTATACTAATGGTGGCTGGGAGTATCACCAAGAAATCACAGATTCTGAGCACTCCAATCAATGGAGATATGCTTCAGAGCCACAAGATGAACAAGACAAATTCATGGGATATTACCCACCACAAAATAATTCATATCAGTATCCTAATGATGGCTGGGAGTATCACCAAGAATTAACAGATTCTGAGCAACCCAATCAATGGGGATATGCTTCAGAAAATGATCAAGACAATTTCATGAGATCTTGCCCACCACCACAAGATGATTTAGGTCATTATCCTCATGGTGACTGGGAATATCAACAAGGAATGAGGGAGTATGAACAATCAAGTGAAATGAACTATTTCCCAGAGCCACAAAGTGACTCATATTGTTATGACACTGTGATGCGTGGCGTAAGTTTGACCAATTAAGAAATTATAATATAAGAACAACGTTCCGAGTATAGCTCTTAATCAGCAAAAATCCGCCTCATCAATTTAGAAAGGTTGTCACAAAAGTTTAGAATAAAAATACTGGGAGTATGAGTCCCAGGTCGTCTCCCAACGAGTTGCTAGAAAGGGTGCTAAGTTATTAATCAGGAGTTTTCTGGGTAATTTTGAGTTTGGGCAATGAGTAAATAAATAATTATAAATTAAAGCAATGAAAATTAAAAGAGATTTATATATTCAAATTAAAAAGCCTTGATTGGGGGAATGATTAATCGGAAGTTCTATCCTTGTTGGAATTCTCTCAAGTGTAGTATAAAGAGGTTGTTATTTTCACTTAGTTAACCCTTACTAAATAAAGGAAAGTCAAGTGATTGAGCTAACTCTTATTTGCAAATCCTAGTCCTCTCCCTTGGGAAGGTCTAGCGTTAGTAAATACAGAATTAGCCAACAACTTCCAATTTAACTAATCACTTGAGCATTCCAACTCAAGTGTCTCCTTTTAATCAACCCCCATGTCAAGTTGGGAATCTACTCCATTGACATGAGAATTACCTGCATAGAATTAAATAAGGAATAAAAGAAAGACATGATAGACAATAACTGCAATTTAATTAAAAAGTAAAAGTAATCCTTTGCATTAACAATCCATGAAAATAATCCAATTGTAACTCTAAACAAGAATTAAGAATATGGAATAAATAAAAGAGTAAGGAAACAAACTAGAATAGTATCTTCAACGGAGGTGATGACTCTTCAATATCCAAAGCAAAAGCAATAAACTATGAAATTATGAAAGTAAAGAAAACCTAGAGGAAGAGTAATTTTCTCTCTAGATTCAGATCTAAAAACTAAAACTATGCTAATGAGAATGTGTGTTGAGTCTCTGCATGTTTCCTGGCTCTAGTCTGTGTTTCTGGGCCGAAAACTGGGTCAAAACTCGGCCTGAAATTGCCTCCAGTATTTTCTGTTATTTCTGCATATCGCGCATGTCACGCGTACGCGTCAGTCACGCGTGCGCGTCATTTGGCAAATTTCCTTGTCACGCGTACGCGTCAAGCACGCGCACGCGTCATCTTGCAGAACTCCAATCCACGCGTACGCATCAGGCACGCGCACGCGTCGCTGCAAATTTCTCCATATCGCGCGCTCGCGTGAGAAATGTGTGCGCGTCGGTGCTCGCTGGTTATCTCCTTGGTTTCTTGTGTTCCTTCCATTTTTGCAAGCTTCCTTTCCATTCTCTAAGCCATTCCTGCCCTATAAAGCCTGAAACACTTAACACACGGATCACGTCATCGAATGGTATAAAGGAGAATTAAAATATACAAATTAAAGATCTCTAGGAAGCAAGTTTTCAACCATAGAACAAAACTAGGAAGGGATTGTAAAATCATGCAAATCATATGAATAAGTGGGTAAAGACTTGATAAAAACCACTCAATTAAACACAAGATAAACCATAAAATAGTGGTTTATCAACCTCCCCACACTTAAACATTAGCATGTCCTCATGCTTATCTCAAGGAGATTAAAAGACTAAATAAAGGAAAGTAAGACTCATGCAATGCAATGTAACCTATGAATGCAACTATATGCTAAAATGATTTTGCCTACTTGGTTAAAAGTAAATAAGTTCTTTAAGACAAATATAAATCAAATATCACTAATTAAAATCACACAGTAAAAACAAGTAAACTTGTAAGAAGACAACTCATGAAAGCAGGGAACATAGAATCAAGCATTGAACCCTCACTGATAGTATATGTGCACTCTAATCACTCAAGTGTATAGGGTAATCACTCTACTCTTCCCTAGTCATGCTTTCTAAACTTTGTTCTTCACCTAACCAATCAACAAGTATTTAATGTACCAATGCGAACATCATGAGGTCTTTTCAAGGTTGTAATGGGGCCAAGGTAAAGGTGAGGGTATATATATGGCTAAGTGAGCTATACATTGAATCCTTGATCAACCTAAGCTTTCACCTATACATACTCTATATACTTTTAAATTCATGCCTAGCTACCCAAAATTTCCACTTTTGCATTACATACTCATGCATCAACTTTTCTTTTAATTTGTATCACATATGCATTGATCTTTTCATTAACTGAACATTGGGGTAATTTTGTCCCCTTATTTATTTACCTAATTATATATATATATATATATATATATATTTTTTTTTTGAATAGAGAAAATTAAACATAACTTATCAATGCACATGGATTTTAAATTTTTTTCTAGTCTTACATGAGTAGGTACCCAAATTTCCAATATTTTTATCATGATACATTCCCTATTAACCCATGTTCCCACAATTTTCTCACACTTAATTGAAACACAATCTCTATTTTAAGCTAACCAAAGATTCAATTTGGGGTATTTAATTGTTTTTCTGCTTAAGGCTAGTGATGTGGTAAAATATAGAACAAATGGGATTAAAAGGCTCAAAGTGGCTAACAAAGATAATTGAAAGGGTAGGCTATTTGGGATAAGTGAGTTAATAATCAAATAATGGCCTCAATCATATGCATGCATATAACACATTAAACATTGGACATATAGACTGGAACAAAATATAGATTACAATCATAGAGAAGAAAAACACACAAGAATAAAATATTATGGTTAAATAATGTAACCATGTAATTAAGCTCAAATCTCACAGGTTGTGTGTTCTAGCTTTAAACTATATTCCAATTTACAATCTTCAAACAAGTTTTAACACAAAAGTTTTGATTTAAATTAGTGAAATTTTTCAAAATAGTCTTAAAAAGAAACTTATTATTTTTCAACCAAATAGAACATGCATGCAAATACCTATTACTATGCAATCTATCCTATCCTAAACAAAAGAAAAATAACTAATTTATTAGTGTTAAGAAAGAGAAATTACCTCTGGAAGTCAGGTACTGACCGATCTCCCCACACTTAAAGCTTGGCACCGTCCTCGGTGCCATCAGTCAGGAACAAAGGGGGGCTGGTAACAGCATTTCCACAATCGAGACCGTCATGGCTCCCTATGCTGGTAAATGAAGTGGAGTCCGGGGTGTCTGGGTCTTCTTCAGGTGGGTGGTTGCCAACAAGCAGCTCCTTGAGGTATGTAAATCGGCGCTTGTTACGGCGCTCTCTTCGTTTTCCCTGCCGGTCAAGCCGGTCTAACCTCTCAAGTATCTGAAGGAGTAGCTGATTTGTTGAAGGTTCTTGTGATGTGGAAGGAGGAGGGATATCTTCCGCTGGTTCTGTGCTTCGGTTGATAGTGGCTGCTGGAGGTCTGATATACTTCCCGTTAGGGACGTACTGATCATCCCGTGGAATCATGACCTTGGTGTCCCCAACTCTATAGGAGACTCCGACTACTGAGACTAGATCTGAAACCAAGGCGGGAAAAGGTAGGTTGTCCGCAATTTGTATGTGTCCCATAGGATGCCGAAGGTGTCTTAGTAAATTGAGAGGTTGGTTTGTAAGGATACACCAGAGGAGAATAGCCATATCTGCAGTGAAGGAGGACTCGTGAGTGCTTGGAAAGACGTAATGGGACATGATCTGTGCCCATACTTGAGCCTCCAAGGTGAGTGCTGAAGCCAATATGCCCTTAGGTCGGGATCGATGGTATCCATAGATCCATCTGCTGCTAGGTTGTGCTATAACTCTGAGAACGGCGTCCCAGTCAAATTGGTATGTCTGGCGTTAGAAGGAGGCTTCTTAGAATGCGTCCAATCCTTCTGGAGAAGGGGGAAGATCTAAAGCTTGCTGAATGGCCTCTTCAGTTATGGGGACTTGCTTTTGACGGACAAAGACAGACTGCAGTGTTGGCATGCGAAAATTGGAGTAGAATTCAACTACCCATGAAAGATTGACCTGTCGTGGCTGTCTTCGTAAGAATCGCCATTTTCTTCATTCAATTCGGGGCTCAACAAATTCAACAATGTGGGTTGGGAGGATGAGTAGGTACTCATTGTTATAGTTTCTCTCAGCCAGGATGTGGAACATCTGCTCACAGTAGCGGTTAGGGAATCGCGCAGTGTCCTTTGCTGGAAAGGCTTTCTCTTTTTCATCGACCTTGATGATCCTCTTGACTCGCTTTGTTGAGGGCTTTACTGCTGTTGAAGATGGCTCCGCAGCTAGTGCTCTTTTTGTTCCTTTCCTTGCCGGTGGTTTGGGAGTAGCTTTCTCTTTACCTTTCTTAGTGGCCATCCTAAAAAGGGAAAAAGAAAGTAACATTTAAATCTAAGGGTTAGAGCAAGGAAGAGGATGGTACAAGTGATAATCATTGCACGGTAAAGAAGGATGTCATTAACACATGGTCGCGACTACATGTGAAAAATTCATCAATGGAAATATAGCAAGTGCATATAATGGCAAGTAGATGCAAGATGTTTATTGGCATGCTGGCAAAGGCATGAGTAGCATAAATCAAGGATTAATTGCCCAATTTGATTATCAAGTGTTTCAAACTAACAATTTATTTGTATTGACAATTATATTCAATCAATAAAATATTGAAAGGGGTTTTGTGAAAAACAGGCAATAGAGTAGAAGAATAGAATAATTTAAAAAAAATGCACAATTCCATACGGGCTTTTTCACAAACACTTAGCATGCATGGTAAATATGTTATTGAAAGTATTAGTTTCGAACATGCAAAAAACCCTAAAATAATTACTGAGAATTGTCAAACAACTCCTTACTAATCCACAAGCAAAATATAGAAGAAAACAATCACCCAATTAAATTTCTAACACCAATTAAAAGAATGTAAAAAGAAAAAGAAAGACTAAGAAAACATAGATAATGAAATTAAAAGAAAAAAGAAGAGGAAAACATAAATTAAAATAATAATTGAAGAGTAAAAGTGGAAGAGAAAAAAAAGAAAACCTTGATGAAGAAGATGAATAAGGGGGAAGAAAGTAGTAGAAAGTAAGAAAGAATAAAGAAGAAAGAAGGAAGAAGAAAGAAATAAGAAGGAGGAAGAAGAATTAGGATTAGGGAAGAAAAGAGAGGAATTCTGGCGCTGATCTGGATAAACTGTGCGGCACAGGCGACGCGGACGCGTGTATCACACGTTCGCGGGGTTGTGATATTTTCAAGTGACGCGGACGCATCAAGGACGCGAACGCGTGACCTGAATTGTGCTATTGGCGCGAGAGCAGCCTCGCGTACGCACAACTCTCTGTTTTAATACGCACATTGCCAAAATTTAGGGTGACGCGTGCGCGTGAGGGACGCACACGCGTGAATGGCCTGATTTGGAAAACGACGCGCACGTGTGAGGGTCGCGTACGCGTGATAGGGCCTGTGCTTCCAGCACAATTCCAGCCCCACACCATCATGACTTTCTGGCCATACACCCTTTTACGTCGATTTTTCAGGGTCACGCGTGCGCGTGAGTAACGCGCACGCGTGGAGGGCTGATTTCGCAAGCGACATGGACGTGTCAAGGACGCGTTCGCGTGGGTGTGTTTGTGCCTAAGGCACGCCTCCAGCCATGCTCCCGCGTAACTCTCTGTTTCTTTTCTTCTTTGCTTCGTATGCACACATGACACGGACGCGTCAGCGACGCTCGCGCGTCGCGTGTATTTTTTTTAATGCAGAATGCAAATGCAAATGCAGACTATATGCAGAGATTATGAGAAGAGTCATTAAGAAAAATAATGTAGAATAAAATAAAACAAAACTAAGACTGAAACAGAAGATCATACCATGGTGGGTTGTCTCCCACCTAGCACTTTGCTTTTACGTCCTTAAGTTGGACGGTCTTCAGGCTCATTCTGCTTCTGTTGGTGGGTCTTCCAAGAGGAAGACCTCTAACTCTTTGTGTTCCTTCATCTTCTCACCATGATAATGCTTTAAGCGATGTCCATTGACCTTGATTCAATTGTAACTTGAAGGAAGACGCAGGTGGAAGACTCCATATGGCTCTGCTTTCTCCACTCTGTAGGGACCTTCCCATTTGGATCTCAGATTTCCTAGCATGAGTCTCAACCTGGAGTTGTAAAGGAGAACCAGATTTCCTGGTCTGAACTCTCTTCTCTTGATATGCTTGTCATGCACAACTTTCATCTTCTCTTTGTATAATCTGGATTTGTCATATGCTTCGAGTCGAAGGGTCTCCAGTTCTGCCAGTTGCAGCTTCCTTTCAGCACCAGCTTGTTCGAAATTCATGTTGCACTCCCTCACAGCCCAGAAAGCCTTGTGTTCCACCTCTACTGGGAGGTGGCAAGCTTTTCCGTACACTAAGCGGAAGGGGCTCATCCCAATGGGTGCCTTGTATGTTGTCCGATATGCCCAAAGCGCATCTTGTAGCCTGGCACTCCAGTCCTTCCTATGAGGCTTTATGATGAGCGGATAATTTATACGCTTTTTGGCATTGTTTTTAGTATGTTTTTAGTATATTTTAGTTAATTTTTATTATGTTTTTATTAGTTTTTAAATAAAAATCACATTTCTGGACTTTACTATGAGTTTGTATATTTTTCTGTGATTTCAGGTATTTTCTGGCTGAAATTGAGGGACCTGAGCAAAAATCTGATTCAGAGGCTGAAAAAGGACTGCAGATGCTGTTGGATTCTGACCTCCCTGCACTCGAAGTAGATTTTCAAGAGCTACAAAAGCCCAATTGGCGCGCTCTTAATTGCGTTGGAAAATAGACATCCTGGGCTTTTCAGCAATATATAATAGTTTATACTTTATTCAAGATTTGATGGCCCAAACCGGCGTTCCAAGTCAGCTTAAGAATTCTGGCGTCAAAACGCCAGAACTGGCACAAAAGCTGGAGTTAAACGCCCAAACTGGCACAAAAGCTGGCGTTTAACTCCAAGAAAAGTCTCTACACATGGAAACTTCAATGCTCAGCCCAAGCACACATCAAGTGGGCCCGAAAGAAGATTTCTGCATTAATTACCTATTTCTGTAACCCTAGGCTACTAGTTTTCTATAAATAGGACCTTTTGCTATACACTTTGATATATCTTTTGATCATGTTTTGATGATTGAACCCTCTTTGGGAGGTTGGCCATTCGGCCATGCCTAGACCTTGTTCTTATGTATTTTCAACGGTGGAGTTTCTACACACCATAGATTAAGGTGTGGAGCTCTGCTGTTCTTCATGAATTAATACAATTACTATTGTTTTTCTATTCAATTCACGCCTACTTCTTCTCTAAGATATTCATTCGTTCTTCAACTTGATGAATGTGATGATCTGTGACACTCATCATCGTTCTCATCTATGAACATGTGCCTGACGACCACCTCTGTTCTACTAGCAATGGCTTGAATGCGTATCTCTTGGGTTTCTAATCTAAGATTGGAACCTTCGTGGTATAGGCTAGAATTATTGGCGGTCATTCTTGAGATCCGAAAAGTCTAAACCTTGTCTGTGGTATTTCGAGTAGGATCTGGGAAGGGATGACTGTGACGATCTTCAAACTCGCGAGTGTTGGGCGTTTGACAGACGCAAAAGGATCAATGGATCCTATTCCAACATGATCGAGAACCGACAGATGATTAGCCGTGCGGTGACAGCGTGCGTAGAACATTTTCACTGAGAGGACGGGAAGTAGCCATTGAAAACGGTGATGCCCAACATAAAGCTTGCCATGGAAGGGAGTATGAATGATTGGATGAAGGCAATAGGAAAGCAGAGGTTTAAGAGGAACAAAACATCTTCATACGCTTATCTGAAATTCCTACCAATGAATTACATAAGTATCTCTATCTTTATCTTATGTTTTATTCATATTTTAATTATCAATCCTCCATAACCATTTGAATCCACCTGACTGAGATTTACAAGGTGACCATAGCTTGCTTCAAGCCGATAGTCTCCGTGGGATCGACCCTTACTCACGTAAGGTATTACTTGGACGACCCAGTGCACTTGCTGGTTAGTTGTGCGGAATTGTGATAAAGTGTGATTCACGTTTAAGGGCTCCAAGTCTTTGGCACCATTGTTGATGATCACAATTTCGTGCACCAAGTTTTTGGCGCTGTTGCCGGGGATTGTTCGAGTTTGGACAACTGACGGTTCATCTTGTTGCTTAGATTAGGTAATTTTACTTTTTATTTTCAAAAAAATTAAAAAAAAAATAAATACAAAATTTTTTTTCTATTTTGTTCTTCAGAGTTTCTAAGAATGAATTCTAGAGTTTCATGATGATTTGTTGAAGTTTGGCTGGCTGTGAAGCCATGTCTAATCTTTTGGACCGAGGTTTCAACTTATCATCACAAGAGCTTGTTGATTTCTATCAATCTTGCTGTTGAGAGCAATGATCTGCTAAAGCTTGCCTGGCCATTGGCCATGTCTAGTGTTTTGGACCGGAGCTTTCACTGAAAGCTTGGCTGGCTAGTAAGCCATGTCTAATTCCTGGACCGGAGTCTTAGACTAACATTGCAATGATTCCGGGAATTCTTATTAAAAATTTTGAATCCCTTTATTTTCTTTTCCATATAATTTTCGAAAAATTACAAAAAAAAGTTATAAAATCTTAAAATAAAAAATATTTTTTGTTTCTTGTTTGAGTCTAGGGTCTAATCTTAAGTTTGGTGTCAATTGCATGTCTTTATTCTTCTTGCATTTTTCGAATATATGCATTGTGTTCTTCATTAATCTTCAAGTTGTTCTTGATGATTTTCTTGCTCTGATCTTTAAATTCTCTTGTTTTGTGTGTTTTGTTGTTTTTCATATGTATTCTAAATTTGTTAGTGTCTCTACTATGAAAATTTCCAAGTGTGGTGTCTTGCATGCATTATTTATTTGATCTTAGTTTTACATGATTAGTTTTATTTTGTTGTTTCTCATCATTAAAAATTCAAAATTTTTTTAAAATTATGTCTTTTCAAGTCAATAATACAGAGAATTGAAGATTCAGAACATGCAGCAGAGGAATTACATAGAAAAAGCTGGGCATTCAAAACGCCCAGTGAAGAAGGAAAACTGGCGTTTAAACGCCAGTCAGGGTACCTGGCTGGGTGTTAAACGCCCAAAAAGGTAGAATTTTGGGTGTTAAACGCCAGAATGGATGCCATTCTGGGCGTTTAACGCCAGGAGGACACTAGAGGGAAGATTTTGTTTTTAATTCAAATCTTTTCCAAATTTTCATAATTTTTCAAAATCAATTCTTTTTCAAATCATATCTTTTCAATCATATCCTTTCAAAATCAATTTCTTTCCATTTTTTTAATTATCATTATTTTCGAAAATCCTTGCTACAATTAGTGATTCAATTCAAAATTTTCAAGTTATTACTTGCCTATTAAGAAAGGATCAAAAATTTTAATTCTAGAATCATATCTTTTAATTTCTTGTTAGTCAAGTAATCAACTTTAATTTTAAAAACTTTCTTCTTTTAAATTTGATTCTCAATCATATCTCCTTAATCATATCTTTTCAATCACATCTTTTTCAAAAATTAATTTTCAATCGTATCTTTTTTATTTCTAATTTCAAAATCTTTTTCAAAAATCACTTTATTTCTTTCCCAATATTAATTTTCGAAAATCATCAATCAAATTTTCAAAATTTCTTTTAATTATTTCAAAATATTTTACTTTAATTTCGAAAATTCTTCCCCTCTTCTCACATCCTTCTATTTAAGGACTAACACTCCTCCACTATCAACAATTCGAACTCTATCCCTCTTGATAAGTTCGAATTCTTCTCTTTTTACCTTCTCCTTCTATTCTTCTTTTCCTCTGACACTTCAAGGAATCTCTATACTGTAACATAGAGGATTCCATACTTTCTTGTTCTCTTCTCTTTCATATGAGCAGGAGCAAGGACAAAAGCATTCTTGTTGAGGCTGATCCTGAACCTGAAAGGACCTTGAAGTGAAAGCTAAGAGAAGCTAAAGTACAACTCTCTATAGAGGACCTAACAGAGCTTTTCAAACAAGAAGAAGACATGGCAGCCGAAAACAACAACAATGCCAACAATGCAAGGAAGGTGCTTGGTGACTTTACTGCACCTACTCCTGACTTCTATGGGAGAAGCATCTCAATCCCTGCCATTGGAGCAAACAACTTTGAGCTTAAGCCTCAATTAGTTTCTCTAATGCAACAGAATTGCAAGTTTCATGGACTTCCATTGGAAGATCCTCATCAGTTCTTAGCTGAATTCTCGCAAATCTGTGACACTGTCAAGACCAATGGGGTTGATCCTGAGGTCTACAGACTTATACTCTTCCCTTTTTCTGTAAGCGATAGAGCTAGGACATGGTTGGACTCACAACCTAAAAAAAGCTTGAACTCTTGGAAAAAGCTAGTTAATGCCTTCTTGGCAAAGTTCTTTCCACCTCAAAAATTGAGTAAGCTTAGAGTGGAAGTCCAAACCTTTAGGCAGAAGGAAGGTGAATCCCTCTATGAAGCTTGGGAAAGATACAAGCAATTGATCAGAAGGTGTCCTTCTGACATGCTTTCTGAATGGAGCATCATATGTATCTTCTATGATGGTCTGTCTGAACTGTCCAAGATGTCATTGGACAGCTCTGCTGGAGGATCTCTTCATCTGAAGAAGACGCCTACAGAAGCTCAGGAACTCATTGAGATGGTTGCAAATAACCAATTCATGTACACTTCTGAAAGGAATCCTGTGAATAATGGGGCAAGTCAGAAGAAAGGAGTTCTTGAGATTGATACTCTGAATGCCATATTGGCTCAGAATAAAATATTGACCCAACAAGTCAATATAATTTCTCAGAGTCTGTCTGGAATGCAAGCAGCAACAGGCGGTACTAAGGAAGCTTCATCTGAAGAAGAAGCTTATGACCCTGAAAACCCAGCAATGGAAGAGGTGAATTACATGGGAGAACCCTATGGAAACACCTATAATCCTTCATGGAAAAATCATCCAAACATTTCATGGAAGGATCAACAGAGACCTCAATAAGGCTTCAACAACAGTAATGGTGGAAGAAACAGGTTTAGCAATAGCATGCCTTTTCCATCATCTTCTCAGCAACAGACAGAGAATTCTAAGCAGAGCCACTCTGACTTAACAACTATAGTCTCTGATCTAATCAAAACCACTCAAAGTTTCATGACTGAAACAAGGTCCTCCATTAGAAATTTAGAGGAACAAGTGGGTCAGCTGAGTAAGAAAATTACTGAACTCTCTCCTAGTACTCTCACAAGCAACACAGAAGAGAATCCAAAGAGAGAATGCAAGGCCATAAAGACGTCTCACATGGCCGAACCTGGAGATGAGGAAGAGGCAGTGATTTCTACTGAGGAAGACCTCAATGGATGTCCACTGGCCTCCAAGGAGTTCCCTAATGAGGAACCATGGGAATCTGAGGCTCACACTGAGGCCATAGAGATTCCATTGAATTTACTCCTGCCATTCATGAGCTCTGATGAGTATTCTTCCTCTGAAGAGGATGAAGATGTTACTAAAGAGCAAGTTGCTAAGTACTTTGGAGCAATCATGAAGCTAAACGCCAAGTTATTTGGTAATGAGACTTGGGAGAATGAACCTCCATTGCTCACTAAAGAACTGGATGACTTGACTAGGCAGAAATTACCTCTGAAGAGACAAGATCCTGGAAAGTTCTCAATACCTTGTACCATAGGCACCATGACCTTTGAGAAGGCTCTGTGTGACCTAGGGTCAAGCATAAACCTCATGCCTCTCTCTGTAATGGAGAAGCTAGGGATCATTGAGGTACAAGCTGCAAGAATCTCACTGGAGATGACAGACAATTCAAAGAAACAAGCTTATGGACTTGTAGAGGATGTCTTGGTAAAGGTTGAAGGCCACTACATCCCTACTGATTTCATAATCCTAGAGACTGGGAAGTGTATGGATGAATCCATCATCCTGAGCACACCCTTCCTAGCCACAACAAAAGCTGTAATTGATGTTGACAGAGGAGAATTGATCATTCAAGTGAATAAAGACTCTCTTGTGTTTAAAGCTCAAGGATATCCCTCTGTAACCATGGAAAACATGAAGAGCTTCTCTCAATACAGAGACAAACAGAGCCCCCACAGTCAAACTCTAAGTTTGGTGTTGAACCCCCACATTCAAACTCTAAAGTTTGGTGTTGGGAGGTTCCAACATTGCTCTAAACATCTGTGAGGTTCCATGAGAGCCCACTGTCAAGCTATTGACATTAAAGAAGCGCTTGTTTGGAGGTAACCCAATCTTTAATTATCTATGTTAAATTTCTATTTTCTTTTGTTATTTTATGTTTTCTGTAGGTTGATGATCATGTGAAGTCACAAAAAATAATTGAAAAAGCAAAAATAGAAGGAAAAACAGTATTAAAAATAGAACACCCTGGAGGAGAAACTTACTGGCGTTTAAACGCCAGTAAGGGTAGCAGAATGGGCGTTAAATGCCTAGTTTGGCACCATTATGGGCGTTTAATGCCAGAAATAGGCACCAGACTGGCGTTTAACGCCAGGAATGGGCAAGAAGCTGGCATTAAACGTCAGAAATGGGCAGTAGCCTGGCGTTTAATGCTAGGATTGGCAGAAAGGGGCATTTTTGCACGCCACTTGGTGCAGAGATGAGATATCCTTGACACCTCAGGATCTATGGACCCCACAGGATCCCCACCTACCCCACCTCTCTCTCTCTTCTTCACCCATTCACCAATCACCTCAATATCTCTTCCCCAAAAACCCCTCACCTATCAAATCCCACCATTCTCTTTACCACTCACATCCATCCTTCATAAAACCCCACCTACCTCACCATTCAAATTCAAACCACTTTCCCACCCAAACCCACCCATAATGGCCAAACCATACCCCCCTCTTCACTCCTCTATAAACCCATCTTCACTCCTTCATTTTCACACAACATACACACTACCTCTCCCCCTTGGCCGAAACACTAACCCCCCTCCATCTCCTCTATTTCTTCTTCTTCTACTCTCTTCTTTCTTCTTTTTCTTGAGGACGAGCAAACCTTCTAAGTTTGGTGTGGTAAAAGCGTTGCTTTTTGTTTTTCCATAACCATTTATGGCACCTAAGACCGGAGAAACCTCTAGAAAGAGAAAAGGGAAGGCAAAAGCTTCCACCTCCGAGTCATGGGAGATGGAGAGATTCATCTCAAGGGTGCACCAAGACCACTTCTATGAAGTTGTGGCCAAGAAGAAGGTGATCCCCGAGGTCCCTTTCAAATTCAAAAAGGGTGAATATCCGGAGATCCGACATGAGATTCGAAGAAGAGGCTAGGAAGTTCTCACCAACCCCATTCAACAAGTCGGAATCTTAATGGTTCAAGAGTTCTATGCCAATGCATGGATCACCAAGAACCATGATCAAAGTGTGAACCCGGACCCAAAGAATTGGCTTAGAATGGTTCGGGGGAAATGCTTAGATTTTAGTCCGGAGAATGTAAGGTTGGCATTCAACTTGCCCATGATGCAAGGAGATGCACACCCCTACACTAGAAGGGTCAACTTTGATCAAAGGTTGGACCAAGTCCTCATAGACATCTGTGAAGAGGGCGCTCAATGGAAGAGAGATTCAAGAGGGAAGCCAGTTCAACTAAGAAGGCATGACCTCAAGCCCGTGGCTAGGGGATGGTTGGAGTTCATCCAACGCTCAATCATTCCCACTAGCAACCGGTCTGAAGTTACTATAGACCGGGCTATCATGATCCATATCATCATGATTAGGGAGGAAGTAGAAGTTCATGAAGTTATATCCCAAGAACTCTACAAGGTGGTGAACAAGTCCTCTACTTTGGCAAGGTTAGCCTTCCTTCATATCATTTGTCACCTCTACAATTCAGCTGGAATTGACATAGAGGAAAACATCCTCATTGATGAGGATAAGCCCATCACTAAGAAAAGGATGGAGCAAACAAGAGATCCCACTCATGGACATGAGGAAATTTCTCACCATGAAATCTCTGAGATGCCTCAAGGGATGCATTTTCCTCCACAAAACTATTGGGAGCAAATCAACACCTCCCTAGGAGAATTAAGTTCCAACATGGGACAACTAAGGGTGGAGCACCAAAGGCAAGGAAGAGACATTGTGGAGCTCAAGCACTCCATAAGATCTTCAAGAGGAAGAACTAGCCGCCATCACTAAGGTGGACCCGTTCTTTAATTTTCTTGTTCTTTATTTTTCTGTTTTTCGAATTTTTATGCTTTATGTTTATTTATGTTTGTGTCTTTATTACATGATCACTAGTGTCTAAGTGTCTATGCCTTAAAGCAATGAAAATGAATCCATCACCTTTCTTAAATGAAAAATGTTTTTAATTGAAAAAGAAAAAGAAGTGGATGAATTTCAAATTTTAAAACAGTTTAGTTATTTTGATTTGGTGGCAATACTATTGTTTTTCTGAATGAATGCTTGAACAGTGCATATTTTTTGAATTTGTTGATTCATGAATGTTAAAATTGTTGGCTCTTGAAAGAATAATGGAAAAGGAGAAATGTTATTTGATAATCTGAAAAATTATAAAATTGATTCTTGAAGCAAGAAAAAGCAGTGAAAAGCTTGCAATATATATATATATATATATATATATATATATATATATATATATATATGCGAAAAAAAAAGAGAGAGAAAGAAAGAAAAAGCAAGCGGAAAAAGCCAAAATCCCTTTAAACCAAAAGGTAAGGGTAAAATAAAAAAGGTATCCAAGGCTTTGAGCATCAGTGGATAGGAGGGCCCACAGGAATAAAATCCTGGCCTAAGCGGCTAAACCAAGCTGTCCCTAACCATGTGCTTGTGGCGTGAAGGTGTCAAGTGAAAACTTGAGACTGAGCGGTTAAAGTTGTGGTCCAAAAGCAAAAAGAGTGTGCTTAAGATCTCTGGACACCTCTAATTGGGGACTCTAGCAAAGCTGAGTCACAATCTGAAAAGGTTCACCCAGTTATGTGTCTGTGGCATTTATGTATCCGGTGGTAATACTGGAAAATAAAATGCTTTGGGTCACGACCAAGACTCATAAAGTAGCTGTGTTCAAGAATCAACATACTTAACTAGGAGAATCAATAACACTATCTGGATTCTGAGTTCCTATAGAAGCCAATCATTCTGAACTTCAAAGGATAAAGTGAGATGCCAAAACTGTTCAGAAGCAAAAAGCTAAAAGCCCCGCTCATCTAATTAATACTGATCTTCATAGATATTTTTGGAATTCATTGTATATTCTCTTCTTTTTATCCTATTTAATTTTCAGTTGCTTGGGGACAAGCAACAATTTAATTTTGGTGTTGTGATGAGCAGATAATTTATACGCTTTTTGGCATTGTTTTTAGTATATTTTTAGTATATTTTAGTTAATTTTTATTATGTTTTTATTAGTTTTTAAATAAAAATCACATTTCTAGACTTTACTATGAGTTTGTGTATTTTTCTGTGATTTCAGGTATTTTCTGGCTGAAATTGGGGGACCTGAGCAAAAATCTGATTCAGAGGCTGAAAAAGGACTGCAGATGCTGTTGGATTTTGACCTCCCCGCATTCAAAGTAGATTTTCTGGAGCTACAGAAACCCAATTGGCGCGCTTTCAATTGCGTTAGAAAGTAGACATCCTGGGCTTTCCATCAATATATAATAGTCTATACTTTGTTCAAGATTTGATGGCCCAAACCAGCGTTCTAAGTCAGCTTAAGAATTCTGGCGTCAAAACGTCAGAACTGGCACAAAAGTTGGAGTTAAACGCCCAAACTGGCACAAAAGTTGGCATTTAACTCCAAGAAAAGTCTCTACACATGAAAACTTCAATGCTCAGCCCAAGCACACACCAAGTGGGCCCGGAAGAAGATTTCTGCATTAATTACCTATTTCTGTAACCCTAGGTTACTAGTTTTCTATAAATAGTACCTTTTGCTATACACTTTGATATATCTTTTGATCATGTTTTGATGATTGAACCCTCTTTGGGAGGCTGGCCATTCGGCCATGCCTAGACCTTGTTCTTATGTATTTTCAACGGTGGAGTTTCTACACACCATAGATTAAGGTGTGGAGCTCTGCTGTTCTTCATGAATTAATACAATTACTATTGTTTTTCTATTCAATTCACGCCTACTTCTTCTCTAAGATATTCATTCGTTCTTCAACTTGATGAATATGATGATCCGTGACACTTATCATCATTCTCATCTGTGAACATGTGCCTGACAACCACCTCTGTTCTACTAGCAATGGCTTGAATGCGTATCTCTTAGGTTTCTAATCTAAGATTGGAACCTTCGTGGTATAGGCTAGAATTATTGGCCGTCATTCTTGAGATCCGAAAAGTCTAAACCTTGTCTGTGGTATTCCAGGTAGGATCTGGGAAGGGATGACTGTGACGAGCTTCAAACTCGCGAGTGTTGGGCGTGTGACAGACGCAAAAGGATCAATGGATCCTATTCCAACATGATCGAGAACCGACAGATGATTAGCCGTGCGGTGACAGCATGCGTAGAACATTTTCACTGAGAGGACAGGAAGTAGCCATTGACAACGGTGATGCCCAACATAAAGCTTGCCATGGAAGGGAGTATGAATGATTGGATGAAGGCAATAGGAAAGCAGAGGTTTAAGAGGAACAAAGCATCTTCATACGCTTATCTGAAATTCCTACCAATGAATTACATAAGTATCTCTATCTTTATTTTATGTTTTATTCATCTTTTAATTATCAATCCTCCATAACCATTTGAATCCGCCTGACTGAGATTTACAAGGTGACCATAGCTTGCTTCAAGCCGATAGTCTCCGTGGGATCGACCCTTACTCACGTAAGGTATTACTTGGACGACCCAGTGCACTTGCTGGTTAGTTGTGCGGAATTGTGATAAAGTGTGATTTACGTTTAAGAGCTCCAAGTCTTTGGCGCCATTATTGATGATCAGAATTTCGTGCACCACTTTACTATCTTCTCTAGAATACGCTTTATTTCTCTATTAGATACCTCTGCGTGACCATTGGTCTGGGGATGGTATGCTGTTGCTACCTTGTGAACAATCCCATGCTTCTTCAGTAATCCTGCTAATCTCCTGTTACAAAAGTGAGTGCCTTGATCACTCACGATTGCTCGTGGTGATCCAAAGCGACAGATAATATAGTTTCTAACAAAGGAAACAATAGTGTTAGCATCATCAATACGGGTAGGAATCGCTTCCACCCATTTAGAGACATAATCTACAGCTAACAGTATATAAAAGTAACCACTAGAGTTTGGAAATGGACCCATGAAGTCAATGCCCCGAACATCAAAAATATCACAGAAAAGCATAATCTATTGAGGCATCTCATCCCTCTTGGATATATTACCAAACCTTTGACATGGAGAACAAGATTTACAAAAGGCAGCAGCATCTTGAAAAAGAGTAGGCCACCAGAATCCATAGTCTAAAATTTTCTTAGCTGTTCTTTGAGAGCCAAAATGTCCTCCATTCTCAGAAGAGTGGCAGGCCTCTAAAATGGACTGGAATTCTGATTGGGGCACGCACCTTCTAATTACCTGGTCAGCACCACACCTTCATAAGTATGGATCATCCCATATATAATATTTAGACTCACTTTTCAGCTTGTCCCATTGATGCTTAGTAAAATTAGGAGGGAAAGTATGGCTGACTAGATAATTAGCTACAGGTGCATACCAAGGAACTACTTCAGATACTGCATGCAAGCTATCAGATGAAAAAGTATCATTGATAGGAGTGGATTCATCCTTAATGTGCTCAAGGCGACTCAAGTGGTCTGCCACTAAATTCTGGTTACCACTCCTATCCTTAATTTCTAAATTAAATTCTTGCAGCAACAGTATCCAACGTATCAACATTGGTTTGGATTCTTTTTTAGCTAATAAATATTTTAGAGCTGCATGGTCTGAGTACACTACCACCTTAGTACCAAGTAGATAGGCTCGGAATTTATCCAGAGCAAAAACAATAGTCAGAAGCTCTTTTTCAGTGGTGGTGTAATTAGACTGAGCAGCGTCTAAGGTCTTAGACGCATAAGCAATTACGAAAGGATCCTTACCTTCGCACTGAGCCAGTGCCGCTCCTACTGCATGGTTGGAGGCATCACACATAATCTCAAATGGCTGGCTCCAATCTGGTCCTCTCACGATTGGAGCTTGAGTCAGGGTGATCTTCAGCTTATCAAATGCTTGCATGCAATCCTCACTGAACTCGAACTCAACATCTTTCTGTAATAGTCTGGATAAAGGTAATACTACCTTATTGAAGTCCTTAATGAATCTCCTGTAGAAACCTGCATGGCCAAGGAACGAACGGACTTCCCTCACGGAGAAGGGGTAAGGTAAACTAGAAATGACATCTACCTTTGCTGGATCTACAGAAATACCAGTATTAGAAACAACATATCCTAGTACAATCCCTTGTCTTACCATAAAATGATATTTTTCAAAATTCAATACAAGGTTTGAACTAACACACCTGTCTAATACTCTAGCTAAACTATGCAAGCAAAGGCTAAAGGAATCACCATATACGCTAAAATCATCCATGAAAACTTCCATACAGTTCTCAATAAGATCTGAAAAGATACTCATCATGCATCTTTGGAAAGTAGCCGGTGCATTATATAAGCCAAAAAGGCATCCTTTTGCATGCATACGTTCCAAAGGGACATGTAAAAGTAGTCTTCTTTTGATCTTCAGGAGCTATATGAATTTGAAAATAACCTGTATAACCATCTAAAAAGCAGTAATGGGATTTACCTGATAGGCGATTGGTGTGGGAAATCGTGATTCACACTTTTCACAATTCTGCACAACTAACCAGCAAGTGCATTGGGTCGTCCAAGTAATAAACCTTACGTGAGTAAGGGTCGATCCCACGGAGATTGTCGGCTTGAAGCAAGCTATGGTTATTTTGTAAATCTTAGTCAGGAGATTATAAAAATGATTTTTATCTATGAAACGTAAATAACATGAAATAAATGGTACTTGTGACTCAGTAATGAGAAACAGGCTGAGGTTCCGGAGATGCTCTGTCATCTGAATCTCTGCTTTCCTATTGTCTTCTTCTCCAAACACGCATGGCTTCCTTCAATGGCAAGCTGTATGATCCTCTCGGATGAAAAATACCAGGTACGATCTCTGCACGGCTAATCAACTGTCGAATTTCTCGTCTCGGATGAAAAATACCATGTATAGCTACCGCACGGCTAATCATCTGTCGGTTCCCACTAGCGTCAGAATAGGACCCTTGTCCTTTTTCATACTGTCACTGCGCCCAACATTTACAGGTTTGAAGCTCTTCACAGTCAAATGAAAATAGTAATAATCTGTAGACATCTTGATCCATGTCCTTATCACATACTGTGTCAGCAATTTGTAAGAACTGTGCCAGAAACTCAATAGGTTCTTCTTGTGGAAGACCGGAATACTGACAATTTTGCTGCACCATGATAATGAGCTGATGATTTAGCTCAAAACTGCTTGCTCTGATGGGAGGTATACAGATACTACTCCCATAGGAAGCATTAGTGGGGTTAGCATATGACCCCAGAGTCCTTCTGGACTGTTCATTTCCACTTAGGTCCATGATGGAGAAAATAAAATATTTTTGTTTTTATTTTATTTAATTAAGGATAACCGAATTTAAAAGAAAAAAAATAAAATAAAATAATTGGAAACAAAAAAAATAAGTTTTCGAAAACTAAAAGAAAATAAATAAAATAGATTAAAATAAATAATAAAAATTCGAATACTAAAATGGCTAATTAATTAAAAAGATTTGAAAAAATTTTGGATATGATTTTCAAAAATTGGAGAGAGAGAAGGTGGTTAGGGAGTTTTGAAAAAGATATGTCTTAAAATTAAAGATACTTGTAAAAATAAACAAATAAAAGAAAAGATTTGAAAAAGATATGATTTTAAAATTTGAAGATTGAAACTTTCTTAGTAAGGAAACACCAAACTTAAAATTTTTCAATCAAAATAATTAAATAGTACAAGTAATTCGAAAATTATGAATAAGAAAAGAAAAAGATTTTGAAAAATTTTATAAAGGATTTTTGAAAAATAAAAAAAAAAGACAATTGAAAAAGATTTAAAAAGATAAATTTTAAAATTGAAATTCTAACTTAACTAACAAGAAACTACCAAATTTTAAAAATTTTGACTAAATCAACCTAGGTAATTCGAAAATGATAAGTAAATAAAGGAAAAGATATTTTATTGAATTTTTGAATTTAATGAGGAAAGAGAAAAACAATAAAATGACACCAAACTTAGAATTTTTTAGATCAAAACAAAGAAAGCAAATAAGAAAACTTTGAATGTCAAGATGAACACCAAAGAACACTTTGAAGATCAAGATGAACACCAAGAACAAATTTTGAAAATTTTTAAGAAAATAAAAACACAAAGGACACCAAACTTAAAAATTTTTATACTTTGGACACTAATAATTCAAAAATGCACAAGAAAAACAAGGAAAGACACAAAACAAGAAAAACTAAAGATCAAACAAGAAAAATAAACAAGAACAACATGGAGATCAAGGAAGAACAAAGAACATGTATTTCGAAAAATTGAAAGAAAAATAAAGGCATGCAATTGACACCAAACTTAAAACATGAAACTAAACTCAAACAGAAAACTAAATTATGAAGTTATTGGTTTAAAAATTTTCGAAAAGAAATTTAGGAAAATAAAATAAGAATTTTAAAAAAATTTTAGCAAGAACAATAATAAAGACTCAAAGACAAATCACAGATTAATAAATAAAAATAAAAATTTTTTGAAAGATTTTTAAAAGAAAATAAAAGACTCAAATTTAGTGACTCTAAACCAACCAAAAAGGTAAATTCTTCCTAATCTAAGCGACAAGATGAATCGCCAGTTGTCCAAACTCGAACAATCCCCGGCAACGACGCCAAAAACTTGGTGTGGGAAATCGTGATTCACACTTTTCACAACTCCGCACAACTAACCAGCAAGTGCACTGGGTCGTCCAAGTAATAAACCTTACGTGAGTAAGGGTCGATCTCACGGAGATTGTCGGCTTGAAGCAAGCTATGGTTACTTTGTAAATCTTAGTCAGGAGATTAATGATAAAAATGATTTTTGTCTATGAAACATAAATAACATGAAATAAATGGTACTTGTGATTCAGTAATGAGAAACAGGCTGAGGTTCCGGAGATGCTCTGTCATCTGAATCTCTGCTTTCCTACTGTCTTCTTCTCCAAACACGCATGGCTTCCTTCAATGGCAAGCTGTATGATCCTCTCGGATGAAAAATACCAGGTACGATCTTTGCACGGCTAATCAACTGTCGGATTTCTCGTCTCGGATGAAAAATACCATGTACAGCTACCGCACGGCTAATCATCTGTCGGTTCCCACTAGCGTCGGAATAGGACCCTTGTCCTTTTGCATACTGTCACTGCGCCCAACATTTGCAGGTTTGAAGCTCTTCACAGTCATCCCTTCCCAGATCCTACTCGGAATACCACAGATAAGGTTTAGACTTTCCGGATCCCAGGAATGCTGCCAATTGGTTCTAGCTTATACCACGAAGGTTCTAACCTCCGGACTTAGTCCGTAGATTAGAAACTCAAGAGATACGCACTCAAGCTGTCGTCCAATGACTACGTTGAGCTCAGATAGAACGGGAATGGTTGTCAGGCACATGTTCATAGGTTGAGGATAATGATGAGTGTCATGGATCATCATATTCTCCATATTGAAGTACGAGTGAGTATCTTAGAATAGAATCAAGCGTGATTGAATAGAAAACAATTGTAATTGCATTAATCCATTGAAACACAGCAGAGCTCCTCACCCCCACCTATGGGGTTTAGAGACTCATGCCGTAGAAGATACAATATGAAGTTTAAAATGTCATGAGTTACAAAATGAATCTCTAAAAGTAGTTTTTATACTAAACTAGTAACTTAGGTTTATAGAAAATGAGTAACTAAGTGCAGATAGTGCAGAAATCAACTTCTGGGATCCACTTGGTGCATGTCTGGGCTGAGCTTTCAAGCTTTCACGTGCACATGCCCAAGGTTGGAGTTAAACGCCACCCTGGGTGCCAAAATGGGCGTTTAACGCCAAGAATTGTGCCATTTCTGGCGTTTTACGCTAGAAAGTTTTAGGCTGGATTTGAACGTCAGTTTGGGCCATCAAATCTCGAGAAAAGTATAGAGAAATTATATATTGATGGAAAGCCCAAGATGTCTACTTTCCAACAAAATTGAGAGCGCACCAATTGGGCTTCTGTAGCTCCAGAAAATACACTTCGAGTGCAGGAGGGTCAGAATCCAACAGCATCTGCAGTCCTTTTTCAGCCTCTGAATCAGATTTTTGCTCAGGTCCCTCAATTTCAGCCAGAAAATACCTGAAATTATAGAAAAACACACAAACTCATAGTAAAGTCTAGAAATATGATTTTTGAATAAAAACTAATAAAAATATAATAAAAAGTAATTAAAACATACTAAAAACTATGTAAAAATAATGCCAAAAAGGGTATAAATTATCCGCTCATCACAACACCAAACTTAAATTGTTGCTTGTCCCCAAGCAACTAAAAACAAAATAAGATAAAAAGAAGAGAATATACAATAAATTTAAAAAATATCAATGAAGATTAGCTTCAATTAGATGAGCGGGACTTGTAGTCTTTTTGATTCTGAATAGTTTTGGCATCTCACTTTATCCTTTGAAGTTCAGAATGATTGGCATCCATAGGAATTCAGAATTCAGATAGTGTTATTGAGTATCTTAGTTCAGTATGTTGATTCTTGAACACAACTACTTTATGAGTCTTGGCCGTGACCCTAAGCATTTTGTTTTCCAGTATCACCACCGGATACATAAATGCCACAGACACATAACTGGGTGAACCTTTTCAGATTGTGACTCAGCTTTGCTAGAGTCCCCAGTTAGAGGTACCCAGACCTCTTAAGCACACTCTTTTTTCTTTGGACCACGACTTTAACCACTCAGTATCAAGCTTTTCACTTGGACCTTCATGCCACAAGCACATGGTTAGGGACAGCTTGATTTAGCTGCTTAGGCTAGGATTTTATTCCCTTGGGCCCTCCTGTCCATTAATGCTCAATGTCTTGGATCCTTTTTACCCTTGCCTTTTGGTTTAAAGGGTTACTGGCTTTTTCTGCTTGCTTTTTTTTTTCTTTCTCTTTTTTTTGGCCACAATTTTTTTTCTGCAAGCTTTTCACTGTTTTTTCTTGCTTCAAGAATCAATTTCATGATTTTTCAGATTATCAATAACATTTTTCCTTTTTCATTATTCTTTCAAGAGCCAATATTTTTAACATTCATAAACAACAAAATAAAAAACATGCACTGTTCAAGCATTCATTTAGAAAACAAAAATTATTGCCACCACATCAAAATAATTAAACTAATTTCAAGATAAATTTCGAAACCCATGTACTTCTTTTTCTTTTGCAAATAAAAATATTATTCAATTAAGAAAGGTGAGGGATTGATGGAATCATTCATAGCTTTAAGACATAGACTCTAAACTTTATTGATCATGGAATAAGACATAAAATAAACATAAAAGCAGACAAATAATAATAAAAGAAAGGAAATTAAAGACACAAAAATAAATGACTCTAATACTAATGCTTATGTAACTCTTAAAATAGGTTTCTAAAAGTTATCATAGAGTTAGGAATCAACAACCTTTATTTTGAGAGATAGGTGCTCCTTCAATCTGTAGGATGTCCGGCTCTTCAAGGATCAGCTTCTGGCACTTTAGTTCATGTAGCTCACGCCCTTGCTCCTCTTATTCTCTGAGCAGTTTGTAGAGCATGCTGTTTTGATTCTGCTGCTCTTCTTTGAGTTGATCTATAGATTCTTGTAGCTTGTTGATGAGCGGATAATTTATACGCTTTTTGGCATTGTGTTTACATAGTTTTTAGTATAACTTAGTTAGTTTTTAGTATAATTTTATTAGTTTTTAAATAAAAATCACATTTCTGGACTTTACTATGAGTTTGTGTGTTTTTCTGTGATTTCAGGTATTTTCTGGCTGAAATTGAGGGACTTGAGCAAAAATCAGATTCAGAGGTTGAGGAAGGACTGCAGATGCTGTTGGATTCTGGCCTCCCTGCACTCAAAGTGGATTTTCTGGAGCTACAGAACTCCAAATGGCGCGCTCTTAATTGAGTTGGAAAGTATACATCAAGGGCTTTCTAGAAATATATAATATTCTATACTTTGCACGAGTTTAGATGACGCAAACTGGCATTCAACGCCAGTTTCATGTTGCATTCTGGAGATAAACGCCAGAAACAGGTTGCAAAGTGGAGTTAAATGCCAGAAATAGGTTACAAACTGGCGTTCAACTCCAAGAGAAGCCTTTACACGTGTAAAGCTCAATGCTCAGCCCAAGCACACACCAAGTGGGCCCCGAAAGTAGATTTCTGCATCATTTACTCAATTCTGTAAATCCTAGTAACTAGTTTAGCATAAATAGGACTTTTTACTATTGTATGAGACATCTTTGGAATGTATTTTCCTTAGACTTGGGGGCTGGCCATTTGGGCATGCCTGGACCATTATCACTTATGTATTTTCAACGGTGGAGTTTCTACACCCCATAGATTAAGGTGTGGAGCTCTGCTGTTCCTCATGAATTAATGCAAAGTACTATTGTTTTTCTATTCAATTCAAGCTTATTCCTATTCTAAGATATTCATTCGCACCCAAGAACATGATGAATGTGATGATTATGTGACGCTCATCACCATTCTCACCTATGAACGCGTGCCTGACAACCACTTCCGTTCTACATGCAAACAAGCTAGAATGAGTATCTCTGAGATATCTAATACAGGGGACTGAGTCCGAGATATTAGAGTCTTCGTGGTATAAGTTAGAACCCATGGACGGCCATTCCTGAGATCCGAAAAGTCTAAACCTTGTCTATGGTATTCCGAGTAGGATCTGGGAAGGGATGGCTGTGACGAGCTTCAAACTCGCGAGTGTTGGGCGTAGTGACAGACGCAAAAGGATAATAAATCTTATTCCAGTATGATCGAGAACCGACAGATGATTAGCCATGCAGTGATAGCGCATTGGACCATTTTCACAGAGAGGACGAGATGTAGCCATTGACGACGGTGATGCCCAACATACAGCTTGCCATGGAAGGGAGTAGGAATGATTGGATGAAGACAACAGGAAAGCAGAGGTTCAGGTGGAACAAAAGCATCTCTATATGCTTATCTGAAATTCTCACCAATGAATTACATAAGTATCTCTATCCTAGTTTACATTTTAATTATGTTTTAATTATCAATTCACCATAACCATTTGAATCCTCCTGACTGAGATTTACAAGGTGACCATAGCTTGCTTCAAGCCGAAAATCTCTGTGGGATCGACCCTTACTCACGTAAGGTTTATTACTTGGACGACCCAGTGCACTTGCTGGTTAGTTGTGCGAAGTTGTGACAAAGTGTGATTCACGTTTGAGAGGACCAAGTCTTTGGCGCCATTGTTGATGATCGCAATTTCGTGCACCAAGTTTTTGGCGCCGTTGCCGGGGATTGTTCGAGTTTAAACTCTAGAATCATATCTTTTTTGTTTCTTGTTAGTCAAGTAATCAACTTTAATTTCAAAAATCAAATCTTTTTAAATTTCTTTTTCAAATCTTTTTCAAAATAAGTTTCAATCACATATTTTTCAAAATCAATTTCAAAATCTTTTCTAACTTCTTTTCTAACTTCTTATCTTTTCAAAATTGATTTTCAAATCTTTTTCAATTAATCTTATCTTTTTGTTTGATTCATATCTTTTTCAAAACTACCTAACTGATTCTCTCTTTCTAATTTTCGAAAATCACTATCCTCTTTTTCAAAATTCCTTTTTTTTATTAACTAATTATTTTAAATTTTAATTTAATTTAATTTAATTTTTCTTTTTTTTATTTTTGAATTTTAACTTTAAATTTAAATTAAAAACAAAAATATTTTTCTTTTCTTTTCAATGATTTTCGAAAATTCTTCTCCCTCATCTCCTTCTAATTATTTATTTATTTACTAACACTCCTTTTCATCTAAGAATTCGGACCCACTCCTCACCCCTGTGTTTGGATTCTTATCTTTTCCTTCTTCTATTCTTATCTTCTTCTACTCACATAAAGGAATCTCTATACTGTGACATAGAGGATTCTATATTTTCTTTTCTGTTTTCTTCTTTTCATATGAGCAGGAACAAGGATAAGAATATTCTTGTTGAAGCTGATCCTGAACCTGAAAGGACTCTGAAGAGGAAGCTAAGGGAAGCTAAAGCACAACTCTCTGGAGAAAATCTGACAGAAATTTTCGAAAAAGAAGGAGACATGGCCGAAAATAACAACAATGCAAGGAAGATGCTTGGTGACTTTACTGCACGAAATTCCAATTTACATGGAAGAAGCATCTCAATCCCTGCCATTAGAGCAAACAATTTTGAGCTGAAACCTCAATTAGTTTCTCTGATGCAACAGAATTGCAAGTTTTATGGACTTCCATCAGAAGATCCTTTTCAGTTCTTAACTGAATTCTTGCAAATCTGTGATACTGTTAAGACCAATGTGGTTGATCCCGGGGTCTACAGGCTTATGCTTTTCCCATTTGCTGTAAGAGACAGAGCTAGAGTATGGTTGGACTCTCAACCTAAAGATAGCATGAACTCTTGGGATAAGCTGGTCACGGCTTTCTTAGCCAAGTTCTTTCCTTCTCAAAAGCTTAGCAAGCTTAGAATAGATGTTCAAACCTTCAAACAGAAAGAAGGTGAATCCCTCTATGAAGCTTGGGAGATATATAAGGAACTGACCAAAAAGTGTCCCTCTGACATGCTTTCAGAATGGACCATCCTGGATATATTCTATGATGGTCTGTTTGAATTATCAAAGATGTCATTGGACCATTCTGCAGGTGGATCCATTCACCTAAAAAAAAACACCTGCAGAAGCTCAGGAACTCATTGACATGGTTGCTAATAACCAGTTCATGTACACTTTTGAAAGGAATCTTGTGAGTAATGGGACGCCTCAGAGGAAGGGAGTTCTTGAAATTGATACTCTGAATGCCATATTGGCTCAGAATAAAATATTGACTCAGCAAGTCAATATGATTTCTCAGAGTCTGAATGGAATGCAAGCTGCATCCAACAGTACTCAAGAGGCATCTTCTGAAGAAGAAGCTTATGATCCTGAGAACCTTGCAATAGTAGAGGTGAATTACATGGGGGAACCCTATGGAAATACCTATAATCCCTCATAGAGAAATCATCCAAATTTCTCATGGAAGGATCAACAAAAGCCTCAACAAGGCTTTAATAATGGTGGAAAAAACAGGTTTAGCAATAGCAAGCCATTTCCTTCATCTACTCAGCAACAGACAGAGAATTCTGAGTAGAATCCATCTAGCTTAGCAAATATAGTCTCTAATCTATCTAAGGCCACTCTAAGTTTCATGAATGAAACAAGGTCCTCCATTAGAAATTTGGAGGCACAAGTGGGCCAGCTGAGTAAAAGGGTCACTGAGACTCCTCCTAGTACTCTCCCAAGCAATACAGAAGAAAATCCAAAGAGAGAGTGCAAGGCCATTAATTTGACCATCATGGCCGAACCTACAAGGGAGGAGGAGGACGTGAATCCTAGTGAGGAAGACCTCCTGGGATGCTCAGTGACCAATAAGGAGTTTCCCTTTGAGGAACCAAAGGAATCTGAGGCTCATCTAGAGACTATAGAGATTCCATTGAACCTCCTTCTGCCCTTCATGAGCTCTGATGAGTATTCTTCTTCTGAAGAGAATGAAGATGTTACTGAGGAGCAAGTTGCTAAGTACCTTGGTACAATCATGAAGCTAAATGCCAAATTATTTGGTAATGAGACTTGGGAAGATGAACCTCTGATGAGAGGAACTTTTGCGTGGTCTAGAAATTTGCGGATAAATCCTCGTTGCAAGTATAGTTTCTAAACCTTCAAAAGTCCTTTCATACAAACGTTTTGGTTGTCACAAGTAACAAACCCCTTTAAAATTGATAACCGAGTATTTAAACCTCGGGTCGTCTTCTCAAGAAATTGCAGGGAGGTATGTTCTTATTATTGGTTATGAGTTTGTAAATTGGGGTTTTGGGAGTAAGGAGGGAATATGTTATATGACAAGTAAAATAAAATAATAATAATAAAATCTCTTGGCAAGGTATAAGAATTGGAATTCCTATCCTAATTATCGTTATCAGGTGTGAAGAGAATTGGGTTTTAATCCCACTTGGTCAGCCTTTATTAAACAAAGGAAGGTTAAGTGGACTGATTAGCTTGATTCTCAAGTCCTAGTCAACTCCTGTGGAGAGACTAGTGTTAGAGCAATTCTAGCTCAAGCAGAATCTGCCAATTTCAATCACTTGCTGAGTTTGATAACTCAAGTACTACCAATCACTTGACCAAAGCCAAAAAGGAGAAAAATATCTAAATTAAATTAAAAGCATCAATATAAATAACGCAAAGCAATCTTAAATTTGAAAATACCTCGAATTGCATTAACAAAAGAAATTAAATCTGGCATAGATGTTCATAAATTAAATTGAGAAAATAAATAAAAAGAACATTGAACCTGGGATCGAGAGTCACTCCTAAAACTAAGAGAAATATTAAATCCTAATCCTAAGAGAGAGGAGAGAACCTCTCTCTCTAAAAACTACATCTACTCCTAAAATTGTGAATATGAAAGCTTTTTTTTGAATGGATGTATTCTCCTACTTTATAGCCTCTAATCTGTGTTTTCTAGGCCGCAAAATGGGCCAGAAACAGCCCAGAATTCGCTGGCTGCGAATTCAAACACGCTGAATTTTCGTCACTACGACGCGGCCGTATGGAGCACGTGGTCGCGTCACCTAGCGTCGGGGCAACTATGGCATATTATATATCAAATCGAAGCCCCGGACGTTAGCTTTCCAACGCAACTGGAACTGCATCGTTTGGACCTCTGTAGATAAAGTTATAGCTGTTTGATTGCGAAGAGGTCAGGCTGGACAGCTTAGCAATTTCTCCAACTTCTTGTATTCCTTCCACTTTTGCATGCTTCCTTTCTATCCTCTGAACCATTCCTGCCCTGTAATCTCTGAAATCACTTAACACACATATCAAGGCATCTAATGGTAATAAGAGAGGATTAAACATAGGAACTTAAGGCCAAAGAAGCATGTTTTCAATCAAAGCACATAATTAGGAAGGCAAATGTAAAACCATGCAAATAGTATGAATAAGTGGGTAAAGAGTTGATAAAATCCACTCAATTGAGCACAAGATAAACCATAAAATAGTGGTTTATCAACCTCCCTTGCTCACCAATGAACTGAATGCATTGGATAGGCAGAAATTACCTCAAAAGAAACAGGATCTTGGCAAATTCCTAATTTCTTGTAACATAGGTACCATGACCTTTGAGAAAGCTCTGTGTGACCTAGGGTCAGGAATAAACTTAATGCCACTCTCTGTAATGGAGAAACTTGGTCTTTGAGGTGCAAACTGCCAGAATCTCATTAGAGATGGCAGACAACTCAAGAAAACAGGCTTATGGACTAGTAGAGGACGTGTTAGTAAAAGTTGAAGGCCTTTACATCCCTGCTGATTTCATAATCCTAGACACTGGGAAGGATGAGGATAAATCCATCATCCTTGGAAGACCTTTCCTAGCCACAGCAAGAGCTATGATTGATGTGGACAGAGGAGAATTGGTCCTTCAACTGAATGAGGACAACCTTATGTTTAAAACTCAAGGATCTCCTTCTGTAACCATGGAGAGGAAGCATGAAAAGCTTCTCTCACTGCAGAGTCAACCAAAGCCCCCACAGTCAAACTCTAAGTTTGGTGTTGGGAGGCCACAACCAAACTTTAAGTTTGGTGTTGAACCCCCACATTCAAACTCTAAGTTTGGTGTTGGGAGGTTCCAACCTTGCTCTGATTATCTGTGAGGCTCCATGAGAGCTCACTGTCAAGCTATTGACATTAAAGAAGCGCTTGTTGGGAGGCAACCCAATGTTATTTAATTATATCTATTTTATTTTTTATTTCGTATTTTATTAGGTTGATGATCATGTGGAGTTACAAAAATTACTGAAAAATCAAAAACAAAATGAAAAACAGCATTAAAAACAGCACACCCTGGAGGAGGAGCATTCTGGCTTTTAAACGCCAGAAACAAGCATCTGTCTGGTGTTTAACGCCAGAAACAAGCACCAAGCTGGCGTTTAACACCAGAAACAAGCATCTACCTAGCGTTAAACGCCAGAAACAGGCTACATTTGGGCGTTTAACGCCAGAAACAAGCAGTAGTCTGGCGTTAAATGCCAGGATTGCACAGCAAGGGCGTTTTACACGCCTAATTGGAGCAGGGATGTTAAGTCCTTGACCCCACAGGATCTATGAACCCCACAGGATCCCCACCACTTCTTCTCTCCTCTTCACACCTTTTCATAAATCTCTTCTCCAAATACCCTTCACCAATCAACTCAATCACTCTTCTCCATCACCTCTTCACCACTCACATCTATCCTCTCTTCCCCAAAAACCCCACCTACCTTCAAAATTCAAACTATTTTCCCTCCCAAACCCAACCCTAATGGCCGAACCCTAACCCTTTCCACACTCCTATATAAACTGACGTTAGGATTTTTGCTAGTAAAGAATTTTATAAAAATAGTCGCATTATAGATATAGATTCTAAACCAACAGAAATCCCTTCGTACAAACGTTTTGGTTGTCACAAGTAACAAACCCCTAAATAAATTGATAACCGAAGTATTCAAACCTTGGGTCGTCTTCTCAAGAAACTGCAGGGAAGTATGTTCTTATTATTGGTTATGGAGATTGTAAATTGGGGTTTTGAGAATGAGGAGTGAATAGTTTAATTAGCAAATAAAGTCAATGAAGAACAAGCAATTTAAATGGCAAGTAAAATAAATAAATGACTGTAAATAAACTTTTGGCAAGGTATGAGAAATTGGAGGTCCTATCCTAGTTATCCTTATCAATGATGATGAGAATTGAATCTTAATTCCACTTTGTTAACCTTTACTAAGATAAAGGAAGGACAAGGGATTAATTGGTTTGATCTTCGGATCCTATTTATTTACTAAGAAAAGATTGGGATTATTGAAGTTCAATTTAATTAACAAAGATGACAATTATCAATCATGTTTGAGTTTGATAACTCCTGAGTTACTGATTTCTTAACCAAGACCAAAAGGAGAAAAGTGAATCTACTGGAATAAAAATGTCTTCAGATTGGGAACAATAGCAACATAAATAAAATAAAGCAATATTAAACTGAAATACCTCAAATAACATTAATTCAAAAGAATAATCTGTAACATGAAAGAATTCATAAATTAAATTGCAAAAGTAAATAAAAGGGAATATTGAACCTGATAAAGAGATAATCCTAAAAGCGAATAAAATCCTAATTCTAAATCCTAATCCTAAAGAGAGGAGAGAGAGGAGAGAACCTCTCTCAAAACTAAATCTAAATCATCAAAACTAACTAAACTGGAGACTCCCCTTGAATGGATGCATTCCCCCACTTCATAACCTCTGGTCTATGCTTTCTGGACTTGGATTTGGGCCAAAAAGGGCTTCAGAATTTGCTAGGAGCGTTTTCTGCAATTTCTGGTGCGTGGCCTCTGTCACGCGTCCACGTGGGTCACGCGGTCGCGTCATTCGAAGTTTTCCTTGTCACGCGGTTGCGTCAGTCATGCGGCTGCGTCATATGTGTTCTGCTTAAGGTGCGCGGTCGCGTCAGTCATGCGGCCGCGTCACTGCTTCTTCGCGCTTGGTATGCGGCCGCGTCGTCCATGCGATCGCGTGGATGCCAGTTTCTCCAAAAACTCCGTTTTGTGCTTTCCTTCCATTTTTGTATGTTTTCTTTCCATCCTTTGAGTCATTCCTGCCTTAGAAGATCTGAAACTACTTAACACACTAATCACGGCATCGAATGGAAATAAAGGTAATTAAAATAATTAATTTTAAAGCATAGGAAACATGTTTTTCACATACATCACATAATAAGGAAGGGAAAGTAAAACCATGCAATTAATATGAATAAGTGGGTGAAGGATTGAATAAATCACTCAAACTAAGCATAAAATATATCATAAAATATGGGTTTATCATAAACCCCTCATTCCTTCTTCATTTTCACACAACACAACCCTTTCTTCTTCCCTTGGCCGAATACACACCTCTCTCCCTCTCCTCCATTCTTTTTCTTCTTCTCCTTCTTTTTTTCTTCTTTTGCTCGGGGATGAGCAGACATTTTAAGTTTTGTGTGGTAAAAAGCATTGCTTTTTGTTTTTCCATAACCATTAATGGTACCTAAGGCCAGAGAATCCTCAAGAAAGAGGAAAGGGAAGGCAATTGCTTCCACCTCTGAGTCATGGGAGATGGAGAGATTCATCTCAAAGGTCCATTAAGACCACTTCTATGAAGTTGTGGCCAAGAAGAAAGTGATCCCTGGGGTTCCTTTCAAGCTCAAAAAGAATGAGTATCCGGAGATCCGACTTGAGATCCAAAGAAGAGGTTGGGAAGTTCTTACCAACCCCATTCAACAAGTCGGGATCCTAATGGTTCAAGAGTTCTATGCAAACGCATGGATCACTAGGAACCATGATCAAAGTGTGAACCCGAATCCAAAGCATTGGCTTACCATGGTTCGGAGGAAATACTTAGATTTCAGTCCGGAAAATGTAAGGCTGGCGTTCAACTTGCCAATGATGGAAGAAAACGCATGCCCCTACACTAGAAGGGTCAACTTTGATCAAAGGTTGGACCAAGTCCTCATGGACATATGTGTAGAAGGAGCTCAATGGAAAATTGACTCAAGAGGCAATCCGGTTCAATTGAGAAGACTGGACCCTAAGCCTGTAGCTAGGGGATGGTTAGAGTTCATTCAACGCTCAATCATTCCCACTAGCAACCGGTCTGAAGTTACTATAGACCGGGCCATCATGATCCATAGTATCATGATTGGAGAGGAGGTTGAAGTTCATGAGATTATACCTCAAGAACTCTACAAGGTGGCTGACAAGTCATCCACTTTGGCAAGGTTAGCCTTTCTCCACCTCATTTGCCACCTATGCAATTCGACTGGAATTGACATAGAGGGAGACATCCTCATTGATGAGGATAAGCCCATCACTAAGAAAAGGATGGAGCAAACAAGAGATCATGGACCTCAACATGAGCATGAGAAAATTCCTCACCATGAAATCCCTGAGATGCCTCAGGGGATGCACTTTCCTCCACAGAATTATTGGGAGCAAATCAACACTTCCCTAGGAGAATTAAGCTCCAACATGGGACAACTAAGGATGGAGCACCAAGAGCACTCCATCATCCTCCATGAAATTAGAGAAGATCAAAGAGCTATGAGGGAGGAGCAACAAAGACAAGGAAGAGACATAGAGGAGCTCAAGAGCACCATTGGTTCTTCAAGAAGAGGAAGACGCCACCCTCACTAAGGTGGACTCATTCCTTAATCCCCTTGTTCTTATTTTCCTGTTTTTCGGTTTTTGAGCCTTATGTTTTATTTATGTTTGTGTCTTTACTATATGATCATTAATTTCTAAGTGTCTATGCCTTAAAGTTATGAATGTCCTCTGAATCCATCACCTCTCTTAAATGAAAAATGTTTTAATTACAAAAGAACAAGAAGTACATGGTTTCGAATTCATCCTTGAAACTGGTTTAATTATTTTGATGTGGTGACAATACTTTTTGTTTTCTGAATGAATGCTTGAACAGTGCATATGTCTTTTGAAGTTGTTGTTTATGAATGTTAAATATGTTGGCTCTTGAAAGAATGATGAAAAAGGAGAAATGTTATTGGATAATCTAAAAAATCATAAAATTGATTCTTGAAGCAAGAAAAAGCAGTGAAGAACAAAGCTTGCAGAAAAAAATAATACGAAAAAAAACAAGAAAAGAAAAATGGCGAAAAAAAAAGAGAAAGAAAAAGCAAAAGCAAGCAGAAAAAGCCAATAACCCTTAAAACCAAAAGGCAAGGGTAATAAAAAGGATCCAAGGCTTTGAGCATTAGTGGATAGGAGGGCCTAAAGGAATAAAATCCTGGCCTAAGCGGCTAAACCAAGCTGTCCCTAACCATGTGCTTGTGGCGTGAAGGTGTCAAGTGAAAACTTGAGACTGAGCAGTTAAAGTCAAGGTCCAAAGCAAAAACAGAGTGTGCTTAAGAACCCTGGACACCTCTAATTGGAGACTCTAGCAAAGCTGAGGCACAATCTGAAAAGGTTCACCCAGTTATGTGTCTGTGGCATTTATGTATCCGGTGGTAATACTGGAAAACAAAGTGCTTAGGGCCACGACCAAGACTCATAAAGTAGCTGTGTTCAAGAATCAACATACTGAACTAGGAGAATCAATAACACTATCTGAATTCTAAGTTCCTATAGATGCCAATCATTCTGAACTTCAATGGATAAAGTGAGATGCCAAAACTATTCAAGAGGCAAAAAGCTACAAGTCCTGCTCATCTGATTAGAGCTAAGTTTCATTGATATTTTGGAATTTATAATATATTCTCTTCTTTTTATCCTATTTGATTTTCAGTTGCTTGGGGACAAGCAACAATTTAAGTTTGGTGTTGTGATGAGCGGATAATTTATACGCTTTTTGGTATTGTTTTTACATAGTTTTTAGTATAATTTAGTTAGTTTTTAGTATAATTTTATTAGTTTTTAAATAAAAATAATATTTCTGGACTTTACTGTGAGTTTGTGTATTTTTCTGTGATTTCAGGTATTTTCTGGCTGAAATTGAGGGACTTGAGCAAAAATCAGATTCAGAGGTTGAGGAAGGACTGCAGATGCTGTTGGATTCTGGCCTCCCTGCACTCAAAGTGGATTTTCTAGAGCTACAGAACTCTAAAAGGTGCGCTCTTAATTGCGTTGGAAAGTAGACATCCAGGGCTTTTCAGCAATATATAATAGTTCATACTTTTCTCGAGTTTAGATGACGCAAACTGGCGTTCAACGCCAGTTCCATGTTGCATTCTGGAGTTAAACGCCAGAAACAGGTTGCAAAGTGGAGTTAAACGCCAGAAACAGGTTACAAACTGGCGTTCAACTCCAAGAGAAGCCTCTACACTTGTAAAGCTCAATGCTCAGCCCAAGCACACATGAAGTGGGCCCCAGAAGTAGATTTCTGCATCATTTACTCAATTCTATAAACCCTAGTAACTAGTTTAGCATAAATATGACTTTTTACTATTGTATGAGACATTTTTGGAACGTCTTTTCCTTAGACTTGGGGGCTGGCCATTCGGCCATGCCTGGACCATTATCACTTATGTATTTTCAACGGTGGAGTTTCTACACCCCATAGATTAAGGTGTGGAGCTCTGCTGTTCCTCATGAATTAATGCAAAGTACTATTGTTTTTCTATTCAATTCAAGCTTATTCCTATTCTAAGATATTCATTCGCACCCAAGAACATGATGAATGTGATGATTATGTGACGCTCATCACCATTCTCACCTATGAACGCGTGCCTGACAACCACTTCCGTTCTACATGCAAACAAGCTAGAATGAGTATCTCTGAGATATCTAATACAGGGGACCGAGTTCGAGATATTAGAGTCTTCGTGGTATAAGTTAGAACCCATGGACGGCCATTCCTGAGATCCAAAAAGTCTAAACCTTGTCTGTGGTATTCCGAGTAGGATCTGGGAAGGGATGGCTGTGACGAGCTTCAAACTCGCGAGTGCTGGGCGTAGTGACAGACGCAAAAGGATAATAAATCCTATTCCAGTATGATCGAGAACCGACAGATGATTAGCCATGCAGTGACAGCGCATTGGACCATTTTCACAGAAAGGACGGGACGTAGCCATTGACAATGGTGATGCCCAAGATACAGCTTGCCATGGAAGGGAGTAGGAATGATTAGATGAAGACAACAGGAAAGCAGAGGTTTATGAGGAACAAAAGCATCTCTATACGCTTATCTGAAATTCTCACCAATGAATTACATAAGTATCTCTATCCTAGTTTACATTTTAATTATATTTCAATTATCAATTCACCACAACCATTTGAATCTGCCCGACTGAGATTTACAAGGTGACCATAGCTTGCTTCAAGCCGACAATCTCCGTGGGATCGACCCTTACTCACGTAAGGTTTATTACTTGGACGACCCAGTGCACTTGCTGGTTAGTTGTGCGAAGTTGTGATAAAGTGTGATTCACGTTTGAGAACACCAAGTCTTTGGCTTCATTGTTGATGATCGCAATTTCGTGCACCACTTGTTGACAGATGCTTCTAAGCGGGCCCAATAGTCAAATTGAGAAATTTCTGGGAGGAGCTCATGCGCCTTCCTCTTGGTGAGGTTGTCTTGAACTTGAGGTCCATCTATTACCCTTTTGGTGATTGGGTGTTCAACTGGGATATACTCATCCACACCTATCTGTACTCCCGCATCTTTACATAACAGACTGATCAAGCTTGGGTAAGCCAATTTGGCTTCAGTGGATTCCTTGTTTGCAAATAAGTAAATTTCACAAGGAATTAGCTGATGAACCTCCACTTCTTTTTCCAGTATAATACAGTGAATCATCACTGCTCTTTTGACAGTGACTTCAGAGCGGTTACTGGTGGGAAGTATAGATCGCCCAATGAAATCCAGCCAGCCCCTAGCAACTGGCTTGAGGTCTCCTCTCTTCAGTTGGTTTGGAATACCTTTTGCATTGGTTATCCACTTGGTTCCAGGGAGGCATATGTCCTCTAGAACTTGATCCAGTTTTTTATCTTTAGCCATTCTCCTATTAAAGAATTCTGGATCATCCTGCAATTGAGGAAGTTTGAGGACTTCTCTCACTTTGTCAAGATGGAAGTAGATAATCCTCCCTCTGACCATGGTTCAAAAAGTATGGAAGGCAGTTCCCTACATTCTTTGCTTATCTGTCAGCAACAGATTTGCATAGAATTCCTAGACCATGTTTCTTCCCACATTCATCTCAGGATTAGCTAGGATTTCCCAGCCTCTGTTTCGAATATGTTCTTGGATCTCTGGATATTCTTCTTCTTTCAGATTGAACTTGACTTCTGGGATCATTGATCTTCTGCACACTATTTTGAAGTGATGATCTGCATGTTCTTTGGTGCAGAACCTCTCATGCATCCATTGTGATTTAGGATTGTTTTCTTTCTTGCCTCTTGGAGTGGTTTATTTTCCTTTAGGGGCCATGATCTTGGTCAGTGATCACGGAAAATCACACCAAACTTAGAGGTTTGCTTGTCCTCAAGCAAAAGTAAGGAAAGAAGATAAATAGGTAGAGAGAAGGATTCAAATGATGGAGGAAGGGGGATGGCCGAATGTATATATAGAGGGGAGGGGGAATGGGTTCAAAATTTTGGAAAAAAGATATGATTGAAGGATATGATTGATAAAAGATAAACATAATATGAAAAAGATGAGATTCTTTTCAAAAATTTAAAAGATATGAAAATGATATGAGGAAGTTAAATCTGAATTATTTTGTTTATGCATCTAAGAAATAAAAGATGATATGAATGAATGAAAAAGATTTGAAAAGAAATTGGAAAGATGAATGAGTTTTGAAAAAGAATTGAGAAGAATTGAAAAAGAATCAAGAATAATTTATAAGATTATAAATTTTTGTGAATGGAAATTAAAAAATGAATGTTTGTAATGTTTGGATGTAGAAAATTTTGATTTAAAACATGAAAATTCGAAAAAAAATTAAATTTGAAACGAAATTGCCTCTCCCCTAGCTGTTCTGGCGTTAAAATCCCAGAATGATAGCCATTCTGGCATTTAACGCCCATCTGGTGGCCATTTTGGGCATTTAACGCCCAGCCAGGTATCTTGGCTGGCATTAAAAGCCAGAAATCCTTCTTTACTGGGTGTTTTTCTGAACGCCCAGAATGCTGCCAATCTTGGTGTTAAACGCTTAGAATGCTGCCCATTCTGGTGTTTAACGCCCAGAATGATACCCTTACTGGCGTTAAACGCTCAGAATGGTATCCATTCTGGCGTTTAACGCCCAGAATGGTATACCATTCTGGGCATTAAACGCCCATATTGCCTCTTTACTGGCGTTTTGACGCCAGTGAGCTCTTTTACTCTGTGATTCTTCTGCTTTATGTTCTGAACCTTCATATCCTTGACTCGTTCACTGAAAAAGCATCAATAAACATGGACAACAAAATTAAATGGACTCATATAATTGTTATAAACATCTAATTTAATTTGATAATGGCTGGGTTGCCTCCCAGTAAGCGCTTCTTTACTGTCTTTAGCTAGACTTCACTGAGCTTTTTAATTTAGTCTCAGTTTTGAGTATTCTTGCTCAATATTGCCTTCAAGATAATGTTTGATTCTCTGTCCATTAATAATGAACGTTTTGTCAGAATCATCATCTTGAAGCTCTACATAACCATATGGTGACACACTTGTAATCACATATGGTCCCCTCCACTGGGATTTCAATTTCCCAGGGAACAACCTGAGCCTAGAGTTAAACAGCAGGACCTTCTGTCCTGGCTCAAAGAATCTAGATGACAGTCTTTTGTCATGCCATCTTTTTGCTTTCTCTTTATAGATTTTAGCATTTTCAAAAGCATTGAGTCTGAACTCCTCTAGCTCATTCAACTGGAGTAATCTTTTCTCTCCAGCTATCTTAGCATCAAGGTTTTGGAACCTGGTTGCCTAGCAGGCCTTGTGTTCCAGTTCTACTGGCAGAAGACAGGCTTTTCCATACACTAGTTGGTATGGAGAGGTTCCTATAGGAGTCTTGAATGCTGTTCTGTATGCCCACAGAGCATCATCCAGACTTCTTGCCCAATCCCTTCTACGGGTACTTACAGTCCGTTCCAGGATTTATTTTAGTTCTCTATTCGAGACTTCAGCCTGCCCATTTGTCTGTGGATGATACGAAGTCACCACTTTATGGTTAATTCCATATCGTACTAGAGCAGAGTCAAGCTGTTTATTGCAGAAATGAGTGCCTCCATCACTGATCAGTATCCTAGGGACACCGAACCTGCTGAAGATATGCTTCTGGAGGAACTTCATCACTGTCTTAGTATCATTAGTGGGTGTTGTAATTGCTTCTACCCATTTAGATACATAGTCTACTGCCACCAGAATATAAGTGTTTGAATATGATGGTGGGAAAGGCCCTATGAAGTCAATACCCCATACATCAAACAACTCAATCTCTAGGATCTCTTGCTGAGGCATGGCATAACCGTGAGGTAGATTACCAGCTCTCTAACAACTGTCATAGTTACGTACAAACTCTCGGGAGTCTCTATAGAGAGTGGGCCAGTAGAAACCACATTGAAGAACCTTGGTGGCTGTTCGCTCACCTTCAAAATGTCCTCCATATTGTGATCCATGGTAATGCCATAGGATCTTTTGTGCCTCTTCTCTAGGCATACATCTGCGGATTACTCAGTCTACACACCTCTTAAAGAGATATGGTTCATCCCACAAGTAGTACTTTGCATCGAAAATCAATTTTTTCATTTGTTGCTTACTGTACTCTTTGGGTATGAATCTCACAGCTTTATAGTTTGCAATGTCTACAAACCATGGTAATTCCTAAATGGCAAAGAGTTGCTCATCCAGAAAGGTTTCTGAGATCTCAATAGGAGGGAGGGACCCCCCTTCTACTGGTTCTATCCGGGATAGGTGATCTGCTACTTGGTTCTCTGTCCCTTTTCTGTCTCTTATTTCTATATCAAACTCTTGCAGAAGCAACACCCATCTTATGAGTCTGGGTTTTGAAACCTACTTTGTGAGGAGATATTTTAGAGCAGCATGGTGATGAGTGGATATTTTATACACTTTTTGGTGATATTTTCATGTAGTTTTTAGTATGTTTTAGTTACTTTTTATTATATTTTTATTAGTTTTTATGCAAAAATCACATTTCTGGACTTTACTATGAGTTTGTGTATTTTTCTGTAATTTCAGGTATTTTCTGGCTGAAATTGAGAGACCTGAGCAAAAATCTGATTCAGAGGCTGAGAAAGGACTGCAGATGCTGTTGGATTCTGACCTCCCTACACTCGAAATATATTTTCTGGAGCTACAGATATCCAATTGATGCGATCTCAATTGCGTTGGAAAGTAGACATCTTGGGCTTTCCAGCATGTAATAGTCCATACTTGGCCCGAGATTTGGTAGCACAAATTGGCGTTTAAACGCCAGCTCTTTACCCTTTTTTGGCGTTAAATGCCAGAACTGGCATAAAAGTTGGAGTTAAATGCCCAAACTGGCACAAAAGCTGGAGTTCAATGCCAGGAATAGCCTATGCACGTGAAAGCTTCAGTGCTCAGCCCAAATACACACCAAGTGGGCCCGGAAGTGGATTTATGCACTATCTATCTTAGCTTACTCATTTTCTATAAACCTAGGTTACTAGTTGAGTATAAAAACTACTTTTAGAGATTCATTTTGAGATCATAACATTTTTTTTACATCTGAATTTTGTATCTTCTACGGCATGAGTCTCTAAACTCCATGGTTGGGGGTGAGGAGCTCTGCTGTGTTTCAATGGATTAATGCAATTACTACTATTTTCCATTCAATCATGCTTGTTTCTATTCTAAGATATTCACTCGCACTTCAACATGATGAATGTGATGATCCGTGACACTCATCACCATTCTCAACCTATGAACGCGTACCTGACAACCACTTCCGTTCTACCTTAGATTGAGTATGTATCTCTTTGGTTCCTGGTTCACGAGTTTGATTGCCTCTCCTGACAACAGAGCATTCAAATCTGTGAGATCAGAGTCTTCGTGGTATAAGCTAGAATCAATTGACTGGATTCTTGAGATCCGGAAAGTCTAAACCTTGTCTGTGGTATTCAGAGTAGGATCCGGGAAGGGATGACTATGACGAGCTTCAAACTCACAAATGTTGGGCGCAGTGACAGTGTGCAAAAGGATCAATGGATCTTATTCCAACACTAGTGAGAACCGACAGATGATTAGCCCTACAAAACCCGTAGCTGGACCTTTTTCACTGAGAGGACGGATGGTAGCCATTGACAACGGTGATCTACCAACATACAGCTTGCCATGGAAGGAGCCTTGCGTGCGTGAAGAAGAAGACAGTAGGAAAGCAGAGATTCAGAAGACAGAGCATCTCCAAAACCTCAACCTGTTCTCCATTACTGCATAACAAGTATTATTTAATCCAAGTTCTTTTACTCATTCTAATTAAAACTGAGAATTATTATTGATATCCTGACTAAGAGTTACAAGATAACCATAGCTTGCTTCAAGCCGACAATCTCCGTGGGATCGACCCTTACTCACGTAAGGTATTACTTGGACGACCCAGTACACTTGCTGGTTAGTTGTGTGGAATTGCAAAAGGTGATTGTGATTTCGTGCACCAAGTTTTTGGTACCGTTGCTGGGGATTGTTTGAGTTTGGACAACTGACGGTTTATTTTGTTGCTTAGATTAGGAAAAATTTTTCTTTTTGGTTTAGAGTCTTCTATTATTGTTTTTGGTTAAAATTTTAAAATTCTTATTTTATTTTTCTAAATTATTTTTGAAAATTTTCAAAATCAATAACTTCATAATTTAGTCTTCTGTTTGAGTTTAGTTTCATATTTTAAGTTTGGTGTTAGTTGCATAAGTTTATTTTTCTTTCATTTTTTTCGAATTATTAGTGCTCAGAGTATAAAAATTTTTAAGTTTGGTGTCCTTTGTTTTTCTGTTTTTTTTAAAATTTTTCAAAAGACTGCTCTCAGTGTTCATCTTGATATTCAAAGTTTTCCTGTTTGTTTTCTTTGTTTTGATCTAAAAATTCTAAGTTTGGTGTCATTTTATTGTTTTTCTCTTTCCTCATTAAATTCAAAAATATCTTTCATATTTATTTAAGTGAATTTTCGAAAATTTCGTTTGAAAAATTCAGATTTTTATTTTAGAAAATTTTTATTTTATCTTATCTTAGTTTTGAAATTTCAAAATTCAAAATCCCTTTCAAAAATCATATCCAAATTTTTTCAAATCTTCTTAATTAAGTAAATATTTTAGTTTTCGAATTCATTTTTCCTTTTTCTTTTTTTTTATTTTCAAAATTTATATTTAAATTTCTAATTATTTTATTTTATCTTATTTTTTTTCTGTTTATTTTTAACTAAGTAAAATAAAAATAAAAATATATTTTATTTGCAATTCACATCAATTCCCTTTTCTCCTTCATGGACCTAAGTGGAAATGAGCAGTCCAGAAGGACTCTGGGGTCATATGCTAACCCCATTACTGCTGCATATGGGAGTAGCATCTGTATACCTCCTATCAAAGCAAGCAGTTTTGAGCTAAATCCTCAGCTCATTATCATGGTGCAGCAAAATTGCTAGTATTCTAGTCTTCCACAAGAAGAACCTACTGAGTTTCTGGCACAGTTTTTACAAATTGCTGACACAGTACGTGATAAGAAAGTAGATCAGGATGTCTACAGATTATTACTGTTTCCATTTGCTGTAAAAGATCAAGCTAAGAGGTGGTTAAATAACCAACCCACAGCAAGTATAAGAACATGGAAACAGTTATCAGACAAATTCCTGAATCAATATTTTCCTCCAAAAAGGATGACACAGCTAAGGCTGGACATCCAAGGCTTTAAACAAGAGGATCTTGAATCCCTTTATAATGCCTGGGAGAGGTACAGAGGGATGCTAAGGAAATGCCCCTCTGAAATGTTTTTAGAGTGGGTACAGTTAGACATCTTCTACTATGGGCTTACAGAAAAAGCTCAAATGTCTTTAGACCACTCAGCTGGTGGATCTATACACATGAGAAAGACAATTGCAGAGGCTCAAGAGCTCATTGATACAGTTGCTAGAAATCAACATCTGTACTCAAGCAGTGAGTCCTCCATGAAAGAAGAGGCTAGGGCATTATCTACTGATCCTAGTCCTCATGAACAAGTTGTTGAACTTAATCAGCAATTGCTTATGACAAAATAGTTAGCAGAATTTAAAGAGCTGCTCCAAGACACTAAAGATGCTAACAAGAATATGGAAGCACAATTGAATCAGACAAGACAGTAGCTATCTAAACAGATAACAGAAGAATGCCAAGCTGTTCAACTAAGAAGTGGGAAGACATTGAATAATTCAGCTCAAGGTAGCAGAAAGCCAAGAAAGGAACAACTAACAGAGGATGACCAGACCACTGCCCAAAATCCCTTTGAGGACAGTAAGAGCCCAGAGAGGAATAATTCTGGCGTTCAAACGCCAGAAAAGGGTGAAAAATTGGCGTTAAACGCCCAGTGGATGCCCACTTATGGCGTTCAAAAGCCAGAAAAGGGTGAAAAACTGGCGTTAAACGCCCATTCCATGCCCAGTTCTAGGGTTCAAACGCCAGAAAATGGTGGAAAACTGGCGTTAAACGCCCATCCATCTCCCTATCCTGGCATTCAAATGCCAATGAGGGATCAGACACCTGCAAATAACTCCCTCAAGAAGGCTTCTCAACCTGCCTCTGTAGAAAATAAACCTGCAGCAACTAAGGTTGAAGAATATAAAGCCAAAATGCCTTATCCTCAGAAACTCCGCCAAGCGGAACAGGATAAACAATTTGCCCGCTTTGCAGACTATCTCAGGACTCTTGAAATAAAGATTCCATTTGCAGAGGCACTTGAGAAAATACCCTCTTATGCTAAGTTTATGAAAGAGATCTTAAGTCATAAGAAGGATTAGAGAGAAACTGAAAAAGTTTTTCTCATTGAAGAATGCAGTGCAGTCATTCTAACAAGCTTACCAGAGAAGCTTAAGGATCCCGGAAGCTTTATGATACCATGCACATTAGAGGGTACTTGTACCAAGACAGCTCTATGTGACCTTGGGGCAAGTATCAACCTAATCCCTGCATCCACTATCAGAAAGCTTGGCTTGACTGAAGAGGTCAAACCAACCCGGATATGTCTTCAACTTGCTGATGGCTCCATTAAATATCCATCAGGCATAATTGAGGACATGATTATCAAGGTTGGGCCATTTGCCTTCCCCACTGACTTTGTAGTGCTGGAAATGGAGGATCACAAGAGTGCAACTCTCATTCTAGGAAGACCCTTCCTAGCAACTGAACGAACTCTCATTGATGTCCAAAAAGGGGAAGTGACCCTGAGAGTCAATGAGGATGAGTTCAAGTTAAATGCTGTCAAAGCTATGCAGCATTCAGACACATCAAATGACTGCATGAGCATTGATATTATTGACTCCTTGGTGGAAGAGATCAATATGACTGAGAGTCTCGAATCAGAGCTAGAGGACATCTTTAAAGATGTTCAGCCTGATCTGGAGCAACCAGAGGGAATAGAAGAACCTCTGAAAATTCCTCAGAAAGAGGATAAGCCTCCTAAATCCTAGCTCAAACCACTACCACCATCCCTGAAATATGCATTTCTGGGAGAAGGTGACACTTTTCCAGTGATCATAAGCTCTGCTTTAGATCCACAGGAAGAGAAAGCACTAATTCAGGTGCTAAGGACACACAAAACAGCTCTTGGGTGGTCCATAAGTGATCTTAAGGGTATTAGCCCAGCAAGATGCGTGCACAAGATCCTATTGAAGGATAATGCTAAGCCAGTGGTTCAACCACAGAGGCAGTTAAATCCAGCCATCAAGGAGGTGGTGCAGAAAGAGGTCACTAAGTTACTGAAGACTGGGATTATTTATCCTATTTCTGATAGCTCCTGGGTGAGCCCTGTCCAAGTTGTCCCCAAGAAGGGAGGCATGACAGTGGTTCATAATGAAAAAAATGAACTGGTTCCTACAAGGACAGTTACAGGGTGGCGTATGTGTATTGACTATAGAAGGCTCAATACAGCCACCAGAAAGGATCATTTTCCTTTACCATTCATAGACCAGATGCTAGAAAGACTAGCAGGTCATGATTATTACTGCTTTTTGGATGGCTATTCAGGTTATAACCAAATTGCAGTAGATCCTCAAGATCAAGAGAAAACAGCATTCACATGTCCATTTGGAGTATTTGCCTACAGAAGGATGCCTTTTGGTCTGTGCAATTGTTCATACCCTAGGTCAAGTTATCCGATCCGGGATGATTAGCGATGAAGCGACCGACCTCTTCAGGTCAGACTATCCGACCTCTTCCCAAAGAGCTCGGTCAAATCGAAAGGAAAGCCTGAAAAGGGCCCAACCCAAGGAATACAACCCAGATCCAAAGGCAGCCCAAGCCTATAGAGATAAGGGCGGTTCTCTTGAAGATAAGATGACCTCACTCAAAGATAAGATAAAATAAGATAAGATAAGATAACTAACTTATCTTATCTAAGAAGGTCACTCTACACCATTATAAATACACTGGAGCACCCAGGTATAACTCATACTCTGATTCTACTAAAAACTTGTTTAATACCCATGCTAACTTAAGCATCGGAGTCTCTTGCAGGTACCACCACCCTCCGGTGACAAAGGATCAGCAACATCGCCAGTTCAACAAGTCGGACACGACAGCTCCGGCCACCGCCCACAAGCCGGACACGTCATCACCGACCAGCACAGAAGATCTCGTCTGAGATCGACCTACAGTTTCAGGTAACCCTCGGAATATTGGCGCCGTTGCCGGGGACCCGGAAGTCATCCCATCACCATGGCAGACGACCATGACAACGATCACGACTCAGATCTGGAAGATAGAACACCGCACAAGAATGCGGACACTACAGCAAAGGATACTCCTCAACCTAACAAAAACGGCAATTTACCAACTGTGGAAGCCATTGAGGCACTTCAGGATCGCTTGAAGCAACTCGAAAAAGGGGCGGAGCATCAACGAGAAGCTGAGAAAAACCTACAAAGGGAAATAAGATGACGCCGGAAATTGGAGGATAAACTTCTAAAAATTGAAGACGATCTCAAGGCCAAAGCTAATCGATCCTCTCATGAGGATAGCTCCCGCAAGGACCAAGATCCATTTACCAAGGAGATCATGAAGACCAAAATCCCAAAGGACTTTAAGCTCTCGGATATGACTTTGTACGATGGCACTACAGATCCCAGCCATCACCTCAGCAATTTCAGAAGTAGAATGTACCGTACCGACGCCTCAGATGCAGTTCGTGACGTTAGGCTTTTTGCTGGTAAAGAATTTTATAAAAATAGTTGCGTTGTAGATATAGTTTCTAATCCGACAGAAATCCCTTCGTACAAACATTTTGGTTGTCACAAGTAACAAACCCCTTAATAAATTGATAACCGAAGTATTTAAACCTCGGGTCTTCTTCTCAAGGAACTGCAGGAAAGTATGTTGTTATTATTGGTTATGAAGATTGTAAATTAGGGTTTTGAAAGTAGGGAGAAAGTAATTTAAATTGCAATTAAAATAAGTAAAAGACTGTAAAATAAGTAAATAACTGTGAAACACACTTTTGGCAAGGTATGAGAGATTGGAAGTCCTATCCTAGTTATCCTTATCAATGATGATGAAAATTGAATCTTAATTCCACTTAGTTAACCTTTGCTAGAGTAAGGGAAGGTCAAGTGACTAATTAGTTTGATCTTCAAATCCTAGTTAATTCCTAGAAAAAGATTGGGATTATTGAAGTTCAAGTCAATTAGCAAAGATAGCAATTATCGATCACGTTGAGTTTGATAACTCCTGAGTTACTGATTTCTTAACCAAGACAAAAAGGGGGAAAGTAAATCTACTGGAATAAAAATGTCTTCAGATTGGAAGCAACAGTAACATGAATAAAAGAAAGCAATCATAAACTGAAATACCTCAAATAACATTAATTCAAAGAATAATCTGTAACATAGAAGAATTCATAAATTAAATTGAGAAAATAAATAAAAAGGAATATTGAACCTAATAAAAAGAGATACTTTCGAAAGCAAAAGAAATCCTAATTCTAAATCCTAAAAGAGAGAGGAGAGAACCTCTCTCTCAAAACTACATCTAATTGATGAGTACTAACTAATTGGAGACCCTTCTTTGAATGGATGCATTCCCCCACTTCATAACCTCTGATTTGTGCCTTCTGGACTTGGATTTGGGCCAAAAAGGGCTTCAGAAATCGCTAGGAGCATTTTCTGTAATTTCTGGTGCGTGGCCTCTGTCACGCGTCCGCGTGGGTCACGCGGTCGTGTCATCTGGAGTTTTCCATGTCACGCGGTAGCTTCAATCATGCGTCCGCGTCATATGCGTTTCGCTTAAGGCACGCGATCGCGTCAATCACGTGGTCGCGTCACTGCCATTTCGCGCTGGCATGCGGCCGCGTCGTCCATGCGATCGCGTCGCTGCCAGTTTCTTCAAAAACTCCGTTTTATGCTCTCCTTCCATTTTTGTATGTTTCCTTTCCATCCTTTAAGTCATGCCTGCCTTAGAAGATCTGAAACTACTCAACACACGAATCACGGCATCGAATGGAAATAAAGGGTAATTAAAATAATTATTTTTAAAGCATAAGAAACATGTTTTTCACATACATCACATAATAAGGAAGGGAAAGTAAAACCATGCAATTTATATGAATAAGTGAGTGAAGGATTGAATAAATCACTTAAATTAGGCACAAAATATATCATAAAATATGGATTTATCAGTTCGCTGCAAAGCCTTTCCAACAACTCTAACAAAGACAGCAATTAGATGGTTCGACAATCTACCTCCTAGGTCCATCTCAAGCTTCGACGACTTAGCCAAGAAGTTCCTGGCCAGATTCTCCATCCAAAAGGATAAGGCTAAGCACGCTCCCAGTCTATTAGGAATCAAGCAAGGAAATCGGGAAAGTCTTCGCAACTACATGGAAAGTTTCAACAAGACATGCCTAGACATACAAAGCCTACCAACAGAGGCCGCCATCATGGGCCTCATCAATGGCCTACGAGGGGGACCTTTTAGCCAATCTATATCAAAAAAATACCCTACATCTCTGAACGAAGTGCAAGAACGAGCGGAGAAATACATCAACATGGAGGAAAATTCTCGACTAGGAGAGACCTCAAAATCTATATTCACCTATCCCCCTCGGGACAAGGATAAAGAGTCCAAAAAGAAGGATGGGTAGCCGGAGTCTCTGTGGTGGTGGTCTGAGGATCTGCCTGCTGCAGAGGAGGTGCTGACTGAATAGAGATCTCTGGGTCTGCAGCCTGAATCTGAGGCGGGGTCTCCTGCTGTGATGCAGCCTGCTCCGTGCCTGCTTGCGCAGCCTCTCTCTGTGGATGGGTCTCCACCTCGTGATCATCCGCCTCCTCCTCAGATGGCTCTGATGGGGTGTCAGGCTCGGAGGGGATATCGCCGCCAGACCGTATCATCAGCTTTAGGTGCTCATAGCCTCGCTTGCTGCGATGCTCAGATCTCTCGTATCGCCGCCGGTTGCGGCGCTCCATCTGGTCTAGCTGCTGAAACAGGCGGTGCACTAAGTGATAAACTGGCTCTGAGGCAGGTGGAGGTGCAGTGGTGGTAGCAGGGGTAGCTGGAGTAGTTGTAGAGGAAGAGGGGCCGGAAGATGGTGTGGCTGTCTCATCAGTAGGAGTGAGGAATGGAGGTTTGTAGCCCAAAGCCAGAAAGTTCCTGCTGTGAGGGATAATTTTCTTGCATTCTGCAGCAGGTGGCTTCTCATCAGCATCCTCCCAAGGCATGTCAGCTCGACGGCCAACCTGTGTAATCAGATATGGAAATGGGAGAGTGCCTCGGACGTGGACCTTGGCCATGTAGTACCGAATGAAGCGTGGCAGGTACAGGTCCTTACCCTCCATCACACACCATAGGAGGGTGATCATAGCGGCAGGTAGCTCCGTCTCATGAGTACTTGGCATAATAAAGTTGCTTAGGATCTGATGCCATAGCCGAGCCTCATCGTTCAAGTATGCCCGCTTGATTCCCTTAGGCATGGTGGTGTTCTGACCCAAGACCCATGGAACAGTCGGGTCAAGGGCTATCCTTGCCTTGACAGCATCCCAGTCAAACTTCATGAAGCGCATGTCCTCCTCAGCCTTTTGATAACCATCTGGCTGATCGGATTTAGGCAGGAGCTTCAGAACATCCTCTATGGCCTCTTCAGTGACCAGTATCTGCTTTCCTCTTAGGTTTACTGCATCTAGGGAAGTTTTGAAGTAATTGCAGTAAAATTCCCTTACCCAAGATGCATTGACCTCAGTCAGGTTTCTCTCCAGGAAGAACCAGCCTCTTTGTTTGATCTGATCAGAGGTGTATTGCTGGAGTTCTTCTGGGATTTTCAGAGTCCTCTCCAGGTACAGGTAACTGGAGGTTGCAATCACCGGATACTTCAGCTCGCAGTATCGGTTTGCAAACCTAATGGGATCAGTAGAAGGGAGTAGCTGGTCAGCCTTCTTCTGCGGGGTAAAGTGTTTCTCCCGCCAGGAGTCATCATGCATGATGTCCAGGATGGACATGGAGGATTCTCCTCTTTTCCGTTTGCCAGTTGTTGCCTTTTCTTTTTCTTTTCTTTGGGCGTCAGACATCCTGAAAAACAGAAAACCAGGATATAATAAAAACAGGAAAACAAGTAGGTAAATCACAAAATAAGCACATAGTGGCAAAGGAGCAGTAGAGTAATAAAAATGAGTTAAGTAAATGTGCATTAAGGATTGTATAGGAGTTAAAAGTCCGAGAAAAAAAAAATTAACAATCCAAAATATATTAGAAATCATGTTAATTAGGAAAAATTATCATCATGCCTTGGTTAGAAGGTTAAAGAGAATAGTGAAAAACCAAGAAGATATATGTTGAAAGTTAGGTTGGTTAGGAATGAAAAAGAGGTAAGGAAGTTAAAATCAGTGAGTTATAAAAAGAAAGTCAGAGTAAGTGGCATAATGATAGGTTCTAAGTAACAAGAATTCACAATTATAAGCTATAGGAAACTCATATTCAAACAAGGAAGTTGAGGATGATCCATATGGAAATAGCAAAAAGTGGAATTGAATCATCCAAGATGCAACTTATAAACCAGGAAATCGAAAATAATAAGAAAGCTTGCCCTGACATTCATGAATTGGTTTGAGAAAAGCTGAGTAAAGTAGAATTCAAATTGCCAAAACCAAAACATGAATGAAAGTCAAAATAGTTTATAGAAATTTGGACAGCATTCCGGCTAAAATTGGATGTTCCTGGAAAATAAACAGTAAGCAGGACAGTTCATATGAATTAAAACAAACTGTAATTAGATATAAATAGAGTGAACAAGAAAGAACATTTGCAATAGCAGCACGAACAGTAAGAACAACATATGAACAATACTAACATCACAGCAACAGCAGAATTGCGAAAATTATAAAACAAGAAGTACGAACATCGCAATTAATCAGGCCTAAATCCACTAACCACATCCTAGGCTACCTAACCACCTAGAATCCACTACAACATGCATATCTAACTAGCCTAATTATGAACATAAACAGAAAAATATGTAATTAACTGGGAATTGAAAGAAGGGTGGCGTTCGGTGGAACCTGGTAGGCGGATGAATGAAAGTGGGGCAGGGAGATGGCTGGGGAATGGTGGTGGTGGCGGCTGACGCAGTGGTTGAGGGTGGCGCGGTGGCGGTTGGCGCGGTGGTGTTGTCTGTTCGGAGGCAGGGGGTTCGGGTGGGGTAATGGGGTAGGGTAGAGGGGTAATGGTGAAGAGGGGGGTTGGAAGAGAGGGGGTTTGCGGCGGTGACGGCGCGGTGGGCGGTGGTTGTCCGCGGTGGTGGCAGCGGTGGTTAACGGAGCAAGAGAGAGAAAGAGAAGAAAGAGAGGGAAGGGAGAAGGGGGTGGAGCGGCGGCGGTGGGGTCTGGGTGGTCGACGGTGGTGGCTGGAAGTGGGTGGTGGTGGTTGCAGAGAAGAGAGGAAGGAGAAGGGGGTTGGGGGCCGCGAATGGGTAGGGTTTCGCGTGGCTGGGGGTTATCGAATTTGAATCCACGCAATCGCGTGGTGCACGCGGTCGCGTGGCTGGTGTTGAATGGGGGTTGACGCGATCGCGTGAGTGATGCGATCGCATGGAATGGGTAAAAGGATGAATGACGCGGTTGCATGAGGCATGCGACTGCGTCGCTGGAAATTGTGCTAAACGCGCAATTCCAGCGTCGTTTCAGCGCAACTCTCTGTCTCCTTTGGGGTGTTGTGCAATCCACACGACGTGATCGCGTCGCTCACGCTGTCGCGTGGGATTGGTGTTGTGCAAGTGACGCGATCGCGTGGATCGTTTTGTACGAAACGCGCAACAGCCGCACGATTCCAGCCCAACTTTCTGGGCGTTGGATCCTTACCGATCTCCAGGTCACGCGGCCGCGTGAATGACGCGGACGCGTGGGAAGTGTTTTTCGCAACTGGCGCGATCGCATGAGCGATGCGGTCGCGTCGCACGCCTCTTTCTCTCTCTCTCTTTTTTTTTATGCAGGTATGCAATGATGCAGTATGCAATGCTAAATGCAAATGTTAGGAATAGCATCCAGGTTCAATAAAAATACTAAATCATAAAATCAAATAGTACGAAATAAAGAAATTGGAAAAGAAACGACCATACCATGGTGGGTTGTCTCCCACCTAGCACTTTTAGTTAAATTCCTTAAGTTGGACATTGGATGAGCTTCCTATTATGGCGGCTTGCGCTTAAATTCGTTCAGAAATCTCCACCAATGTTTGGAATGCCAACAGCCTCCGGGGTCCCAAACTAGGCATGTGAAGCTTCTAAGCAGCTTCAAACAGATTGTCAGGCTCCCGGGGTGACGAATGTCAGAATGGATTCCAGGATCCTAAACTTTGCTTTTAAGTCCACCTTCATCTTGATCTATATTTTTTCATCCGGGCGGTTTAGAAATTAGATTCTCACCAAGATGACCAAACGTTTTCCGAGATCCATTCGATTGATCATGATGCCAATCCGTGCACTTCGAGTTGAAGCATGGAACCTTATTGAACCTTGTGCACCAGCTCTGAGTACGAGCCATTTCCTTCTTACTCTTAAAGCCGCAGAGAGCTCTAAGTTGGTCATCTGTTTCAAGCAAACCATATTCAAGTGGAAAAATAAAGCTAAAGGTTAAGGATTGTACCCACTTGAAGCTTGTATTGGGTGGTAATGGCCTTGGAATAGGTGTTTCCAGTGGTTCTGTAAGTTCTACTCCCTTGTGCTCTTCGGTGAATTTCTCCACTTCCTTGCAGACTTCTTCAATTGCATCCATGTCCTGATCAAAGCCTTCTATGTCTTCCTTGTCACTTAAGTCATAAACGGGAGGTTGAGAGAAATCTACCTCCACATCATCTTCGTATTCACTTGGGGAAGATTCTTCGATCTCAGAGAACTCACTTGCGGATGCAAGTTCATTACTAGGAGAACTTGACTTGAGATTATCATCATCAAGGAGACTTGCTTCTTGGATTATTCCGTCTAGTTCTTCATAAAAGACTTGCCTTGGGGGTTGTGTACTATCCTCCTTAGCATCAATTGTAATGTCCTTGATAGAATTCTCCATAACTCTGGATTCCCATGGAAGTTCAGCGTCTCCTAAGTCTTCAACCAACTCTTCTTCGTTTACAATGACAGCTTCCTCTACTTGTTCCAGTACGAAGTCATGCCCTGTTCTGTCCACTGGAGTTTCTAGTATCTCCTTCATACTACGCTCTTCATTAGATTGTCCACATGTGGCTGTGGGAGGTCCTTGAATGTTCGAACGTCTAGAAGATAATTGACTTACTGCTTGCTCTAGTTGATGAAGGGTTGTTTGAAGTTGATCTACTATTTCCTTGAGGCGAACCTCTGATTCTCGGGGTGATAGATTTGGATGTGGTACATGGGGAAGTGGTGGTGTTTGGGAGTAATTGGATTGGAATTGGGGTAAATGAGGATCATATGGTGGTGAATGGTGAAAAAGAGCTTGTGAATGTGGTGGTTCGAAGTTATGTTGAGAGGATGGCCTATAAGCACAGGGTTGGGCTTGTTGGTAACTACAAGGTTGTCCACCATGTCTATTGGCTTGGTATGCATTGTAGAATGGTCTTTGTCCATGATATCTTGGAAGGTGTTGTTGCCTAAAGGGTTGATCAGATCCTCTTGGCTCCATCCATCTTTGATTGCTCTGACCTTGATGCATGTTCCTGTTATAACTTTCACTCCTTTCAACAATATTAGAACCAAACTCAAAGCGAGAGGGGTGAGAATTCATAGTAGCTAATGGAAATAAAAGGAGAAAATAAGAATAAATAAACAAGTAAAAGAGAAATATTTACAATAACCAATAATAAGGCACACGATTGCAGTTCCCCGGCAACGGCGCCATTTTGACGTTAGGCTTTTTGCTGGTAAAGAATTTTATAAAAACAGTCGCGTTGTAGATATAGTTTCTAAATCGACAGAAATCCCTTCGTACAAACGTTTTGGTTGTCACAAGTAACAAACCCCTTAAAAAATTGATAACCGAAGTATTTAAATCTTGTGTCGTCTTCTCAAGGAACTTCAGGAAAGTATGTTCTTATTATTGGTTATGAAGATTATAAATTGGGGTTTTGAAAGTAGGGAGCAAGTAGTTTAAATTGCAATTAAAATAAGTAAAAGACTATAAAATAAGTAAATAACTGTGAAACACACTTTTGGCAAGGTATGAGAGATTGGAAGTCCTATCCTAGTTATCCTTATCAATGATGATGAAAATTGAATCTTAATTCCACTTAGTTAACCTTTGCTAGAGCAAGGGAAGGTCAAGTGACTAATTAGTTTGATCTTCAAATCCTAGTTAATTCCTAGAAAAAGATTGGGATTATTGAAGTTCAATTCAATTAGCAAAGATAGCAATTATCGATCACGTTGAGTTTGATAACTCCTGAGTTACTGATTTCTTAACCAAGACAAAAAGGGGAAAAGTAAATCTATTGGAATAAAAATGTCTTCAGATTGGAAGCAATAGTAACATGAATAAAAGAAAGCAATCATAAACTGAAATACCTCAAATAACATTAATTCAAAGAATAATCTGTAACATAGAAGAATTCATAAATTAAATTGAGAAAATAAATAAAAAGGAATATTGAACCTGATAAAAAGAGATAATTCTGAAAGCAAAAGAAATCCTAATTCTAAATTCTAAAAGAGAGAGGAGAGAACCTCTCCCTCAAAACTACATCTAATTCATGAATACTAACTAATTGGAGACTCTTCTTTGAATGGATGCATTCCCCCACTTCATAACCTCTGATCTGTGCCTTCTGGACTTGGATTTGGGCCAAAAAGGGCTTCAGAAATCGCTGGGAGCATTTTCTGTAATTTCTGGTGCGTGGCCTCTGTCACGCGTCTGCGTGGGTCACGCGGTCGCGTCATCTGGAGTTTTCCGTATCACGCGGTCGCTTCAATCATGCGTTCGCGTCATACGCGTTTCGCTTAAGGTGCGCGATCGTGTCAAATCACGCGGTCGCGTCACTGCCATTTCGCGCTGGCATGCGGCCGCGTCGTCCATGCGATTGCGTCACTGCCAGTTTCTTCAAAAACTCCGTTTTATGCTCTCCTTCCAATTTTGTATGTTTTCTTTCCATCCTTTAAGTTATTCCTGCCTTAGAAGATCTGAAACTACTCAACACACGAATCACGACATCGAATGGAAATAAAGGGTAATTAAAATAATTATTTTTAAAGCATAAGAAACATGTTTTTCACATACATCACACAATAAGGAAGGGAAAGTAAAACCATGCAATTTATATGAATAAGTGAGTGAAGGATTGAATAAATCACTTAAATTAGGCACAAAATATATCATAAAATATGGGTTTATCAGTTCGCTGCAAAGCCTTTCCAACAACTCTAACAAAGACAGCAATTAGATGGTTCGACAATCTACCTCCTAGGTCTATCTCAAGCTTCGACGACTTAGCCAAGAAGTTCCCGGCCAGATTCTCCATCCAAAAGGATAAGGCTAAGCACGCCCCCAGTCTATTAGGAATCAAGCAAGGAGATCGGGAAAGTCTTCGCAACTACATGGAAAGTTTCAACAAGACATGCCTAGACATACAAAGCCTACCAACAGAGGCCTCCATCATGGGCCTCATCAATGGCCTACGAGAGGGACCTTTTAGCCAATCTATATCAAAAAAATACCCCACATCTCTGAACAAAGTGCAAGAACGAGCGGAGAAATACATCAACATGGAGGAAAATTCTCGACTAGGAGAGACCTCAAAATCCGGATTCACCTATCCCCCCCCGGGACAAGGATAAAGAGTCCAAAAAGAAGGAAGATCGACATGGGGAAAAAATAAAAAATACCACAATTACACCCCTTTTCGGGTGTCCCTTGTGGACGTCTACAAAGAAGTCTGCCACACAGAAAAAATACCCCCAGCTCGACTACTCAAAGGCAAAAAAGGAAGAAGAAATCGGACCGAATATTGTGAATACCATCGAGTCCGTGGGCATTCCACCAACGAATGTTTTGACTTAAAAAATGTCATAGAAAAATTAGTAAGAGAGGGAAAACTAGATCGGTATCTGGCCACCCGGGACGACGAGCAAAGAAAAAGAAGAAGGAACGAGGATGTCGGACGAACCGAACGATCACCTCGTACGCCAGAAAGACATGTCCATATGATACACAGAGGGTTTGCAAGAGGAGGAATCTCCAAATCATCTCGCAAAAGATATCTCAAAGAAGTATATCATGTCGAGGGGAAGGAGGAAGCACTCGACATCCCTGCAATTACCTTCACCAAAGAAGACGCATCCGGTGTCATCTCAGGACATGACGATCCCATGGTCATCACCATTATACTGGCAAACACAAATCTCCACCGCACACTAATAGACCAAGGGAGCTCCACCGACATCTTGTTCAAAACTACCTTCGACAAGCTCGGCTTAGAAGAAAAAGAACTTAGAGCATATCCGAACAGCCTGTTCGGACTGGGAGACACCCCAGTGCAACCACTTGGATACATCTCATTACATACAACCTTCGGGAAGGGAAAATAGTCAAGAACACTCAAAATAGACTACATCGTGGTCGACGTAAGTTCTGCCTACAACGCCCTAATAGGTCGGACAACATTGAATCAACTCGGCACAATAGTCTCGACTCCACACCTGTACATGAAATTTCCAACTACAGAGGGGATAGCTACAATAAAAGCAGAGCAGAAGATGGCGCGCCGCTGTTACAACGAAAGTCTAAATCTCAGAGGCAGAAGAGAAGAATTCCACACAATCGAACTCGGTAAAGTTTAGAGGCGGGAAGAGCTCCGCCCACAACCCAAAGGTGAAATAGAAAAAGTCCAGATCAGAGATATCCCAGACAAAACAACCAATATTGGTACGAACCTAAAGAGAGACATAAAAGAATCAATCGTACAGTTCTTACGAGATAATGTCGACCTCTTTGCATGGAAGGCTGCAGACATGCCGGGTATAGACCCCAAATTAATGTGCCACAAGTTGGCGGTCTACCCAGGATCTCGGCCAGTATAACAAAGGCGAAGGAAGCTCGGGCCGGAACGATCCCAAGCTGTGGAAGAGCAGGTACAAGCTCTACTAGAAGCAGGATTCATAAGAGAAGTCAAGTATCCACTATGGCTAACTAACGTCGTCTTGGTGAAAAAATCAAATGGGAAGTGGCGAATGTGCACCGATTACACCGATCTCAACAAAGCCTGCCCAAAAGATCCTTATCCACTCCCAAGTATCGACGCTCTGGTAGATGCCTCCTCCCGATATAAATACCTCTCGTTTATGGACGTATACTCGGGATACAACCAAATCCCAATGTATTTACTCGACCAAGAAAAAACTTCATTCTTAACCCCAAAAGCAAACTACTGCTACATTGTCATGCCTTTTGGTCTCAAAAACGCGGGAGCTACTTATCAGAGATTAATGAACAAGATCTTTACCGATCACAATGGAAAAACCATGGAAGTCTATGTGGACGACATGTTAATAAAGACACAAAGTGAGGAGACGCTATTGTCCGACCTGACCCAGGTGTTCGACACTATAAGAAAGCATGGCATGCGACTCAATCTTGCAAAATGCACCTTCGTAGTAGAAGCTGGCAAATTCTTGGGTTTTATGCTCACACAAAGAGGAATAGAGGCAAATCCGGATAAATGCCGGGCCATACTCGACATGAAGAGCCTGACTTCTGTCAAAGAGGTACAACAACTCAACAGGAGGTTGGCAGCATTTTCCAGATTTCTAGCCGGATCGGCAATAAGATCTCTCCCCTTCTACGCTACTCTAAGGAAAGGAAAAAAGTTCGAATGGACAAAAGAGTGCGAGCAAGCCTTCCAAGATTTCAAAAGATTCTTGGGACAACCACCTATCCTAACTTGGCCACGGGAAGGAGAACCACTCACATTGTACCTCGCAGTAGGAAGTCAGGCAGTAGCCTCAGCACTAGTTCGAGAAGACGACAGTGGGCAACAACCCATATACTTCATCAGTAAAGCATTACAAGGATCCGAGCTGAACTACCAAAAAATAGAAAAATTTGCATACGCCCTCATACTAACATCTCGACGACTTCGTCAATACTTCCAAGCCCACATCATTAGGGTTCGGACTAACCAGCCTATAAAAGGGATTTTACAGAAAACAGACCTAGCAGGCAGGATTTTGCAATGGGCAGTCGAGTTGTCTGAATTTGATCTTCAATACGAAGCTCGGACAGCCATTAAGTCACAATACCTGGTCGACTTCATCGCAAAATTTATGGACACCTCGGAACCCCCACAGAATGGAGTCTCTACGGGGATGGTTCCTCAAATAAAATGGGAAGTGGCGTAGGTGTGATAATCGAAAGCGATCAAGGAACTCAAATTGAACTCTCCCTCAAATTCGGGTTCCCTGCCTCAAATAACTAAGCAGAATATGAGGCACTACTAGCTAGTTTGAAGCTGGCTAGAGAGGTTGGAGCTCAAAAGCTTATCATCTTCAGTGATTCGCAAGTAGTCACTTCACAAATAACAGGGAGATACCAAGCCAGAGATCCCACCATGAAGAAATATTTGGACAAAACCAGGGAACAGCTCGGACATCTAGGAGAATATGAAGTTCGTCACATATCCCGAGAACAGAATGCCCGAGCTGACGCACTCTCAAAACTAGCCAGCACAAAATGGGGGGGGGCAACAATAGAAGCCTCATCCAAGAAATGCTGCATTCTCCGTCAATCTCGGAAGAAAAAAAATCCTAACCATAACAGGTCAGGATCAAGGATGGATGACCCCCATAATTAAATACCTCAAAATAGAAACACTCCCCACAGATGAAAAGGAGGCAAAGAGGTTAAAACGGGAGGTACAACACTACACTATCATAAATAATACTCTATACAAAAGAGGGGTTTCAATACCATTGTTAAAATGTGTGCCAACTTCCAATACTAGGAAAGTTCTAGAAGAAATACACAGGCATTTGTGGTAACCATCTCGGAGCGCAAGCACTTACCAAAAAAGTACTCTGGGCAGGATTTTATTGGCCAACCCTACAAAAGGAGGCCACAGAGTTTGTAAAAACATGTCCACCCTGTCAAAAACATGCCAACTTTCACATCGCCGCCCCAGAGGAGCTCATCAGCGTGACCTCACCGTGGCCATTCGCAAAATGGGGACTCGACCTTCTAGGACCCTTCCCTCAGGAATCGGGGCAAGTTAAATTCCTCATAGTAGGAGTAGACTATTTCACAAAGTGGATCGTGGCAGAACCCCTAGCCAACGCCACTGCTCAAAGAAGTCAAAAATTCCTATATAGGAACATTGTCACAAGGTTCGGGGTTCCATACTCCATCACCACAGACAATGGCACACAATTCACAGATGCAGGCTTCAGAAAGTTAGTGGCCGACTTGAACATAAAACACCAGTTCACTTCCGTAGAACATCCCCAAGCCAATGGACAAGCCGAGGCTGCCAACAAGGTCATATTGGCTGGACTGAAACGAAGATTACAGGACGCAAAGGGAGCCTGGGCTGAGGAGCTCCCACAAGTCCTATGGGCATATCGAACAACACCGCATTCCACCACAAAGGAATCACCCTTCTGATTAGCATACGGAACGGAGGCAATGATCCCAGTAGAGATCGAAGAAGGATCGCCTAGAGTGATCCACTATAATGAAGAAGCCAACTCCCAGCTTCAAAGGGAAGAACTCGATCTACTTCCTGAAATTCAAGAAAGAGCTCGGATCAGGGAAGAAGCACTAAAGCGTCGAATGGCTTCCAGATATAATCAAAAGGTAGTGCCACGGAGTTTCGCTAAAAATGACCTCATCCTAATCGGAAATGATATTGGAACAACTCAAGCTGGAAAAGGAAAGCTGGCAGCAAACTGGAAAGGACCCTACCGAGTCATAGAATTACTTGGGAAGGGCTACTACAGACTGTCCAAACTCGATGGACGAGAGCTTCCTAGGTCGTGGCACGCCTGCAACCTAAGAAGGTACTATAGTTAGGGATGGTAAAGGATCTCTGCATAAGATGCACTCTTTTTCCTGAAAAGGTTTTTTAATGAGGCACCAAGCCAAGATCCACAAATTATCCGACTTAAAAGGATAAAAATTCCTAAAAAAGAAGGGTTCCTAACAACAACTCAGACCAAGCCGACATGATGAAATCGGCCTCTCGAAAACCTTGGCGGTATGCAAAGAAATTCCTAATAAGGACCTAAACAAGGTCCAGACAAAGCGAATTACTAGAAATAACATCAGGCAAAAGCGCAAAGGAACCAAGCCAGTCCAAAGGGGTCAGGCAACAAAAATTCTGACACTCCCAAAACCTAAAAAGGTACCAAGTTGAGTGCAGACAGATATATTACGAAAAACACAAAGTTATAATAACAAACTCAAGAGGCTACCAAAACTAGCCCCAAGAGCTTGGAAATTTCTTTGTTTTTCAAAATAAAGTTGCTAAATAAGCAACTAGGAATGTAGAAAAAGTCAGAACCACCATTTACAAAATATAAAGAGTTCAAAAAGCCCACAAACCGGGCTATCTACACAAAACATTCACATAATCAGGGAAGATTCGAAGGCTTCTCGGCAGCACGAGGTGAAGGAGGGCGAGTCTAAATGGGCACAGCATCTACAGTCCCATCATCCCGATTCAAGATTTGGCAGTCAGGATCTGACATAGGATGACCAGCCTCAGCTGAAGGAGTCGAAGAAGTCGGCACCACAGAGGCTTTGGCAGCAAGAACAGAGGGAGGTTCAACATCATCGTCGCAGGGACAATCTTACCATCCTGTACAACATTTTCCAGGCTGAAGAGAGTAAGATTGACCTCGGGAGCAAGAACTCGAACTTGCTCCTTCAGGTTCTCATAAGCAGCATTTATGCTGCCTACAAGGTGACCCTGGAGCTCGGCATAATCAACCCGGGCGGACTCCAACTCCTCCCTGAGACGCATCACTTCCCTGTAGGCCGTAATGTAGCTATCCTTGTGCCTCAACGCGGTATCTTCAGCCAACCTCACAGAAGCCGCCAAGGAAACAGAACTAGCCTTTTCGGTCTCCAACTCCTTCTCCAGCTTGGTCACTTTCACCTGGAGCTCCTCCTTCAAACCCTTCATACGGTCGAACTCTTGCTTAGCCTCCTCCATTAAAGCTTTGGTAGCATGAAGAGGGAGGTCTTGGACAGTTTGGTACAGGGCAGCTCCCATATGCACCATCTTGACGCTACTTCGAGTAATAAAATTCAAGTGGCAAAGGAGAGAGACATCGTCGGTAGGAATGGTACCATAAGGACCAATCTGTGGATTGACAAACTCAACCGCGTTAAAGTCAGGGGCATCAAGGTTGAAAATCTCAGTTGTTTTTTGTTTTTTGTTTGGAGGAGCACCAGAAGTAGCAACAAAAACTTGAGGAGGATCAGCCAAACGAACCCGGGGAGTAGGGATTATCTTCCTTACCCCCGGCGAGCTCAGTATGACCGGCTTCGACTAAACCTGAGATGATCCCTCACCGGCCACCTTAGCCGAGACGTTTTGAGCTACAGAAGCCTTTCTGGCCCTCTTAAAGGCCTTCATGGATTCATTATTCTTAATCATCTCTGCAAACAAAACACAACAAGCGGGAAACCAAGTTATGAATTAGAAAAGAGGTTACAAGAGATACAATCGACAAAACAATCAAAACCAAAAATTAACCACTACCCAGCTCAGTTCGGAGGAGAGAGGGGTTGGCTAAAAATTTCTTGGTGTCGAGATGGGGAGGCTGCCCCCAGTTTTCTTCCAGCACAGACACAAAAGCTTGCTCAGCCTCATCTAACATCTCCCACGTATATTTAGACACCATTACACTCTTTTGCCATTCCAAAGGAAAGGTGGGCTCATCATTTTCATACAGAAAAAAGGGCCGAGCTCCTTCAACAGCTCGGACCCTAAAAAAGTAATTCTTGAAGTCACGGAAAGATTCATCAAACATGGAGAAAGCCTTTTTTCCCCGGAAAGCTCGAAAAGAAACCCAAGCGGCTTTCTTCTTAACCACCCCAGGTTTTGTCAAAACAAAGAGATAAAAGAAAAGGGATTGTGAAGTAGGGATACCAAACTCATGACACAACAATGGAAAGATTTTGATAAAACCCCAGGAGTTGGGGTGAAGCTGGGATGGAGCTACATTACGAGATCACAATAGGTTGGTCTCAAAAGGGGTAAAAGGAAGAGTAATATTCATTTGACTAAAAAAGAAGTCGTACGCATAGAAAAAGGGGCGCTCTCCAACAATTCGGGTAGAAAAACAAACCATTTCCTCAGAATCAGGAGGTACAAGCTCATAGTTCTTTTCCTCACTACCACTACTACAAACCCTATGAAATTGCCTAAGCTGCTGACAAAACTCAGAATCAACCAAAGAAACACACAAAAGAACCATCGAATCCACCCAATCAGCCATGCCCTCATGGACTTGGGAAGATGTCTCAACAATGTTCTTGCGAGAAGACATGAGGTCAACTAGTCCTACAACAAGAAAGAAGAAAATAGATTACTAACCCAAACATCTCGGACAAAGTCAAAATCAACTCATAGCAGAACATGACTCAAGCATACAAACAAGTAAAAGGAAAACCCCAAGACAAGGTCCAGGGGCATCCTTTGGAGGCAGTGACAGAGTAAGGACTCAGGAAAATCTACAAGGCTAACATCTTGACGAAACCCTCGACGAAGAAAAAACCCCCTTTCCAGACAAACAATAACACGAAGAGAAAGACAAAGCAAATATAAGAAAGAACGTTTATCAGTAAAGAAAGCTACAAAAGGCGCAGTCTTTTTCAAAAGATTATCAAACAGTTCATCGACCCAAAATTCCAAAACACGAAGGCGACAGTCAGAAACAATAAGCAAACATGAAAATAAACAAAACCTCTATCATCAGAAGAAATGCCAGAAACATGCATCACAACAATAAATTGAGCATAACGACGCAAAAAGGTTCAGACTTTCCAGCAGGCATTTCAAACGAAAAATCAAAGCTTTATAAAAAAACCAAAGGCAAAACAACGAAAGAGGTAAAAAAGCAGAAAGTAGAAACCAAACCTGGAGAAAGGAAGAAAGCTCCAAAGAAAGCTGAAAGCCGGAGCAAGGAAGTTGTGGGAATCGTCTCACAAGCGAAGCACCAACAAAGTACCAAAACAAAGCGTCGCAGAGAAAAACGAGGCGAAACAGAAAAAATAGAGAGAAAAGAGGGCAAGTTACAGAAAAGAGAAAACCGTTTCTTGAATGCAAAATTCAAAATAAAAGAGCCAAGAGAAATAGAGCATTAAAAATGCATTAATGAGGGAATTAAACCCTCGCACATTCCCAAGGCTAGGACACTAATACAAAAGCGCGTGCTTTCAGAGGAAACGAAAGAAAAAACATTCCGCATTCAAAAAAGAACTCTACAAAGATAAAATCGACAAAATGCTCGAGTTCGGCTTCACCAGAGAAGGATCGAAGTCTTAAAACTAAGACTCGATCTCCGAAAGAAAGACCGAGCTCGAGCAGGGGCACTGTTCATACCCTGGGTCAAGCTATCCAACCTGGGATGATTAGCGACGAAGCGACCGACCTCTTCAGGTCAGACTATCTAACCTCTTCCCAAAGAGCTCGGTCAAATCGACAGGAAAGCCCGAAAAGGGCCCAACTCAAGGAATACAATCCAGATCCAAAGGCAGCCCAAGCCTATAGAGATAAGGGTGGTTCCCTTGAAGATAAGATGACCTCACTCAAAGATAAGATAAGATAAGATAAGATAACTAACTTATCTTATTTAAGAAGGTCACTCTACACCATTATAAATACACTGGAGCACCCAGGTATAACTCATACTTTGATTCTGCTAAAAACATGTTTAATACCCATGCTAACTTAAGCATCGGAGTCTCTTGCAGGTACCACCACCCTCCAGTGACAAAGGATCAGCAGCATCGCCAGTTCAACAAGTCGGACACGACAGCTCCGGCCACTGCCCACAAGCCGGACACGTCATCGCCGACCAGCACAGAAGATCTCGTCCGAGATCGACCTACAGTTTCAGGTAACCCTCGGAACAGCAATGCACCTACAACTTTTTAGAGATGCATGCTCTTTATTTTCTCTAATATGGTGGAAAAATTTCTGGAAGTCTTCATGGATGACTTCTCAGTATTTGGAGACTCATTCAGCTCCTGTCTTGATCATCTAGCACTTGTTTTGAAAAGGTGCCAAGAGACTAACCTGGTTTTAAACTGGGAAAAATGTCACTTTATGGTGACTAAAGAAATTGTCCTTGGGCATAAAATTTCGAACAAAGGAATAGAGGTGGATCAAGCTAAGGTAGAGGTAATTAAAAAATTACCACCACCCACTAATGTTAAGGCAATCAGAAGCTTTCTGGGATATGCAGGATTCTACAGGAGGTTTATAAAAGATTTTTCAAAAATTGCAAAACCTCTAAGCAATCTGCTAGCTGCTGACACACCATTTGTCTTTGACACAGAGTGTCTGCAGGCGTTTGAAACTCTGAAAGCTAAGTTGGTCATAGCACCTGTCATTTCTGCACCGGACTGGACATTACCATTCAAATTAATGTGTGATGCCATTGGTAAAGTATTGGGACAGAGGCATAATAAGCTTCTGCACGTTATTTACTATGCCAGTCGTGTTTTAAATGACGCACAGAAGAATTACACAACTACAGAAAAAGAGCTGCTTGCAGTGGTTTATGCCATTGACAAGTTTAGATCCTATCTAGTAGGATCAAAAGTGATTGTGTACACTGACCATGCTGCTCTCAAATATCTACTCACAAAGCAGGATTCAAAATCCAGGCTCATAAGATGGGTGTTTCTTCTACAGGAGTTTGATATAGAAATAAGAGACAGAAAAGGGACAGAGAACCAGTAGCAGGGGCATCCCTCTCTCCTACTGAGATCTCTGAGACCTTTTCGGATGAGCAACTCTTTGCCATTCAGGAAGTACCATGGTTTGCAGACATTGCAAACGATAAAGCTGTGAGATTCATACCCAAGGAGTACAGCAAGCAGCAAATGAAAAAATTAATTTTTGATGCAAAGCACTACTTGTGGGATGAGCCATATCTATTTAAGAGATGTGTAGACGGAGTAATCTGTAGATGTGTACCTAGAGAAGAGGTGCAGAAGATCCTATGGCACTGCCATGGATCACAATATGGAGGACATTTTGGAGGTGAGCGAACAGCCACTAAGGTCCTCCAATGTGGCTTCTACTGGCCTACTCCCTATAGAGATTCCCGAGAGTTTGTGTGTAACTGTGACAGTTGCCAGAGAGCTGGTAACCTGCCTCACGGTTATGCCATGCATCAACAAGGGATCTTAGAGATTGAGTTGTTTGATGTATGGGGTATTGACTTCATGGGGCCTTTCCCAACATCCTACTCAAACACTTACATTCTGGTGGCAGTAGACTATGTATCCAAGTGGGTAGAGGCAATTGCAACACCCACTAATGATACTAGAATAGTACTGAAGTTCCTCCAGCAGCATATCTTCAGCAGATTTAGTGTTCCCAAAATACTAATTAGTGATGGAGGAACTCATTTCTGCAATAAACAGCTTGACTCTACTCTGATCCGATATGGAATTAACCACAAAGTGACAACTCCATATCATCCACAGACAAATGGGCAGGCTGAAGTCTCAAATAGAGAACTAAAACAAATCCTAGAACGGACTGTGAGTACCCGTAGAAAGGATTGGGCAAGGAGTTTGGATGATGCTCTATGGGCATACAGAACTGCATTCAAAACTCCTATAGGGACCTCTCCATACCAGCTTGTGTATGGAAAAGCCTGTCACCTGCCAGTGGAACTGGAACACAAGGCTTACTAGGCAACTAGATTCCTAAACCTTGATGCCAAGTTAGCTAGAGAGAAAAGATTACTCCAGTTGAATGAGGTAGAGGAATTCAGACTCAATGCTTTCGAAAATGCAAAAATTTACAAGGAGAAAGCAAAAAGGTGGTATGACAAGAAACTGTCATCTAGAGTCTTTGAGCCAGGACAGAAGGTTCTGCTGTTTAACTCTAGGCTCAGATTATTCTCTGGGAAATTAAAATCCCGGTGGAGGGGATCATATGTTATTACAAGTGTGTCACTATATGGATATGTAGAGCTTGAGGATATTGATTCTGACAAAAAGTTCATTGTTAATGGATAGATAGTAAAGCATTATCTTGAAAGCAATGTTGAGCAAGAATGCTCAAAACTGAGACTATATTAAAGCTCAGTAAAGTCCAGCTAAAGACAATAAAGAAGCGCTTGCTGGGAGGCAACCCAGCCATTAGCAAAAGTTTATTTGTTATTTAAATAATAATTATAGGAGTTTGATATAAATTATCTTCAAGGTTAATTATCAATTGCAGGAGTTCACAGAGTTACAGAAGGATTCAGAGCATAAAGCAGAGAAAAGGAGCTCACTAGCACAAAAATGCCAATAAGGGGTATTTTGGGCATTAAACGCCAGTAAAGATACCATTCTGGGCGTTTAGAAAAATGCCCAGTGATAAAAGATTTCTGGCGTTTAACGCCAGCCAGGGTACCTGGCTGGGCGTTTAACGCCAGCCAGGGTACCTGGCTGGGCGTTAAACGCCCACAATGGCCAACATATGGGCGTTAAACGCCAGAATGGATATCATTCTGGGCGTTTAACGCTAGAAAAGGCAGGGGGAGGAGATTTCGTTTCCACTTCAAAATTTTTTTCAAACTTTCATGTTTTAATTCATAATTTTCTACATAAACATGTTACAAATTTTCATCACTCACACTCAATCTTCAAAAATTCAATAATCTTCTAAATCCCTTTTCAAATTTCTTTCAAATCCTTTCCAAATCTTTTTCAAAAAACTCATTTATCTTTTCAATTCCTTTCCAAATCTTTTCTAACTCATCATATCTTCTTTTAATTCTTAGATACATCAACAAATTTTTAGATTTAACTTCTTTATATCTTTTTCATATCTTTTGAATTTTAAAATCTCATCTTTTTCATATCATGCTTCATTTTTTTTTACCAATCACATCTTTCTATCATATCTTTTTCAAAATTTTCGAAACCCCACCCCTCCACTTTTAAATACACGTTCGGCCACCCCCTCTCCTCCACAACTCGAATTTGACTTTCCTCCTATTCCTCTCCTTTCCTTTCTTTTGGTTGAGAACAAGCAAACTTCTAAGTTTGGTGTGTTTTTTCGTGATCACTGAGCTAAGACTCATTAAGATCATGGCTCCTAAGGGAAAACAAATCACTTCAAGAGGCAAGAAAGAGAATACTCCAAAGCCACTTTGGAATCAAGAGAGGTTCTTAACCAAAGAACATGCAGACCATTACCACAAAATAATGGGGCTGAGGTCAGTGATTCCGGAAGTTAAATTCAATCTGAAAGAAGAGGAATATCCGGAGATCCAAGAGCAAATTCGAAACAGAGGCTGGGAAATTCTAGCTAATCCTGAGACAAAGGTGGGAAGAAACATGATTCAGGAATTCTACTCAAATCTGTGGCTGACAGATAAGCAGAGAATGACTGGAACTGCCTTCCATACCTTTTGAACTATGGTCGGAGGGAGGATTATTTACTTCCACCTTGACAAAATAAGAGAGGTCTTCAAGCTGCTTCAACTGCAAGATGATCCAGAATCCTTTAATAAGAGAATAGTGAGAGTAGATAAATAGTTGGACCAAGTTCTAGAGGACATATGCCTCCCTGGAGCCAAGTGGATAACCAACTCAAAAGGTGTCCCAAACCAACTCAAGAGAGGATATCTCAAACCAGTCGCTAGGGGCTGGTTGGACTTCATTGGGCATTCTATACTACCCACTAGCAACCGCTCTGAGTCACTGTCAAAAGAGCAGTGATGATTCATTACATTATGCTGGGAAACGAAGTGGAGATTCATCATCTGATTTCTTGTGAGATCTACACAATTGCAAATAAGAACTCTTCTGAAGCCAAATTGGCTTACCCAAGCTTAATCTCTCTGCTATGTAAAGATGCTGGGGTGAAGATGGGAGTATATGAGTTCATCCCAATCGAGCACCCAATCACCAAGAAGTCAATGAAAGGACAACAAGTGCAAGATAACTCCATCAAAAGGAGGGCGCAGAAGTTCCTCCCAAAAATCCCTCAAATTGACTACTGGACCCGCCTAGAAGCATCTGCCACCAAGATGCAAGAAGCTATGGATCAACTTAAGGAAGAACAGCAAAATCAAAATAGCATGCTCTGCAAACTGCTTAAGGAGCAAGAAAAGCAAGGGCGTGAGCTACAGGAGCTGAAGCGCCAGAGGCTCTCCCTTGAGGGACCAGACACCCCACAGATTGAAGGAGTATCCATCTTCCAAAATAAATGTTGTTGAGTCCTAATCTTAACTCTGTGATAACTTTTATTATTAGAAACCTATCTTAAGAATTATATGAATATTAGTAATTAGGGTCATTATTTTTAATTTTATTTTTATCTCCAAGTAAGCTATAATTTATTTTTCTCTTCATTATTAAACATGAATAAAATAGTAGATTCTTTGAGTAAAGGTGCAATTATTTCGAGTTTTTAAGAGAAGAATTCAAAATTATTTATTTGTGGTGGCAATACTTTTTGTTTTCTGAATGAATGCTTGAACAATGCATATTTTTTATAGTGAAGTTTATGAATGTTAAAATTGTTAGCTCTTGAAAGAATGATGAAAAAAGAGAAATGTTATTGATAATCTGAAAAATCATGAAATTGATTCTTGAAGAAAGAAAAAGCAGTGAAGACAAAGCTTGCGAAAAAAAATGGCAAAAAAAATAAAAGAAAAAGAAAAAGCAAGTAGAAAAAGCCAATAACCCTTTAAACCAAAAGGCAAGGGTAAAAAGGATCCAAGGCTTTGAGCATTAATGGATAGGAGGGCCTAAAGGCATAAAATCCTGGCTTAAGCGGCTGAATCAAGCTGTCCCTAACCATGTGCTTGTGGCATGCAGGTCCAAGTGAAAAGCTTGAGACTGAGTGGTTAAAGTCGTGATCTAAAGCAAAAGAGTGTGCTTAAGAACTTTGGACACCTCTAACTGGGGACTTTAGCAAAGCTGAGTCACAATCTGAAAAGGTTCACCTAGTTATGTGTCTGTGGCATTTATGTATCCTGTAGTATTACTGGAAAACAAGATGCTTAGGGTCACAGCCAAGACTCATAAAGTAGCTGTGTTCAAGAATCAACATATTAAAGTGAGATGCCAATCATTCTAAACTTCAAAGGATAAAGTGAGATGCCAAAACTGTTCAGAAGCAAAAAGCTACTAGCCCCGCTCATCTGATTAGAATTTGAGCTTCACTTAAAACACTGGGATTCTATTGCAACTTGATCCTTTTTTATCCTATTTTATTTGTCTAGTTTCTTGAGGACAAGCAATAGTTTAAGTTTGGTGTTGTGATGAGCGGGTATTTTATACGCTTTTTGGTGATATTTTCATGTAGTTTTTAGTATGTTTTAGTTACTTTTTATTATATTTTTATTAGTTTTTATGTAAAAATCACATTTTTGGACTTTACTATGAGTTTGTGTATTTTTCTGTAATTTTAGGTATTTTCTGGCTGAAATTGAGGGACCTGAGCAAAAATCTGATACAGAGGCTGAGAAAGGACTACAGATGCTGTTGGATTCTGACCTCCCTGTACTCGAAATAGATTTTCTGGAGCTACAGAAATCCAATTGATGCGCTCTCAATTACGTTGGAAAGTAGAGATCTTGGGCTTTCCAGCAATATATAATAGTGCATACTTGACCCGATATTTGGTAGCGCAAATTGGCGTTTAAACGCCAGCTCTTTACCCTTTTCTGGCGTTAAACGCCAGAACTGGCGTAAAAGTTGGAGTTAAACGCCCAAACTGGCACAAAAGCTGGAGTTCAATGCCAGGAATAGCATATGCACGTGAAAGCTTCAGTGTTCAGCCCAAACACACACCAAGTGGGCCCCAGAAGTGGATTTCTGCACTATCTATCTTAGCGTACTCATTTTCTGTAAACCTAGGTTACTAGTTGAGTATAAAAACTACTTTTAGAGATTCATTTTGAGATCATGACATTTTTTTTACATCTGAATTTTGTATCTTCTACGGCATGAGTCTCTAAACTCCATGGTTGGGGGTGAGGAGCTCTGCTGTGTTTCGATGGATTAATGCAATTACTACTGTTTTTCATTCAATCACGCTTGTTTCTATTCTAAGATATTCACTCGCACTTCAACATGATGAATGTGATGATCTGTGACACTCATCACCATTCTCAACCCATGAATGCGTGCCTGACAACCACTTCTGTTCTACCTTAGATTGAGTGTGTATCTCTTTGGTTCCTGGTTCACGAGTTTGATTGCCTCTCCTGACAACAGAGCATTCAAATATGTGAGATCAGAGTCTTCGTAGTATAAGCTAGAATCAATTGGCAGCATTCTTGAGATCTGAAAAGTCTAAACCTTGTTTGTGGTATTCCGAGTAGGATGCGGGAAGGGATGACTGTGACGAGCTTCAAACTCACAAATGTTGGACGCAGTGACAGTGTGCAAAAGGATGAATGGATCTTATTCCAACACTAGTGAGAACCGACAGATGATTAGCCCTACGAAACCCGTAGCTGGACCATTTTCACTGAGAGGACGGATGGTAGCCATTGACAACGGTGATCCACCAACATACAGCTTGTCATGGAAGGAGCCTTGCGTGCGTGAAGAAGAAGACAGTAGGAAAGCAGAGATTCAGAAGACAGAGCATCTCCAAAACCTCAACCTGTTCTCCATTACTGCATAACAAGTATTATTTAATCCAAGTTCTTTTACTCATTCCAATTAAAACTGAGAATTATTATTGATATCCTGACTAAGAGTTACAAGATAACCATAGCTTGCTTCAAGCCGACAATCTCCGTGGGATCGACCCTTACTCACGTAAGGTATTACTTGGACGACCCAGTGCACTTGCTAGTTAGTTGTGCGGAATGGCAAAAGTGTGATTATGATTTCGTGCACCAAGTTTTTGGCGCCGTTGCCGGAGATTGTTCGAGTTTGGACAACTGACGGTTTATTTTGTTGCTTAGATTAGGAAAAATTTTTCTTTTTGGTTTAGATTCTTCTATTATTGTTTTTGGTTAAAATTTTAAAATCCTTATTTTATTTTTCTAAATTATTTTCGAAAATTTTCAAAACCAATAACTTCATAATTTAGTCTTCTGTTTGAGTTTAGTTTCATATTTTATGTTTGGTGTCAGTTGCATAAGTTTATTTTTCTTTCATTTTTTTTTCGAATTATTAGTGCTTAGAGTATAAAAATTTTTAAGTTTGGTGTCCTTTGTGTTTCTGTTTTCTTAAAAATTTTTCAAAAGACTGCTCTCAGTGTTCATCTTGATATTCAAAGTTTTCCTGTTTGTTTTCTTTGTTTTGATCTAAAAATTCTAAGTTTGGCATTCTTCAGTGAGGAAAACTTTTTCAGTTTCTCTCCAATCCTTCTTAGACTTAAGATCTCTTTCATGAACTTAGCATAAGAGGGTATTTGCTCAAGTGCCTCTGCAAAAGGAATCTTTATTTCAAAAAGAATCATTCCTCTTTGGGCTCTTACTATCCTCAGAGGGATTTTGAGCAGTGGCTTGGTCATTTTTTGTTAGTTGTTTCTTTCTTGGCTTCCTGTTGCTTTGAATTGAGATATTTAATTTCTTCCCACTCCTTAATTGAACAGTTTGGCATTCTTCTGTTATCTGTTTAGATAGCTGCTGTCTTGTCTGATTTAAGTGTTTTTCCATATTCTCATTAGCATTTTTGGTTTCTTGTAGCATCTCTTTAAATTCTGCTAACTGTTTTGTTATACTAAGCAATTGCTGATTGAGTTCAGCAAGTTGTTCTTGAGGACTAAGTTCATTGGATATTGCATTAGCTTCTTCCTTCATTGAATACTGTATCAATGAGCTCTTGAGCCTCTTCAATTGTCTTTCTCATATGTATAGATCCACCAACTGAGTGGTCTAGAGACATTTTGGCCTTTTCTGTAAGACCATAGTAAAAGATGTCTAACAGCACCCATTATGAAAATATTTCAGAGGGGCATTTCCTTAGCATCCCTCTGTACCTCTCCCAGGCATTATAAAGGGACTCATTATCCTCTTGTTTAAAGCCTTGGATGTCCAGTCTTAGCTGTGTCATCCTTTTTGGAGGAAAATATTGATTCCGAAATTTGTCTGATAACTGTTTCCATGTTCTTATGCTTGCTGTGGGTTGGTTGTTTAACCACCTCTTAGCTTGATCTTTTACAGCAAATGAAAATAGTAATAATCTGTAGACATCTTGATCCACGTCCTTATCACATACTGTGTCAGCAATTTGTAAGAACTGTGCCAGAAACTCAATAGGTTCTTCTTGTGGAAGACCGGAATACTGACAATTTCGCTGCACCATGATAATGAGCTGAGGATTTAGCTCAAAACTGCTTGCTCTGATGGGAGGTATACATATACTACTCCCATAGGAAGCATTAGTGGGGTTAGCATATGACCCCAGAGTCCTTCTGGACTGTTCATTTCCACTTAGGTCCATGATGGAGAAAATAAAATATTTTTGTTTTTATTTTATTTAATTAAGGATAACCGAATTTAAAAGAAAAAAAATAAAATAAAATAATTGGAAACAAAAAAAATAAGTTTTCGAAAACTAAAAGAAAATAAAATAAAATAGATTAAAATAAATAATAAAAATTCGAATACTAAAATGGCTAATTAATTAAAAAGATTTGAAAAAATTTTGGATATGATTTTCAAAAATTGGAGAGAGAGAAGGTGGTTAGGGAATTTTGAAAAAGATATGTCTTAAAATTAAAGATACTTGTAAAAATAAACAAATAAAAGAAAAAATTTGAAAAATATATGATTTTAAAATTTGAAGATTGAAACTTTCTTAGTAAGGAAACACCAAACTTAAAATTTTTCAATCAAAATAATTAAATAGTACAAGTAATTCGAAAATTATGAATAAGAAAAGAAAAAGATTTTGAAAAATTTTATAAAGGATTTTTGAAAAAAAAAAAAAAAGACAATTGAAAAAGATTTAAAAAGATAAATTTTAAAATTGAAATTCTAACTTAACTAACAAGAAACTACCAAATTTTAAAAATTTTGACTAAATCAACCTAGGTAATTCGAAAATGATAAGTAAATAAAGGAAAAGATATTTTATTGAATTTTTGAATTTAATGAGGAAAGAGAAAAACAATAAAATGACACCAAACTTAGAATTTTTTAGATCAAAACAAAGAAAGCAAATAAAAAAACTTTGAATGTCAAGATGAACACCAAGAACACTTTGAAGATCAAGATGAACACCAAGAACAAATTTTGAAAATTTTTAAGAAAATAAAAACACAAAGGACACCAAACTTAAAAATTTTTATACTTTGGACACTAATAATTCAAAAATGCACAAGAAAAACAAGGAAAGACACAAAACAAGAAAAACTAAAGATCAAACAAGAAAAATAAACAAGAACAACAAGGAGATCAAGGAAGAACAAAGAACATGTATTTCGAAAAATTGAAAGAAAAATAAAGGCATGCAATTGACACCAAACTTAAAACATGAAACTAAACTCAGACAGAAAACTAAATTATGAAGTTATTGGTTTAAAAATTTTCGAAAAGAAATTTAGGAAAATAAAATAAGAATTTTAAAAAATTTTTAGCAAGAACAATAATAAAGACTCAAAGACAAATCACAAATTAATAAATAAAAATAAAAATTTTTTGAAAGATTTTTAAAAGAAAATAAAAGACTCAAATTTAGTTACTCTAAACCAACCAAAAAGGTAAATTCTTCCTAATCTAAGCGACAAGATGAATCGCCAGTTGTCCAAACTCGAACAATCCCCGGCAACGATGCCAAAAACTTGGTGTGGGAAATCGTGATTCACACTTTTCACAACTCCGCACAACTAACCAGCAAGTGCACTGGGTCGTCCAAGTAATAAACCTTACGTGAGTAAGGGTCGATCTCACGGAGATTGTCGGCTTGAAGCAAGCTATGGTTATTTTGTAAATCTTAGTCAGGAGATTAATGATAAAAATGATTTTTGTCTATGAAACGTAAATAACATGAAATAAATGGTACTTGTGATTCAGTAATGAGAAACAGGCTGAGGTTCCGGAGATGCTCTGTCATCTGAATCTCTGCTTTCCTACTGTCTTCTTCTCCAAACACGCATGGCTTCCTTCAATGGCAAGCTGTATGATCCTCTCGGATGAAAAATACCAGGTACGATCTTTGCACGGCTAATCATCTGTCGGTTCCCACTAGCGTCGGAATAGGACCCTTGTCCTTTTGCACACTGTCACTGTGCCCAACATTTGCAGGTTTGAAGCTCTTCACAGTCATCCCTTCCCAGATCCTACTCGGAATACCACAGACAAGGTTTAGACTTTCCGGATCCCAGGAATGCTGCCAATTGGTTCTAGCTTATACCACGAAGGTTCTAACCTCCGGACTTAGTCCGTAGATTAGAAACTCAAGAGATACGCACTCAAGCTGTCGTCCAATGACTACGTTGAGCTCAGATAGAATGGGAATGGTTGTCAGGCACGTGTTCATAGGTTGAGGATAATGATGAGTGTCATGGATCATCATATTCTCCATATTGAAGTACGAGTGAGTATCTTAGAATAGAATCAAGCGTGGTTGAATAGAAAACAGTAGTAATTGCATTAATCCATTGAAACACAGCAGAGCTCCTCACCCCCACCTATGGGGTTTAGAGACTCATGCCGTAGAAGATACAATATGAAGTTTAAAATGCCATGAGTTGCAAAATGAATCTCTAAAAGTAGTTTTTCTACTAAACTAGTAACTTAGATTTATAGAAAATGAGTAACTAAGTGCAGATAGTACAGAAATCCACTTCCGGGACCCACTTGGTACGTGTCTGGGCTGAGCTTTCAAGCTTTCACATGCATATGCCCAAGGTTGGAGTTAAACGCCACCCTGGGTGCCAAAATGGGCGTTTAACGCCAAGAATTGTGCCATTTCTTTACGCCGGAAAGTTTTAGGCTGGCTTTGAACGTCAGTTTGGGCCATCAAATCTTGAGCAAAGTATGGACTATTATATATTGCTGGAAAGCCCAAGATGTCTAATTTCCAACGCAATTGAGAGCGTGCCAATTGGGATTTTGTAGCTCCAGAAAATCTACTTCGAGTGCAGGAGGGTCAGAATCCAACAGCATCTGCAGTCCTTTTTCAGCCTCTAAATTAGATTTTTGTTTAGGTCCCTCAATTTCAGCCAGAAAAGACTTAAAATTACAGAAAAATACACAAACTCATAGTAAAGTCCAGAAATATAATTTTTGAATAAAAACTAATAAAAATATAATAAAAAGTAATTAAAACATACTAAAAACTATGTAAAAACAATCCCAAAAAGGGTATAAATTATCCACTCATCAGCGATCAAGCATCTGATCAATAAAGGGCAAGGAGTAGTGATCCTTGTGAGTGGCTTGGTTGAGACTCTTAAAATCAATGCAAACTCTCCATGAATTCTGCACTCTAGTTGTCAGGAGCTCTCCATGCTCATTCTTCACTGTTGTGACTCCAGACTTCTTGGGCACCACTTGTACTGGACTGACCCATTCACTATCTGAGATGAGGTAGATAATATCTGACTTGAGGTGGGATGGAAGAGGTTTTAATTCCAATGTATGCTCATAGCTAGGCTCTGGATTATCTGGAACTAGTGATAATGGCGAAGTGTCTTCATTATGTTCAGAGGGTATCCCCACACTTGGACCTTGCTCCATGTGCTTCTCTTCTACTTCTTCTTGGTGAGCTTCAGCTACAGTTTCATCAATGATGTCGCACTGGAAAATAGAATGATCTTCCGGAGGGTGCTTCATAGCTTCATTTAGACTGAAACTCACTGCTCTGCCATCTATCTCAAAGGAGTAAGTTCCTAAGAATGCATCCAGCTTGAACTTTGAAGTCTTCAGGAATGGTCTTCTAAGCAGGATTGATGATGGTCTTCCTGAGCCATTAGGGGGGCATTTCCAAGATATAGAAGTCAATAGGAAATGTGAGCCCCTTAATGCTCACTAATACATCTTCAGCAATTCCAACCACTGTAATAATGCTTTTATCTGCTAACACAAAACGAGCTGCCGACCTTTTTAAGGGAGGGAGCCTCAAAGCATCATATATAGACAATGGCATGATACTAACACACGCTCCTAAATCACATATGCAGTCAGAAAATATTACACCTCTAATGGTACAGTTAACCATACATGGACCTGGGTCACTACATTTTTTAGGTATACCTCCCATTAAAGCAGATATAGAACTACCTATAGGAATAGTTTCTCGTTCATTAATTTTATCTTTATGTATGCATAAATCTTTCAGAAACTTTGCATATTTAGGTACTTGTTGAATAACATCAAAAAGGGGAACAGTTACCTCAATCTTTTTGAAAATTTCTACCATTTTGGGATCAAGTTCCATCTGCTTCCTCGGCTTCCTTGAAATGTGTGAAAATGGGATTTGAATGGCGCCACATGCTGCTTCTGCATCTTTTGGTGCTCCTTTCCTTGGCTGAGCTACTTCTTCTTCAACCATGTCTTGTACTTCCTCTTCCTCTTCAGCATCTTCCACTTCAACTATGTCTTCAACTGGGGTGTGTTCTTATGAGCTTGGCTCCTCCTGGTTCCTCTCTTGCAGTGTGGTTCCGGACCTCAAAGTGATGGCATTGATGCCACCCTTGGGGTTAGGTAAGGGTTGAGAAGGAATTCCACTAGAGCTTGAAGGTTGGTTGGTGGAAGCAGGTAATGAATCTATCCGGGAGGCGAGAGCTTGTAAAGTGGCATTCAGACCATTTAAAGTAGAGTTCAGTGTAGTCTGCATGTCTTGTTGTCCTTGTGCAAGAGAACGAAGCATCTCGTCATTTGATGAGGAAGGAGAATAAGTGATCTGAGGGGCCTGTTGTTGGTTGTGCTGGGGTTCTTGGGAATGCCTTAGGTGAGGTGCTCTGTAAGGTTGGTTCTGGTTCTACTGTCTGTTGTTGTTATTCCACCTCTGATTTCCATTGTTGTCTGTGCCTCCTCTGTTATAGTTGTCCCTCCAGCCATGGTTGGAATTATCTCTCCAGCCTTGGTTGGAGTTGTCCTGCCACCCTTGGTTATAGTTCCCACCTTGGTTGTAGTTGCCACCTTGCTGATTGTATCCTTGATTCGGGCGGTCATAGAAATTATGAGTAGCTGCTACAGTGTTGTCCTCTTGTTGGAGCTGCGGACACTCATCAGTATAATGACTATAGTCAGCACATATTCCACATACTCTTTGGGGGACCAACTGTTGGCCTTGTTGTGGTGGGGGGACTGTTGTTGTTGTTGTTGTTGATTCAACTGCATTTGCTTCAGTAGGTTGGTCATTTCACATATAGCTTGTGAAACGGCAGTAGTCTCACTGCTAGAGGAAACCTCTGCAACAGTCTTTGAGTGGTTGTTCCTGTGCCTGTGATTTCTAGTGGACTTAGCTAAGTCGCTGATCAGTTGCCATGCTTTATTTGCGGTCTTGTACTTTTTCAGAGAACCATTACTAGCACCATCTAGTGTAGTCTTATCCCGAGGCTTCATGCCTTGAGTGAAGTAGCTGATCAACACTAACTTGTCAATCATATGATGGGGGCATGCGTCCAAAAGGTTCTTGAAACGCTCCCAGTACTCATAAAGAGTTTCTGATTCACCTTGAACAATGCAGGAGATCTCTTTCCTCAATCTATCTGTAACTTCAGCTGGAAAGTATTTTTCCAAGAATTCTCTCCTGAGCGTATCCTAGTTGGTGATAGTTGCTTCAGGTTGGGAGTAGTACCACTCCCTCGCCTTTTCCTCAAGAGAAAATGGGAAGGAGGTTAACAGAATAGAAGTTTCATTTGCACCATGACGCCTAACAATAGAACAGGCTGTCTGAAAATCCCTAAGATACTTGATGGGCTCCTGAGCAGGTAAGCCATGAAACTTGGGCATCAAGTTAATTAGTGCAGTTTTCAGTTCAAAATCTGTAGCCAGAGTTGGATGATGCACTTGTGATGCACGGAAAACTTGTCTCGTAACAAATTTCCTTCGGCAAGTGTACCGAATTCATCGTCAAGTAAAAACTCACAATAGAGTGAGGTCGAATCCCACAGAGATTGATTGATCAAGCAACTTTAATTAGAGGAATGTTCTAGTTAAGCGAATCAGGATTTGAGTTGAGATTTGCAGAAAATAAATGGCGGGAAGGTAAATAACAGAAAAAGTAAATGCTAGAAATAAAGAGCTGAAAGTAAATGACGGAAAGTAAATTGCAGAATTGTAAATGGGAATGGGATAATTGCTCATAAAAGTAAATGACAGAAATTAAAGAGAATGGGTAAGATCAGAAATGGGGAGTTCATTGGGCTCAGGAGATGTTGCATTCTCCGTATCAATGTCATTTTCATCTCTTCCTCAATCAATGCATTCACTGATCTCCTTGGCAATCTTAAGTGATCGAATTACAATTCCTTGTAATTCAATCTCTCAAATCTTGATCAATAGCCAATTCCTTGGTCAATTGCTCATGAGAAGAGATGAAGTATGGTCACTGATTATACCACATGCATTTCCCAAATCAAGTGTTGAGAGGATTATAGTCACATATCCATCCAAACCTAATTTGGTCCAGCGAGAGAAAGCATTTCTAGCATGATCTCTTCATTCCTTTTTCAATGTTCAGAAGAGATCCAAGTTTGAATAGCTTCTTTTCCAAGATAACTATCCAATTGGATGAAGATCGAAAGCTTTCAAGTAAAATCAAGAGAACAGATAGAAGAAGAATAATGAAAACTAGTATTGATCCATCAAATTACAACAGAGCTCCCTAACCCAATGAAAGGGGGTTTAGTTGTTCATAGCTCTGGAAAATGAAAGCAAAGATGGAGAATACATTATGAAAACAAAACTAGAAGTGAAGAGAATAGTAAAATACAGAGAGTAGTTCCCTCAATTTTCCAATCTCCCTAATCAATTCAAAGCTACTCCTATATATACTACTCTTCTGATCTTCTAGTTGGCTCTTCAAGTCTTGGGTATGGGCCTTTGGATCTTCAGTTTGAAGCAGTTATCTTCTTCATTGGGCTTAGCTTTACTTGCAGAGAGAAAGTGTGAAGTGGGCAGGGACTTTAGCTCAGGACGTTAGTGGTGTTAACGTTAAGTGAAAATGTGGGTTCGAGAACGTTAGTGACAATCACCTTTTTCACTAACGTTCCTTACCCAAGTTAGAGCCACGTTAACCTCAACGTTAGTGGCACAAACGTTGCCACTAACGTTGCCTCTTGGTCCTTCGCACACGTTATTGGGACTTACCTTTCCCAATAACGTTGAGAAGCCTCCCCCTTCCTTACGTTAGAGTCCACGTTAACTTAGTTAACGTGGCTCTTAACGTTAGCTTGCCAACCTTCGAGAACGTTAGTGACACTTACCTTTGTCACTAACGTTCCAATGTGCCCCTATCTCCCACGTTAGAGTCCACGTTAACTAGGTTAACGTGGCCTCTAACGTAGCAATGCTAGCCATCTCCAACGTTAGTGACAAAGGTGAATGTCACTAACGTTGGCTCATCATCTCTCTTCTTCACGTTAGTTTCTACGTTAACTAAGTTAACGTGGGAGTTAACGTGGCTCATTGTGGCTTGTGTGGTTCATTCCAACGTTAGTGACATAGTTAGGTGTCACTAACGTTGGCGATCATATACTTTCTCCACGTTGGCTTCCACGTTAACTAAGTTAACGTGGGAGTTAACGTGGCTTATGGAGGCTTGGCCAACGTTAGTGACAAAGGTGAATGTCACTAACGTTGGCTTCTCTTTTGCTTCTTAACGTTAGAAGCCACGTTAACTAAGTTAACGTGGCAACTAACGTGGCCACTTATGATCTTGGCCCAACGTTAGTGACAAAGGTAAGTGTCACTAACGTTGGCTCCATTTTCTTTCCTCCACGTTAGAGTTCACGTTAACTTAGTTAACGTGACTCTTAACGTGGGCTATGATGGCTTCGAGGACGTTATTGGCGATTACTTTTCTCATTAACTTTGCAAGCTAGCTCCCATTCCTACGTTAGATGTCACGTTAGTGAGACTAACGTGGCTGCTAACGTGGTTCTTCCTTGCTTCCTTTGTCCTGAAATCAAGCAATAAAGTGCATCAAACTTCTAGTCCAAGTCATGGGAAATGTAACATCCAATTTGTCATTAATTTCATGCAAAATCCTCATGAAATCATGTAAAGTGCACAATGTATGCTTGAATCCTCTAAGGAAATGCATGAAACTACCCTAAAAACAGTACAGAAAAGGTCAGTGAAACTGGCCAAAATGCCCTGGCATCACAACACCAAACTTAAAGCTTGCTTGTCCCAAAGCAAGTACCGGAACAAGAGAATGATGAATGGAATGCCAATAGAAATGAGTCATTCTTGTGGAGGTCATGTCCCTGGTTTTATGGTGGTTTCATGCATAGCAACTTAGGTTCATTCCTGGCTTTCAGACCTTTATCATGTACTAGAGTACTCACTGTGATTGCATCCCATGAGACTTTTATTCATTGATCCTTTTGTTGTCATTTCAGGGCTTATTTGTGTTCTTAAGCTAGGTGCTCTGTAAGGGAGCAACTCTTTAAAATAAGCTTTCAGCCAACACTCCCGAACCAGTTGGTTCAAGGTGCTAGGTGTTGAAGCACCCCTAAGGACTTACTTCCTCAAGTCTCTCCCCCATACATACACACCACAGGCACATGGTTTGTTTATTTTCTTTCTTGAGACCTTGGTGTCCAGCACCTCTTTGGGTTACTAAATGCTCTGTAGTGGGGGTTACTCTTGATAGTGGACTTTCAGCTGATAATCCCGAGTTAGTTAACCCAAGTTACCAAGTGATAAGGCACCCCTAAGAGCTTATTCATCCAAGTAAATCCCTCACACAGGAACACCACAGACACATGCTTCAAGATTAAAACCATTGGTGCCTAGCCTTATTGCTTACTCTTTTTCTTTTATTTTTCCACTTTCATTTTTCTTTTCCCCTTTTTCTTATTAGGATCTTGTTATTTAGTTAGTCTCATGGGGTGTGTTCAAAGCATAGTATTCATGACAGATAGTTGTCCTCCCACCTTGTGGTTGAACCAACTTAGCTAACTTATGATCACACCATAAACTCATGAACTTACTCCATAGTATGAACTCCACTCTGGTCTTTTGAAACACTCATTCTCTTTTTCATTTGATTTAAAGGAACAAGCATACAAGTAAGCAAAGTGATGATGCATTGACATAAGGACTAGCAAGCATAGACCTCTTCAACACAAAACTTAAAACATAAAATTAAAAAAAGTTCAAACTATCATGGAAGCATGTTCTATTTCATACAAGATCTTCCTTATTTAAAGCATGGAAAAAGATGGACCAAAGAAGGAACTCCACCACCTTTTACTCGTGTGGTTGCCCATGCTCTCCTCCTTGCTTGTCCTCCTTGTGTCCCTCTTGAGTGCTCGTACTCCCACTCCCTTTGCTTTTTCCAATCAACTTCTTCCAGAAACCACCATCTTCCATCTTCTTTTTTAGTGTTTTCTTTTGCTGTTTCACCTTCCTCTCTTCTTGTTCTACAAAATCTTTTTGGACCTCATCATATGTAGGGATGGCATAGTGTAGATGATGCATATGACTAGACATGTAGTTCAACTTGGCTTGAGTGTTTACATTGAACTCCTCCCTATGTAGTTGTCGTCCTTCATTAAGTACAGTGAACTCATTGAATGCTTTCATCTGAGCTATTTGCCGCTGATTGAGTTCCTGCAAATGCTTATCTTGACGTTCTTGCCTCTCAGTAACTTGGTGGATGGCTTGAGTGAGCTGGTGATGCCAGGGCATCTTGGCCAGTTTCACTGACCTTTTCTTTACTGTTTTTAGGTTAGTTTCATGCATTTCTTTAGGAAATAAGCTAGTTTTGGGTAGATATTCACTTATGCCTTGATTCAAGCATACATTGTGCATTTTACATAATTTCAAGAGGATTTTGCATAAGTTTAGTGACAAATATTATGTTGCATTACTCATGACTTGGACTAGAGCTTTGATACACTTTATTGCTTGATTTCAGGACCAAAAGGAAGCAAGAAAAGGGGAGGTAACTTGCAAAGATAATGAGAAAAGTGATTGCCAATAACACTCTAAAAAAAAAGCCATCAATGCCCACGTTAGAGAGTCACGTTAACTAAGTTAACGTGAACTCTAACGTGGAGAAGAGAAGTTGAGCCAACGTTAGTGACACTTAACATTGTCACCAACGTTGGCAATTACTCATAAGTGGCCACGTTAGAAGCCACGTTAACCTAGTTAACGTCGCCTCTAACGTTAAGGGGGAAGAGAAGCCAACGTTAGTGACACTCAACATTGTCACTAACGTTGGCCTATGGTGCAAAGTACCACGTTAACTCCCACGTTAACTTGGTTAACGTGGGAACTAACGTAAAGGATGAAGAGTTGTCGACAACGTTAGTGACACTCAACATTGTCACTAACGTTGAAGCAACCACAGAACCCCCAAGAGTCACGTTAACTTCCACGTTAACTTGGTTAACGTGGAAGCTAACGATGAGGAATGAAGGATGAGCCAACGTTAGTGACACTCAACATTGTCACCAACGTTGGGATGGCTAAAGATGGCCACGTTAGAAGCCACGTTAACCTAGTTAACGTGGACTCTAACGTGAGACCTAAGGGCACATTGGAACGTTAGTGACAATGTTAGATGTCACTAACGTTCTCGAAGGATGGCAAGGGCCACGGTAGAAGCCACGTTAACCTAGTTAACGTGGGCTTTAACGTGAAGCAAGAAGGGGCACACTGGAACGTTAGTGACAATGTTGAGTGTCACTAACGTTCTCGAAGGTTAACAAGGCAACGTTAAAAGCCACGTTAACCTAGTTAGCGTGGGTTTTAACGTGAGGCAAAGGGGTGCATTGGAACGTTAGTGACAATGTTAAGTGTTACTAACGTTCTCGAACTTATATTCTCACTAATTATTAACACCCCTAACGTCCTGAACTAAAGTCTCCGCCCACTTCGCACTTTCTCTCTGCAAGTAAAACCAAGCCCAAATAAAGAAAGGAACTGCTTCAAACTCAATATCCAAAGGCCCAAGACTTGAAGAATCACACTAGAAGCTGAGAAGAGTAGTATATATAGGAGTAGCTTTGAATTGAGAAGGAGTTCTGGAAGCTGGGAAAAAGAGAACTACTCTTTGTATTTTACTTTCTTTACAATTTCTAGTTTTATGATGTATTCTCCATCTTTGTTTTCATTTTCAAGAGCTATGAACAACTAAACCCCTTTCATTGGGTTAGGGAGCTCTGTTGTAATTTGATGGATCAATACTAATTTTCATTATTCTTCTTCTATCTTTCCTCTTGATTTTACTTGAAAGCTTTCGATCTTCATCCAATTGAGTAGTTATCTTGGAAGAGAAGCTATTCAAACTTGGATCTCTTTTGAACCTTGAAAGAGGAATGAAGAGATCAAGCTAGAAATGCTTTCTCATGCTGGACCAAATTGGGTTTGGATGGGTATGTGACTATAACCCTCTCAATACTTGATTTGGGAAATGCATGTGGTATAATCAGTGACCATACTTCATCTCTTCTCATGAGCAATTGACCAAGGAATTGGCTATTGATCAAGATTTGAGAGATTGAATTGCAAAAAATTGTAATTCAATCACTTAAGATTGCCAAGGAGATCAATGAGTGCATTGATTGAGGAAGAGATGAAAATGAACTTGATCCGGAGAATTGCAACATCTCCTAAGCCCAATGAACTCCCCATCTCTGATCTTACCCATTCTCTTTAATTTCTGCCATTTACTTTTATGAGCAAATCCCTCATTCCCATTTACAATTCTGCAATTTATTTTCAGTCATTTACTTCCAGTCCTTTAATTCTAGCATTTACTTTTCTGTTATTTACATTCCCGCCATTTTATTTTCTGCAACTCTCAACCCAAATTCTGGATTCGCTCAACTAGAACATTCTTCTAATTAAAGTTGCTTGATCCATCAATCCCTGTGGGATTCGACCTCACTCTATTGTGAGTTTTTACTTGACGACAAATTCGGTACACTTGCCGAAGGGAGATTTGTTGAGAGACAAGTTTTCCGCGCATCAAATTTATGGCGCCGTTGCCGGAGATTGATTGTGCATCAACAATGATTAAACTGGAAGATCACTAGATTGACCATTTTTATTTTGTGAATTTCATTTTTCTGTTTGAGTGATTTACTTTTTGTTTTAGTTAAACTTCTTCCCTTCCCCCTCTACTCTTTTGTTTTTCTTTGTTTTTTCAATTCTGTTTGCTAACCCACTAACTGTTTGATATATTGCATCACCCACAACTAACAGCAATTCTGACATAAATACTGTCTGCACCTATTTTCTTTGCTTGCACTTGTTGGTTGTATGACAGGGAGAAGAAGCGGGGCTTCAACTTCCTTTGATTCTGAACCTGAGAGAACCTTCCTTAGACTAAGGAGGGAGGCAAAAGAAAAACGTGTAGTTAGTGCTGAAGAAGAGGAGGAACACTTTGAGGAATATTTTGAACCTAACATGGAAGAAAACATGGAAAATTATCATGAAGAAGAGACTCACAACTATGGCAGAGGAGGTGGAGCAAATCATGCTGGGGAGGATAGAAGAGTTTTGGGCTCTTACATCAATCCAAACCCAGCCAATTGTGGAAGTAGCATCCAAAAGCCAACAATCCATGCCAACAACTTTGAACTTAAACCACAGCTCATCACCCTTATTCAGAACAACTGTTCGTTTGGAGGAGGTGTTCAAGAAGACCCCAATCAACATTTGACCACCTTCCTGAGAATATGTGACACAGTGAAATCTAATGGTGTTCATTCTGACGCCTATAGACTGCTCTTATTTCCCTTCTCACTCAGGGACAAGGCAGCCAAGTGGCTGGAATCCTTCCCAAGGGAGAGCTTGACAACTTGGGAGGATGTGGTGAACAAATTCTTAGCAAGATTCTACCCTCCTCAACGAATCAATAGGCTGAGAGCTGAGGTTCAAACTTTCAGGCAACAAGATGGTGAAACTCTGTATGAAGCATGGGAGAGGTTCAAGGACTTAACAAGGAGGTTTCCACCTGACATGTCCAACGAATGGGTCCAGCTACACATTTTCTATGAAGGGCTCTCTTATGAGTCAAAGAAGGTCGTAGGCCATTCATCTGGAGGATCCTTGAACAAGAAGAAGACCATTGAGGAAGCCATAGATGTTATTGAAACAGTGGCAGAAAACGACTACTTCTATGCTTCCAAAAGAGGGAACACAAGAGGAGTGATGGAGCTAAACAATGTAGATGCTCTGTTGGCCCAAAACAAGCTTATTACCCAGCAGCTGGCTGACCTCACCAAGAAGATGGAGAGGAACCAAGTAGCAGCAATCTCATCTTCATCAACAATCCAAGAAGGAGTGAATGAAGAAGCAGAAGGGAGTCAGGAGCAAGCCAACTACATTGGGAATTCACCAAGGAAAAACTATGATCCATACTCCAAGACTTACAACCCTGGATGGAGAAACCACCCAAACTTTGGGTGGGGAAGTGAGCCAGATCAAAACCAAGACCAGAGACGTTACAACTCCAACAACAATGCAGCTCACCAGCAATTCACCCAGAGGACATCTCAACACCCCCACAACAACACGTCTCCACACACTTATCAAAACTAAAATAGCACATCTACTCCGAATCACTCATCAATTGATGACAAGCTCTCTAAGATTGAAGCCTTACTTGAAGGAATATGCCAAGAGATTCAAGAAAATAAGGTGTTCAAAGAGGAGGTGCGAGCCAATATTAAGAACCAGGGAGAGACCATTAGGAAGCTGGAATTCCAGGTGGGATATTTAGCTGAGAAGATTCCCAAACTTGCTGATAGCTTCCCAAGTGACACGGAGAAAAACCCCAAGGGAGAAGCAAAGAAAGTAAGATGGGAAGATTGCAAAATGGTCACTACAAGTGATCAGGAGATTGAAGATAAGCAAGGCAAAATGTGCAAACAACCTGAAGCCAACTCAACAAAGGAGGAGGATAGAGATCACAAAGAACCAGAAATCTCACAACAAAAGCTGCTGAAGCTCTATGCACCATTCCCTCAACTGCTCAATGGTGCTGTGGGAAAAAGAATATACTCAAGGTTCCTAGACTTGTTTGCATCTCTGCATGTGAACATACCATTCATCAAGGCAATTCAACAAATGCCTGCATTCATCAAGTATATGAAGGAACTTCTTCCCAGGAAAAGCTCACTCAAGGGAGGGCAGACTATAGTGATGAACAAGGAATGTAGTGCCCTTATTCAACCTGAGTTGCCTACAAAAAGAAGAGACCCAGGAAGTTTTCATATCCCTTGTGCCATAGGTGAAACTATGTTCGATAGAGCACTATGTGATTTGGGGGCCAGCATCAACTTACTGCCTTTATCCCTGGTGAAGAGGCTGCAGATTAATGAGATAATGCCCACAGATGTCATTATCAGACTGGCTGACAAAACTCAAAAGCAAGCAATAGGAGTGGTGGAAAATGTGTTGCTAAAGGTTGGGAAATACTTTCTCCCAATAGACTTTGTCATTCTGGACATGGAAGAGAGTCACACTCACCCAATCATATTGGGAAGACCATTTCTAGCTACAGCCAGAGCACTTATCGATGTAGAGAAAGGGGAGCTAATATTGAGAATCCATGATGAACGACTCAGCTTTAATGTCTTCAAACTCTCACAAGAAACAGATCAAGAGGACAAGGAATTGAGTACAGATGATAATGAGACACTGAAGGAGGAGACAAGCACTGAAGCACAGCCAGTTCATTCTGAGACCCCCTCAATTGATAAACAAGGAAAACAGCAATTGCCACAGCTCAAAGAAAAGTTGGAAGAACCTAAACCTCTAGAGGCATGTGAAGACAACATCACAACTCCTTGGAGAAAAAAGGTCACCAAGGGGAAGGCAACCTCAAAAGAAACAAAGAAGAAGGTACCAAGGAAATGGAGGAACAAGAAGATCCCTACGGAAGACTTCTCTCCAGGGGATAGAGTTGTCTCAGCTTACTTCCCAGATATTCCCCCTAATCTCCCTACTGTACCATCTCAGTTACCTAAGGTCTTCACTATCAACAGAGTTCTTTCCCTGGAACATGTGGAGATCATTGATCCAACCAATGGATACAAGTCCACAGCAAGAGGGGAGGACTTTAAGCACTACCAACCACCCTGATGAAGGAAAAACGTCAAGCTAGTGACGCTAAAGAAGCGCTTCATGGGAGGCAACCCATGGTTTATATGTTTTTAAAATAATGAATAAATCAATGTTTATGAATTTCAACCCAAACTTGACAAACAGTTGGTGAAATCTTTATCATGCAGTATATAGTGAAGAACAAGTTTGGTGTTCAAAGCAAACCAAGATGCATGCTAGTCTTGGGAGCTTTGAACAAAACTTTTCATCACATTGCTTCAAACTAAGTTTGGTGTCACCCCATGGTGCCACCAAAATGCATATAAGGACCCACCAATAGTTAGTTAGTTAGTTAGTTGGAATTCATAAATAAACAATCAAATCATTTCTTCCCTTGTATTCTAGCCGTAGAGTTTGAATTTTTTTTATGATATTAATTTCCTTATTTCAAATCTTTATAGGAAAGGAAAAGAAGTATGAAAAGGGATTGATTGGACAATTAAATGGGGGAGATTTTGCCACTTAATGAAGAGCACTACACACATGTCTCAAGAGGGAACGCATGGGGAAACGCTGCCATGCAACATTGGAGAAAGAAGACCCTTGAAGACCGAACCAATCACTCTTATTAAGTGATGATCCTTGTCTTTCCTTCATAAACAACCCCATCCGTCCATCTAGTAAACATTCATGCAATCCACACCCTTCATTCACTCATGATTTTCTTATATAAGTGAACCTTAGTGCATGCCCACTCCTCACATTCAAATCCCCACTTTCCACACTTCTGTTGGCACACTAAACCCTTCATCACATATTGCTTTAACTAACCCACTCTTCATCTATCCGAAGCCTCAAACCCCCTCAAACAACAACTCAAGTCATGGCATCATCAAGCTCAAAGAGGCAAAAGAGGAAGGAACCTATGGAGAGTGCTCCTTTTGATGACAAGAGATTCAAGACTACCTTTCATGAGCATGAATTTGAGCGGATAAAGGCCAGAAAGATATTGCCAGAGTTAATCTTCCAAATCAATGCCAATGAATCACCACAGATTTGGAGAAAAATCGAACAGAGGGGGTGGCAATTGCTCACCAGTCCAGAGGGGAAGATCAATGAAAACCTCATCAAAGAATTCTATGCAAATGCAGTTAGAGAGGATAAGACCAAAGCCCCAACCTTCAAAAGCTATGTGAGAGGAAGGGAGGTGGACTTCAGCCCAAGTGCCATAACAAGAGCTCTTCACTTGAAATCACCTCATTTTGATGAAGAGAGCTATCAGGCAAGGATAAGTAGAAGCCCCGATAAGGATGAGCTCTCAGAGATAGCATCAGATATCTGTGTCATAGCTGCTGACTGGGAGAGGTACTCAGATAGGAGACCAAAATTCATAAAAAGGGGAGACCTTCACCCTGAAGCCAAAGGGTGGTTTGAGCTTGTAAGGAGGTCCATCCTACCAGCTGCTAATAATTCAGAGGTTAACATCAATCGAGCCACTATGGTACAATGCTTAGTACAAGGTGGGGAAATTAAAGTGCATGAGCTCATTGCCGAAGGGATTCAGGAGTCAGCTGAGAAAGTTGACTCAGGTGCCAGACTTCGGTACCCCAGCACCATTCTTCGCTTGTGCAACAAGGCCAAGGTAATATTTGAGGATAGCAGCCCAGACTGGGTGAACCCAGGGAGGCCAGTCACACTCGAGCGAATGGTCTATACCACACCGGCTCAGCAACTAAGAAGGCCATATATAGGAAGGCAAAGGGCCCAGGAAGAAGCTCATCGAGAGGAATATCATCAGGAAGAATATCAACAAGAAGAGCATCATGACCCAGCCAACTTGAATATGACTCACCTTCTAAGAGCCATTGAAGATTTGGGACAGAGACATATGGAGGGACAAGAGCAAATACTGAACCGGCTGAGCCAACAGGAAGCATGGCAAAAACAACAAATGGAGCAGCAGCAGGAACAATACTCCCAGCTCACTCAAGCCATCAACCAAGTGAATGAGAGGCAAGAGATTCAAGAGAAGCACTTGCAAGAACTCAACCAGCGGCAGATAGCCCAAATGAAAACTTTCAATGAGTTCAGTGTACTCAATGAAGGAAGGCAACTACATAGGGAGGAGTTCTATGTAAACACTCAAGCCGAGTTGAACTACATGACCAGTAATATGCATCAGCTACACTATGCCATCCCTACATATGATGAGGTCCAAAAAGAATTTATAGAACAAGAAGAGAGAAAAGTGAAATAGCAAAAAGAGACACTCAAGAAGAAGATGGAAGATAGTGGTTTCTGGAGGAAGCTGCTTGGAAAAGGCAAGGGAAGTGGAAGTACAAGCACTCAAGAGAGACACAATGAGGAAAAACAAGGATGGGAGCATGGACATCCACATGAATGAAAGGTGGTGGAATTCTTTTTAGTCTATTGTTTTCTATGCTTTAAATAAGGAAGATCTTGTATGAAATAGAACCTGCTTCCATGTTATGTTTAAACTTTTTAAAATTCTGTCTTTAAAGTTTTCTTTCTGAATAGGTCCATGATTTCTGGTTTAAATATCACTGCATCATTCCCTTATTTGCTTGTAAGCTTGTCCATTTTAAATCAAATTGAAGAAGAGAATGATTATGTTTTTAAAAGACCAGAGTAGAGTTCATATTGTGGAAGTGCATTCATGAATCTTTGGGGTAGTCATAAGTTAGCTAAGTTGGTTCAACCACAAGGCTGGGATGACAATTATCTGGCCTGAATACTTTGCTTTGAATACACTCATGAGACTAAGTTAATAACAAGATCCTAAGAAGAGAAAAGGGAAAGAACAATGGAAGTGAAAAACAAAAGAAAAAGAGTAAGCAATAAGGCTAGGCATCAATGGTTTTAATCTTGAGGCAAGTGTCTGTGGTGCTCCTGTGTGAAGGATCTACTTGGATGAATAAGCTCTTAGGGGTGCCTTATCACTTGGTAACTTGGGTTAACTAACTCGGGATTATCAGCTGAAAGTCCACTATCAAGAGTAACCTTCATTACAGAACACTTAGTAACCCAAAGAGGTGCTGGACACCAAGGTCTCAAGAAAAGAAAATAAATAAACTAAATGCCTGTAGTGTGTATGTATGGGGGAGAGACTTGAGCAAGTAAGTCCTTAGGGGTGTCTCAACACCTAGCACCTTGAACCAACTGGTTCGGGAGTGTTGGCTGAAAGCTTATCTTAAAGAGTTGCCCCCTTACAGAGCACTTAGCCTAAATAGCACAAATAACCCTTGAAATAACAATAAAAGGATCAATGAATAAAAGTCTCATGGGATATAAACAAAGTAAGTGTTTAGGGACATGATAAAGGTCTGAAAGCCAGTAATGGAATGAACCTAAGTTGCTATGCATGAAATCACCATAAAATCAGTAACATGACTTCCACAAGAATGACTCACTCCTCTGGATATTCCATTCATTATTCTCTTGTTCCAGTACTTGCTTAGGGACAAGCAAGCTTTAAGTTTGGTGTTGTGATGCCAGGGCATCTTGGCCAGTTTCACTGACCTTTTCTTTACTGTTTTTAGGTTAGTTTCATGCATTTCTTTAGGAAATAAGCTAGTTTTGGGTAGATATTCACTTATGCCTTGATTCAAGCATACATTGTGCATTTTACATAATTTCATGAGGATTTTGTATAAGTTTAGTGACAAATATTATGTTGCATTACTCATGACTTGGAGTAGAGCTTTGATGCACCTTATTGCTTGATTTCAGGACCAAAAGTAAGCAAGAAAAGGGGAGGTAACTTGCAAAGATAATGAAAAAAGTGATTGCCAATAACACTCTCAAAAAAAAGCCATCAATGCCCACGTTAGAGAGTCACATTAACTAAGTTAACGTGAACTCTAACGTGGAGAAGAGAAGTTGAGCCAACGTTAGTGACACTTAACATTGTCACCAACGTTGGCAATTACTCATAAGTGGCCACGTTAGAAGCCACGTTAACCTAGTAGGTTAACGTGGCCTCTAACGTTAAGGGGGGAAGAGAAGCCAACGTTAGTGACACTCAATATTGTCACTAACGTTGGCCTATGGTGCAAAGTACCACGTTAACTCCCACGTTAACTTGGTTAACGTGGGAACTAACGTAAAGGATGAAGAGTTGTCGACAACGTTAGTGACACTCAACATTGTCACTAACGTTGAAGCAACCACACAACCCCCAAGAGTCACGTTAACTTCCACGTTAACTTGGTTAACGTGGAAGCTAACGATGAGGAATGAAGGATGAGCCAACGTTAGTGACACTCAACATTGTCACAAACGTTGGGATGGCTAAAGATGGCCACGTTAGAAGCCACGTTAACCTAGTTAACGTGGACTCTAACGTGAGACCTAGGGGCAAATTGGAACGTTAGTGACAATGTTAGATGTCACTAACGTTCTCGAAGGATGGCAAGGGCCACGTTAACCTAGTTAACGTGGGCTTTAACGTGAAGCAAGAAGGGGCACACTGGAACGTTAGTGACAATGTTGAGTGTCACTAACGTTCTCGAAGGTTAACAAGGCAACGTTAAAAGCCACGTTAACCTAGTTAAAGTGGGTTTTAACGTGAGGCAAAAGGGTGCATTGGAACGTTAGTGACAATGTTAAGTGTTACTAACGTTCTCGAACTTATATTCTCACTAATTATTAACACCCCTAACGTCCTGAACTAAAGTCTCCGCCCACTTCGCACTTTCTCTCTGCAAGTAAAACCAAGCCCAAATAAAGAAAGGAACTGCTTCAAACTTAATATCCAAAGGCCCAAGACTTGAAGAATCACACTAAAAGCTGAGAAGAGTAGTATATATAGGAGTAGCTTTGAATTGAGAAGGAGTTCTGGAAGCTGGGAAAAAGAGAACTACTCTTTGTATTTTACTTTCTTTGCAATTTCTAGTTTTATGATGTATTCTCCATCTTTGTTTTCATTTTCAAGAGCTATGAACAACTAAACCCCTTTCATTGGGTTAGGGAGCTCTATTGTAATTTGATGGATCAATACTAATTTTCATTATTCTTCTTCTATCTTTCCTCTTGATTTTACTTGAAAGCTTTCGATCTTCATCCAATTGAGTAGTTATCTTGGAAGAGAAGCTATTCAAACTTGGATCTCTTTTGAACCTTGAAAGAGGAATGAAGAGATCAAGCTAGAAATGCTTTCTCATGCTGGACCAAATTGGGTTTGGATGGGTATGTGACTATAACCCTCTCAATACTTGATTTGGGAAATGCATGTGGTATAATCAGTGACCATACTTTATCTCTTCTCCTGAGCAATTGACCAAGGAATTGGCTATTGATCAAGATTTGAGAGATTGAATTGCAAGAAATTGTAATTCAATCACTTAAGATTGCCAAGGAGATCAATGAGTGCATTGATTGAGGAAGAGATGAAAATGAACTTGATCCGGAGAATTGCAACATCTCCTAAGCCCAATGAACTCCCCATCTCTGATCTTACCCATTCTCTTTAATTTCTGCCATTTACTTTTATGAGCAAATCCCTCATTCCCATTTACAATTCTGCAATTTATTTTCAGTCATTTACTTCCAGTCCTTTAATTCTAGCATTTACTTTTCTGTTATTTACATTCCCGCCATTTTATTTTCTGCAACTCTCAACCCAAATTCTGGATTCGCTCAACTAGAACATTCTTCTAATTAAAGTTGCTTGATCAATCAATCCCTGTGGGATTCGACCTTACTCTATTGTGAGTTTTTACTTGACGACAAATTTGGTACACTTGCCGAAGGGAGATTTGTTGAGAGACAAGTTTTCCGCGCATCAGTTGGGAGTATTGTTCCTGTTACTGCTCCATTTGTTGTTTCTGCCACTCTTCTTGTTGGCTCATCCAGTTGGACTGAAGGTTTAGTATTTGCTCTTGTCCTTCCATATGTCTCATCCCCAAATCTTCAATGGCCCTTAGAAGGTGATTCATATTCAAGTCGGTTGGGTCATGATGTTTTTCTTGTTGATATTCTTCCTGATGAGGTTCCTCTTGGTGAGCTCCTTCTTTCACTTTTAGCTTCCCTATTTGTGGCCTTCTTTGTTGCTGAGCAGGTGTAGTATAGACTAGACGTTGGATTGTAACTAGCCTCCCAGGGTTCACCCAGTCTGGATTGCTATCCTCAAAGACCACCTTAGCCTTTGTGCATAGTCTGAGAATAGTGCTGGGGTACCAAAGCCTGGCACCTGAATCAGCCTTCTCAGCTGACTCTTGAATCCCCTCAGCTATGAGTTCATGCACATTGATTTCTCCACCCTGTACTAGGCAATGTACCATAGTCGCTCGATTAATATTGACCTCTGAATTATTTGTAGCTGGGAGGATGGACCTCCTTATGAGTTTAAACCACCCTTTGGCTTCCGGGCTAAGGTCTCCCCTCTTGATGAACCGCGGTCTTCCATCTGCATACCTCTCCCAATCAGCTGCTATAACACAGATGTCAGTCACGATTTCTGTGAGCTCATCATTGTCAGGGCTCTTACTTATCCTTGCATGATAACTGAGCTCATCAAAATGTGGTGATTTCAGGTGAAGCGTTCTTGTTATAGCATTTGGGTTGAAGTCCACCTCCTTTTCTCTTACGTAGCTTTTGAAGGTTGGGGCCTTGGTTTTGTCTTCTCTAACCACATTTGCATAGAACTCTTTGATGAGGTTTGCATTGATCTTTCCCTCTGGATTCGTGAGCCTTTGCCACCCTCTCTGTTCAATTTTCTCCCGAATATGTGGGCACTCGTCTTCATTGATTTGGAAGGTTAACTTAGGCAGTATCTTCTTGATCTTGATCCTTTCAAATTCTTGTTCATGGAATGCAGTTTTGAATCTCTTCTCATCGAAAGGAATGCTCTCCATTGGTTCCTTCCTCTTTTGTCTCTTGGAGCTTGATGCTGCCATGAGTGGAGGTTGATGTGTACGGGTGTAGTAAAAAGAAGAGATGTAGGATTTAGAGAATGAGAAGTTGGGAGAACTGGTTGTTGGAAAGTGAAGTGCAAGGGATAGGAATTTCGAATGTGGAAGTGGTGCGGACTAGATCCACTTATATAGAGAAGTGGTGAGTGGATGAAGGGTGTGGATTGATGGAGTGGTTGCTTGATGGACGGTTGGGGTTGTGCATGGAGAAAGGACAAGGATTATCACTTTATGATGGGGATTGCTCGGTCTTCAAGGGTCCCATTCTTTTCCATGTTGCATGGCAACATTTTCCAATGCGTTCCCTTTTGAGAACAAGTGTGTAGTCCCTCTTCATGAAGTGGCCGAACCTTCCTCATTTCATTGTCCAATCAATCCCTTTCAATTCTCCTTTCCTTTTTCCTATAAAAATAAGAAAAATTAATATCATACAAATTCAAACTTTACGGCTAGAATAATAAAGAAAAAAAAGGATTGGATTGTTTATTCATGAACACCAACTAACTAACTAACTGTGTATCCTTATATGCATATTCGTGGCACCCTGGGGTGACACCAAACTTAGTTTGGAGCACTGTGATGAAAAGTTTTGTTCAAAGCCCCCAAGACTAGCATGCTCTGAGTTGCGCTCATGCTTTCTTGGCATGCTTTGAACACCAAACTTGTTCTTCACTATATACTGCATAATAAGGATCTCACTAAGTGTCTGTCAAGTTTGGGTTGGAGTCCATGAATATTGACTTATTCACTATTTTCTAAAAGCATATAAAACACGGGTTGCCTCTCATGAAGCGCTTCTTTAGCATCACTAGCTTGACGTTTCGCCTTCATCAGGGAGGTCGATAATGTTTCAAGTCTTCTCCTCTGGCTGTGGACCTATATCCGTTGGTTGTATCAATTATCTCTACATGTTCCAAGGAGAGAACTCTATTGATAATGAAGACCTTAGGTAACTGAGATGGTACAGTGGGGAGATCAGGGGGGATATCTGGGAAGTAAGCTGAGATCACTTTATCCCCTGGAGAGAAGTCCTCTGTAGGGATCTTCTTGTTCCTCCACCTCCTTGGTACCTTCTTCTTTGTTCCTTTTGATGTTCCCTTACTCTTTGTGACTTCTTCTTCTAAGGGAATTTTGTTGTTGTCTTCACATGTCTCTGGTGGTTTAGGTTCCTCCAGCTTTTCCTTGAGCTGTGACAACTGCTTATTTCCTTGTTCATCAACCAAGGGCTTTCCTAGATGGGCTGGTTGTGCTTCAGTGCTTGCTTCCTCTTTCAGTATCTCATTATGATCTTTGCTTGGTTCTTTGTTCTCTTGGTCTGCTTCTTGTGAGAGTTTGAAGACATTAAAGCTGAGTCGTTCAACATGGATCCTCAATATTAGCTCCCCTCGCTCCACATCTATGAGTGCTCTGGCTGTAGCTAGGAATGGTCTTCCTAATATGATTGGGTGAGTGTGACTCTCTTCCATGTCCAGGATGACAAAGTCTGTGGGAAGAAAGTATTTTCCAACCTTTACCAACACATTTTCCACCACTCCTATTGCTTGTTTTTGAGTTTTGTCTGCTAGCCTGATGACTACATCTGTGGGCATTATCTCATTGATCTGCAGCCATTTCACCAGGGATAAGGGCATTAAGTTGATGCTTGCTCCCAAATCGCAGAGTGCTCTATCAAACATTGTTTCTCCTATGGCACAGGGGATGTGAAAACTCCCTAGGTCCTTTCTTTTTGTAGGCAACTCTGGTTGAATGAGGGCGCTGCACTCCTTGTTCATCACTATAGTTTGGTCTCCCTTGAGTGAGCTTTTCCTGGGAAGCAGTTCCTTCATATACTTGATGTATGCAGGCATTTGTTGGATGGTCTTGATGAATGGTATGTTGACATGCAGAGATGCAAACAAGTCAAGAAATCTTGAGTATATTCTCTTCTCAACAGCACCATTGAGTAGTTGGGGAAAGGGTGCATAAAGTCTCAGTAGCTCCTGTTGTGAGATTTCTGGTTCTTGGTGATCTTTTTCCTCCTTCTCTGTTGAGGTGTCTCCAGGTTGTTCTGCCGACTTGTTTAGCTTGTCCTCTGTCTCCTTATCACTTATATCGACCATCTTGCAATCTTCCCATCTTACTTTCTTTGTTTCACCTCTCGGATTCTTCTCTGTGTCACTTGGGAATCCATCTGTAGGTTTGGGAATCTACTCAGAGAGATACCCCACTTGGGATTCCAACCTCTTGATTGTGTCTCCCTGGTTCTTGAAATTGGCTCGCACTTCCTCCTTGAATGCCTTGTTGTCTTGAATCTCTTTGCCTATGCCTTCAAGTAGATTCTCAATCCTTGAGAGTCTGTCATCAAATGATGGTAGATTGGGATTAGAGGTGGGAGGATGAGGAGGGTTATTTTTGCCTTGGTAAAGGTGTTGAGAGGGTTGGTTATGTGGGTGCTGATATGGTCTAGATGCGAAATGTTGGTGGGCTGCATTGTTGTTGGGATTTGAACGTCTTTGATCTTGGCCTTGGTCTTGTTGATTTCCCCACCCGAAGTTTGGGTGATTCCTCCATCCAGGGTTATAGGTCTTAGAGTATGGATCATGGTTTTGCCTAGGTAAATTCCCAATGTAGTTGGCTTGCTCCTGACTATCCTCTGCTTCTTCATTCACTCCTTCTTGGGTTGTTGATGAAGTGGTGATTGCTGCTACTTGGTTCCTCTCCATCTTCTTGGTTAGGTCAGCCAGCTGCTTGGTAATGAGCTTGTTTTGGGCCAGCAAAGCATCTACATTGTTTAGCTCCATTACTCCTTTAGTGTTGCCTCTTTCAGAAGCATAGAAATAGTCATTCTCTGCTACTGTTTCAATGACATCTATGGCTTTCTCAATGGTCTTCTTCTTGTTCAAAGATCCTCCGGATGAATAGTCTACTGCCTTCTTTGATTCATATGACAGGCCTTCATAGAAAATGTGCAGCTGCACCCATTCGTTGAACATGTCAGGTGGACACCTCCTTGTCAGGTCCTTAAACCTCTCCCATGCTTCATAAAGAGTCTCACCATCTTGTTGCCTGAAATTTTGGACCTCAACTCTCAGCCTATTGATTCGTTGAGAGGGGTAGAATCTTGCTAAGAATTTGTTCACCACACTTTCCCAAGTTGTCAAGCTCTCCTTCGGGAAAGCTCCAGCCACTTGGCTGCCTTATCCTTGAGTGAGAATGGAAATAAGAGCAGTCTATAGGCGTCAGGATGAACACCATTAGACTTCACTATGTCAAAAATTCTCAGGAAGGTGGTTAGTTGTTCTGAACAAGGGTGATGAGCTGTGGTTTTAGTTCAAAATTGTTGGCATGGATGGTTGGCTTTTGAATGCTACTTCCACAGTTTCCTGGGTTTGGATTGATGTAAGAGCCTAAAACTCTTCTATCCTCCCCAGCATGATTTGCTCGACCTCCTCCGCCATGGTTGTGAGCCTCTTCTTCACGATGGTTTTCCATGTTTTCTTCCATATTTGGTTCGAAGTATTCCTCAAAGTATTCCTCTTCTTCCTCAGCACCAACTACACGTTTTTCTCTTGCTTCCCTCCTTAATCTAAGGAAGGTCCTCTCAGGTTCAGAATCAAAGGAAGTTGAAGCCCCGATTCTTCTACCTGTCATACAACCAACAAGGCACAAGCAAGGAAAATAAATGCAGAAAGTATTCTGTTAGAATTACTGTTAGTGTGAGTGATGCAATATATCAAACAATTAGTGGGTTAGTGAACTGAATTGTAAATAACAAAGAAAAATGAAAATGTAGGGGTAAGGGAAGAAATTAACTAGAACTGGAAGTAAATTACTCTAACAAAAAATTAAATCAAGCAAAATAAAAAAACTCAATCTAGTTATCCTCCAATTTAATCATTGTTGATGCACAATCAATCCCCGGCAATGGCGCCATAAACTTGATGCACGGAAAACTTGTCTCGTAACAAATTTCCTTCGGCAAGTGTACCGAATACGTCGTCAAGTAAAAACTCACAATAGAGTGAGGTCGAATCCCACAAAGATTGATTGATCAAGCAACTTTAATTAAAGGAATGTTCTAGTTGAGCGAATGAGAATTTGAGTTGAGATTTGCAGAAAATAAATGGCTGGAAGGTAAATAACAGAAAAAGTAAATGCTAGAAATAAAGAGCTGAAAGTAAATGACGAAAAGTAAATTGCAGAATTGTAAATGGGAATGGGGTAATTGCTCATAAAAGTAAATGACAGAAATTAAAGAGAATGGGTAAAATCAGAAATGGGGAGTTCATTGGGCTCGGGAGATGTTGCATTCTCCGGATCAATGTCATTTTCATCTCTTCCTCAATCAATGCATTCACTGATCTCCTTGGCAATCTTAAGTGATCGAATTACAATTCCTTGTAATTTAATCTCTCAAATCTTGATCAATAGCCAATTCCTTGGTCAATTGCTCATGAGAAGAGATGAAGTATGGTCACTGATTATATCACATGCATTTCCCAAATCAAGTGTTGAGAGGATTATAGTCACATATCCATCCAAACCCAATTTGGTCCAGCATGAGAAAGCATTTCTAGCATGATCTCTTCATTCCTCTTTCAAGGTTCAGAAGAGATCCAAGTTTGAATAGCTTCTTTTCCAAGATAACTATCCAATTAGATGAAGATCGAAAGCTTTCAAGTAAAATCAAGAGAACAGATAGAAGAAGAATAATGAAAACTAGTATTGATCCATCAAATTACAACAGAGCTCCCTAACCCAATGAAAGGGGGTTTAGTTCTTCATAGCTCTGGAAAATGAAAGCAAAGATGGAGAATACATTATGAAAACAAAACTAGAAGTGCAGAGAATAGTAAAATACAGAGAGTAGTTCCCTCAATTTTCCAATCTCCCTAATCAATTCAAAGCTACTCCTATATATACTACTCTTCTGATCTTCTAGTTGGCTCTTCAAGTCTTAGGTATGGGGCTTTGGATCTTGAGTTTGAAGCAGTTATCTTCTTCATTGGGCTTAGCTTTACTTGCAGAGAGAAAGTGTGAAGTGGGCAGGGACTTTAGCTCAGGACGTTAGTGGTGTTAACGTTAAGTGAAAATGTGGGTTCGAGAACGTTAGTGACAATCACATTTTTCACTAACGTTCCTTACCCAAGTTAGAGCCACGTTAACCTCAACGTTAGTGGCACAAACGTTGCCTCTTGGTCCTTCGCACATGTTTTTGGGACTTACCTTTCCCAATAACGTTGAGAAGCCTCCCCCTTCCTTACGTTAGAGTCCATGTTAACTTAGTTAACGTGGCTCTTAACGTTAGCTTGCCAACCTTCGAGAACGTTAGTAACACTTACCTTTGTCACTAACGTTCCAATGTGCCCCTATCTCCCACATTAGAGTCCACGTTAACTAGGTTAACGTGGCCTCTAACGTAGCAATGCTAGCCATCTCCAACATTAGTGACAAAGGTGAATGTCACTAACGTTGGCTCATCATCTCTCTTCTTCACGTTAGCTTCCACGTTAACTAAGTTAACGTGGGAGTTAACGTGGCTCATTGTGGCTTGTGTGGTTCATTCCAACGTTAGTGACAAAGTTAGGTGTCACTAACGTTGGCGATCATATACTTTCTCCACGTTGGCTTCCACGTTAACTAAGTTAACGTGGGAGTTAATGTGGCTTATGGAGGCTTGGCCAACGTTAGTGACAAAGGTGAATGTCACTAACGTTGGCTTATCTTTTGCTTCTTAACGTTAGAAGCCACGTTAACTAAGTTAACGTGGCAACTAACGTGGCCACTTATAAGCTTGGCCCAACGTTAGTGACAAAGGTAAGTGTCACTAACGTTGGCTCCATTTTCTTTTCTCCACGTTAGAGTTCACGTTAACTTAGTTAACGTGACTCTTAACGTGGGCTATGATAGCTTCGAGGACGTTATTGGCGATTACTTTTCTCATTAACTTTGCAAGCTAGCTCCCATTCCTACGTTAGAAGTCACGTTAGTGAGACTAACGTGGCTGCTAACGTGGTTCTTCCTTGCTTCCTTTGTCCTGAAATCAAGCAATAATGTGCATCAAAGTTCTAGTCCAAGTCATGGGAAATGCAACATCTAATTTGTCATTAATTTCATGCAAAATCCTCATGAAATCATGTAAAGTGCACAATGTATGCTTGAATCAAGATGTAAGTGAATATTTACCCAAAACTCGCTTATTTTCTAAGGAAATGCATGAAACTACCCTAAAAATAGTAAAGAAAAGGTCAGTGAAACTGGCCAAAATGTCCTGGCATCAACTTGATATGGCTGTAGTGTAAAATCTAGGGCTCCAGCTTCCTGGAGAGTAATCCTCCTAGGTGCTGCCATATTATTTGCACGTGAATCAACTGAATCAGTAGTAAAGGAGCTTGTTTCCTCCTCAGATGGCGGTTCAGATTCACCCTCAGATAAGACTGGGGAATCGATAACGATCACTTCACCACCCTCAGAGGCTAACCTGCGCCGAGCTCGCCTAATACGTGAAAGAGTTCTTTCAATTTCAGGATCAAATGCGGCTAAGCTCGGATCAGGCAACGAACGCGTCATTCAATGAAAGAAACATATAGCTCATGGTAATAAAATAAAAATAAAATACACAAATAAAATAAAAATATGTACACTAATTAATAATTTAGCACGCTATTGCAACTCTCCGGCAACGGCACCAAAAATTGATGCGTGGTGTAAGTTTGACCAATTAAGAAATTATAATATAAGAACAGCGTTGCGAGTATAGCTCTTAATCAGCAAAAATCTGCCTCATCAATTTAGAAAGGTTGTCACAAAAGTTTAGAATAAAAATACTGGGAGTATGAGTCCCAGGTCGTCTCCCAACGAGTTGCTAGAAAGGGTGCTAAGTTATTAATCAGGAGTTTTCTGGGTAGTTTTGAGTTTGGGAAATGACTAAATAAATAATTGTAAATTAAAGCAATGAAAATTAAAAGAGATTTATATATTCAAATTAAAAAGCCTTGACTGGGGGAATGATTAATCGGAAGTTCTATCCTTGTTGGAATTCTCTCAAGTGTAGTATAAAGAGGTTGTTATTTTCACTTAGTTAACCCTTACTAAATAAAGGAAAGTCAAGTGATTGAGCTAACTCTTATTCGCAAATCCCAGTCCTCTCCCTTGGGAAGGTCTAGCATTAGTAAATATAGAATTAGCCAACAACTTCCAATTTAACTAATCACTTAAGCATTCCAACTCAAGTGTCTCCTTTTAATCAACCCCTATGTCAAGTTGGGAATCTACTCCATTGACATGAGAATTACTTGTATAGAATTAAATAAGAAATAAAAGAAAGACATGAGAGATAATAACTACAATTTAATTAAAAGTAAAAGTAATCCTTTGTATTAACAATCGATAAAAATAATCCAATTGTAACTCTAAACAAGAATTAAGAATATAGAATAAATAAAAGAGTAAGGAAATAAACTAGAATAGTATCTTCAACGGAGGTGATGACTCTTCAATATCCAAAGCAAAAGCAATAAACTATGAAATTATGAAAGTAAAGAAAACCTAGAGGAAGAGTAATTTTCTCTCTAGATTCAGATCTAAAAACTAAAACTATGCTAATGAGAATGTGTGTTGAGTCTCTGCATGTTTCCTAGCTCTAGTCTGTGTTTCTGGGCCGCAAACTGGGTCAAAACTCGGCCCAAAATTGCCCCTAGCGTTTTCTATTATTTCTGCAGATCGCGCATGTCACGCGTACGCGTCAGTCATGCGTGCGCGTCATTTGGCAAATTTCCTTGTCACGCGTACGCGTCAGGCACGTGCATGCGTCATCTTGCAGAACTCCAATCCACGCGTACACGTCAGGCACGCGCACGCGTCACTGGAAATTTCTCCATATCGCGTGCTCGCGTGAGCCATGCGTGCGTGTCGGTGCTCGCTAGTTATCTCCTTGGTTTCTTGTGTTCCTTCCATTTTTGCAAGCTTCCTTTCCATTCTCTAAGCTATTCCTGCCCTATAAAGCCTGAAACACTTAACACACGGATCACGGCATCGAATGGTATAAAGGAGAATTAAAATATACAAATTAAAGATCTCTAGGAAGCAAGTTTTCAACCATAGAACAAAACTAGGAAGGGATTGTAAAATCATGTAAATCATATGAATAAGTGGGTAAAGATTTGATAAAAACCACTCAATTAAACACAAGATAAACCATAAATAGTGGTTTATCACACTGACATAAATTATGGCTGGGAAGGGAATTGCAATGATTCACATTCTAATCATTCAAAGACATTATCACTTGACTATGCGGTCAATGCATACATGGAAGATTGCTCCTCCATGCCACAAAATAATCCACACTGTGATGAATTCAACAATCACTCATGTTGTGGGTGGGAGGATCAAAACCAAACAGCATTCAATAGTTCATACTCCACTCATCAAGAGACATCATCACTAGAGTGTGCTTTCAATAAATTTATGCAAAATTGTCCCCCCCCAATGCCACAAGATGATCCATACTGTGATGAATTCAACAATTCTTCAAGTTGTGCTTGGGATGATCAAAATCAGAGAGAACTCAATATGTCATACTCCATTAATCAAGAGCCATCATCACTTGAGTAAACCTTCAACTCATTTATGCAAAGTTGTCCAACTTCACCTCCCCATTTTTCATTTGAAAATCCTTCATCACTTGACTATACCTCAACACAAAGTTTCCTCCAAGATCCATACAATTCATTTCACCAACCACAAGACACACCTGATTACTCACAAAATCCATTTCATATCCCTCAACACAACTTCACCACAATACCCACAAGCCTACAAAATCCACCCCAATCTACTTCTCTCCTTCTACAAGCAGAACAATACCTGCAAAGTACTATAGACTTTAGGGAGAGAACTAGAGAACTCTTAGAAAGACAAGAACAATCCTGGAAAGAACAAGAGACCCTCTTCAAGAAGATGGATGGGCACTTAGAGCAAATGAGGAAAAATTTAGAACTGCTGAGCAAGGAAGATGAAGATCAATTGGTAGATGTAAAGGAGGAAGTGGAAAAGGAAGATGAAGAGGCCCCTGTGTCAAGCAAAATTTCAACGAAGAATGAGGTGGAGGAGGCATTTGAACCTGAAACTGCATACCTACAGAATCCACTTGATATGACAAAGAACCATGAAAACTCACAACCCCCACAAACTTCCCTGAACCAATGACTCTCAACACTTGAATCTGTGATTAAAAAATATTAAGAGGAGATGAAGAAATCCTGGGAAGAACAACAAACCTCCTCCATGAAAGTGCTATTAAATCAAATGTTGAGTGCTAGGTTTGTCAAAACTTACTGCATGATTCTTTTCTTGCTTGGGGACAAGCAAGGTTTAAGTTTGGTGTTGTGATGACATGTCATCATGTCATGTTTTTCTATACTTTTTCATACAAGAAATTGATGATTAATGCTTAATTATTGAGTATTTTTGTGCTTAAATAGTATATTGCTTTGATCTTTTAATTCTATAAACTTTGTAGGAAATAAGTGCAAAAAGAAGCAAAAAAGCACAAAATAAGCTAAAAAGGAGAAAAGAGAAATTCTGGGGCACATTTTGGAGTTTTGGCACGCTCTGGAGCCTTAGGCCACGCTTTTAAAAGCATGGCCCATGATTTAAATACGGAGCGCTCTTGGCGCAAAAACGTCACGACGCGCACGCGTACAAGACGCTGACGCGTGGGGCAAGGATTTATGAAGACCCACGCGTACGCGTGCATGACGCGTATGCGTGGAAGTGGTTGGCGCTCATTTGGAAAGAAAGCGCTACGTTGCATAAGTGAGCGTTTTCGAGCAAAATCTAAAATGGGAATGGGAGTTCAGCCATCGACGTGTACGTGTGCATGACGCGTACACGTGGATGTGACTTACCTGAAGAAGGACGCACAAGCGTGGGTTGAGCGGTAGTGTGGCAGTAGCATGTTTGAAGACCCACGCGTACGTGCTCAATTGAAGAACGCTACGCTCGTTTGGTGAACGCTGCAAGGGATGCGAAAGCGTGGGTGACGCGTACGCGTCGATGTGCCAGATTGCCAAAGTACGCGTAAGCGTGAGGAACGCATACGCATGGAGGGCCCAAAACGCGAAAAGGACGCGCACACGCAGAGGACGCATACGCGTGGGTGCAAAAGCGTTCCGCTCACTTAATGAATGCTACGCTCTCCTGGAAGTGAATTTTTGCTCAATTAAATCTGATTCCAAGCCCATTGACACACCAAAGTAAGCAGAGCTCATTGCCATCACTCAAAGATACAAGAAACAGTTAGAATAGGAATTTCATTTGAATTGTAATTTGTTTTCAATTTCAATTTCATTTTCATTCTCTAAAGCCTATATAAAGGCATCAGTTTCATTTTACAAGGGACACGCACAGTAGGAGTAAAAGTAGAATAGAGGCTCAGGCTAGAGGATTAGAGACTCTAGAGCTCTCTTGGAGGATTAGAGACTCTAGAGAGCTTAGTATAGTTGATACATTTTTTCTTCCTGCACTTTTACATTTCAATTGTACTGAATTCAGTTTACTTTCATTGCAAATCTCAATTTCCTGCACTTTTATTTTTCTGCAAATTTACAATTCTGTTCATGATTCAGCCTGATTTAATTTTCCTGCAATTTAAATTTCCTGTTATTTGTTCTCAAGTTCTTTTCGATTGCTTGATTTACATCTTTCTTTAATTTCCCTGCACCCAAGTCCCTTTACATTTGCTGCAATTTCCGTTTCTTGCTCTTTAAGTTTCTGCCAATTTACCTTCTACACTTTATACCTTCTGCGATTTACATTCTGTCAACACAATTTCACCCAATTCACCACTGTTAGCTTAACTAGACTAGTCACCTCACTAAAGTTGTTTGATCCATCAATCCCTGTGGGATTGACCTCACTCCTGTGAGCTATTACTACTTGATGCGACCTGGTACACTTGCCGGTGAGTTTGTGTGCAATCGTTTTTCCCTCATCAGGTTGATTCACTCAATTCTCCCCTAATCATGCTTTCCAAGATTTGTTTTTCATCTAACAATCAACAATTATTTCATGCATGCATACAAATATCATGAGGACTTTTCCATAGGTTGTAATGGGGCTAGGGTCAAGGTAGGGTTATATATGGTCAAGTGGGCTCGAAATTTGAATCTTCGATTAACTTAAACTTCCCACCTATCCTATATAACAACCTATACAATTCAAGGCTAGCCTAACTACCCATTCTTCACTTTTTCACACACTCATGCATTCTATTTTTGGTCACCACACATATGCATTATTATTATTTAACTTCACCTTGGGGCATTTTGTCCCCTTTTTATTACTTGTCTTTTTCTTTCTTTTTCTATTATATATATATATATATATATATATATATATTTCTTTATTTTGTATTATTATTATTATTTTGCAATAAAGTATATACAAAAGTATCAATGCATATGGTTTTACATTCAATGCATAAGTATGTACCCAATTTCCAAAATTTTGAAAAAAATACAAAAATACACTTTCATCCCAACCAATGTTCCTAACTCTCGCAAACTTAGATGATGAGCACTCTCACTAGCCTAAGCTAATCAAAGATCCAAACAAGGGACATTTATTGTTTTTCGCTTTAGGCTTGTAATGTGCTAAAATTAAGAACAAGTGGGTTTAACATAGGCTCAAAGTTGGTTAACAATGGAAGATAAAAGGTAGGCTATTTGGGTAAGTGAGCTATTTGAAACGATGGTCTCAATCATATAAATACATGTATACATAGAATAATGGACATATAGAATCAAACAAATCAAACGTTACAATCATAGAAAGAGAATAATGCACACAAGAATGAAAATAAGTGGTTATATGATGTAACCACACAATTAGGTTCAAATCTCACACGCTTGTGTTCTTAGCTCAAAAACATGATCCACAATTGTATAATTCAAGCAAGTTCTAAATTTTTTTTTCAATCAATTGGGGTGCCTTATAGGTAAAATTCTTGAAAAATTTCATTATTAAGAAAATGCAACTAAAAATCCTAAAGGGCCTAAGAATAAAATGCAAAAATATTGGGATTAGAAACTTGTCACTCAGAAACGCCGACTGGTCGGATGACCTCCCCACACTTAAAAGTTTGCACCGTCCTCGGTGCATCCAAAGATGAGCAAGGGGGTATGGTGACTCTTCGGATTGCCACCTTCAGCTGGTAGGTCAACTGGTTGCTGCGTGTTCTTTCTTCCGCTTCCATTTTTGCTTGTGGTGCATTAGTCATGAAAAATAGAAAATAACACTGTAAGATAAGAGAGTAAAAAGCAAGGAAGCGTAAATTGTTGGAATGAGGTAAATCACTAGAATGAAGTGAGTGAATTAGTGTGACATTGATGAAAGATAGGTGTGTAAGTTCTAAGATGCATGCGGTCTAGAACACACTAGCATAAAGAGAACTATGTCACAATTACATAAAAAGGAACACGCACTTCACTCATCCTAATGCACTTGAGATGCTCTAAACTTGTAGGTTAAAACAACCTAACAAGCAATAAAAAAGCATGAAAGCATTCAAGCCAAAAGTCAAGTAATTGTGAAATGGATAAGGAATGGACATTGATTGATGTGTAAGTAAACTTAGTGAACAAAATGGTATATGAAACTTACACAACAATCAATGACACATATTGACGTTGTTGCAACACCTGGGTGACATAGAGGTGGAAGACATGGATGTTATGGAACTTAGAAAAAGAGATATAAGAGTTAAAATCAATTACATAGCAGCATGGTCCACAAAGCCTTACAAGCTCAAAAATATGCCACTAGGTAAGTGCTCGATCCGATTTCACAATTCCAACATCTCAATGCATGAAAATAGGTGATGTAAATAACGGTCAATCATAAACAAGCATCACCTAAAAAAATTTGCATTGATAATGTACAATTGCCTAATGATAGATGATGAATGCATGGTGGCCAAAACATGCAATTTAAAGAGTTAGGATGCATGAAGACAATGTAACAAGTACTTGGTATTCAAAAACATTAAGCATGAAAAGTTCCAAACCAAGTAACCAAATACAACCTCAACAAAGAATCCAACAAGGAATACAAACAAAATTGATGTTAAGATAACATCCTATTAGTAATTAGCAGTAGTAAACAGTAAACAAGATTAGTAATCCAACACTTATAACGGAAAACAAAAGTTAAACAAAAATTAAAATAACTAACTAACTAAAAGAAGTGGTGTTATATGGTGTTTGGTAGTGTTGGATGATGTTTGAAGGGTGGAAAGAAAAGAAGATAAGAGAAAAGAAGGAAAGAAATGAAAAGAAGATGAGAAAAGAAAATGGTTGATGTAAGGTAGTCCACGCGTACGCGTCAGTGACGCGTGCGCGTGGAGTGCTGAAATGGGTGCGATGCGTACGCGTGAGGCATGCGTGCGCGTCGATGGGTTATTTCGAGAGCGACGCGTACGCGTCCTTTACGCTTACGCGTGAGTTGGCCTGCGCGTTTCGCACAGTGTTCACGCGCTGTTCGCGCAACTCTCGGAAAAATAGATGGGAAGTGGAAATGTGCAATCCACGCGTACGCGCGCATGACACGTGCGCGTGGATGGTCGAAAATACTTGGGTCACGCGTACGCGTAAAGCACGCGTACATGTGGATGGTGCTCTGTTTTTCAAAATTTTTTCATGTTTTTGCACCAAACCAAGCATTCCAAACCTCCAAACAGCTACCAAAATATCATAAAATCTTATTTAACCTACTAGACTCTCAAATAAACTCAACTAAGCAATCAAAACAAGGAATTAAACCTATTTTACCAATAAGGAAAAAGGGAAGATTTTACAATGGTGGGGTGTCTCCCACCTAGCACCGTTGTTTATTGTCCTTAAGTTGGACTTATGGGGAGCTCTTCATCAAGGTGGCTTGTGCTTGAATCCATCCTTGAGCATCCACCAATGCTTGGACTTCCATTGTGCTTCATCATTCAAAGTTAATAACTCCAAGCTTTGATGGAGTTCTTCACAAACCATAGGCTCCTAAAGTTGTTCCACACCTTGTAATCCGGGATCCCACACTTTGTTTTCACACCCGCCTTCAAGTTGATCATGGTAGTCCTCTCCGGGTGGTAGAGAAGCCGAATTCTCATGAAGGCACCAAACGATCCTCCTAGACCCATTCAATTGAGCACTACACCAATCCATGCTCCTCAATTTTGAGCTTCCAACTATAATGAGCCTAGATTTCCAACGCCAACCACTAAACATCCTCCTCTTACGCTTGATTCTACAAAGCGCCCTAAGTTGGCCATCCGTTTCAAGCAAGCCAAATTCAAGTGGGATAATAAAGCTAAGAGTTAGAAGTTTCACCCACTCAAATGAAGGAATAGATGGCAACCTAGGTAGAGGAGTTCCCAAAGGTCTTGATAAAGCGCATTCCCCTCTCGTCCATCCTCTTCTAGAGGCGTCCACCACTTGGAAAGGTTCTTCAAGCTCTACCTCTTGCCAAGCTTCCTCAAGTTCACATTCTTTGTCACCAAATTCTCCTATTTCTTCCCCACCACTCAAATCATAAATAGGAAGTTTAGTGAAGTCCACCTCATCGTTAATTTTAAGCATAGTGGGGAAGGACTCGTCTTTCTCAAAAGGATCATATGTTGATGCGGAATTGATAAACCATTATTTTATGATTTATATTGTGTTTAATTGAGTGGTTTTATCATGTCTTTACCTTCTTATTCATATGGATTGCATGATTTTATAATTCCTTCCTATTATTGTTTATGGTTGAAACTTGCTTCCTAGAGACCTTTAATTTGTACATTTTAACTCTCCTTTATCCCATTCGATGCTGTGATCCATGTGTTAAGTGTTTCAGGCTTCATAGGGCAGGAATGGCTCGGAGAATAGAGAGGAAGCTTGCAAAATTGGAAGGAACACAAGAAACCAAGGAGATGACCAGCGAACACTGACGCGATTGCTATGGCTCACCCGAGCGCGCGAAATGAAGAAATTGCAGCGACGCGAATGCGTGCCTGATGCAAACGCGTGGACAATGCGAACGCGTGACAAGGAAAATCGCTAAATGACGCGAACACATGGACGACGCGTACGCGTGACCTGCGCGATATGCAGAAATAACAGAATACGCTGGGGGCGATTCGGGCAGCATTTTGACCCAGTTTTCGGCCCAGAAACACAGACTAAAGCTAGGGAACATGCAGAGACTCAACACGCATCCACACACATTCAGATACATTGATATTAGGATTACTTTTAGCTTTAGATCTGAATCTAGATTAGCTTTACATTGATAGTTTATGCTTTCGCTTTGGATTTTGGATGCTGAAGAGTCATTACCTCCGTGAAGACACTACTTTAGTTTGTTTTCTTATTCCTTTACTCTTTTCATGTTGATCATTGACCCTATTCAATTAAGTATGTTGCATTTTGAATTTATTAATATATAGAGTTACTTTTATTTTTAATTAATTTTAAATCTCTATTTTATTTCATTTAATTATTTCTTCTTATATTTTTATGAGTATTAATTCCATGTCAATGGAGTAGATTTTCTACTTGACATGGGGGTTGATTAAGAGGAGACACTTGAGTTGGAATGCTCAAGTGCGTAGTTAAATTGGACGTTGTTGGCTAATTCTGTACCTACTAACGCTAGACCTTCCCAAGGGAGAGGACAAGGATTTGCGGGTAAGAGTTAGCTCAATCACTTGACTTTCCTTTATTTAGTAAGGGTTAACTAAGTGAAAACAACAACCTCTTTACACTACACTTGAGAAGATTCCAACAAGGATAGAACTTCCAATTAATCATTCCCCCAGTCAAGGCCTTTTAATATTAATAATAATTCTTAGTTTTATTGCTTTAATTTACAATTATTTTAATTACTCATTATCCAACTCAAACCTTTTGAAAAATTTCTGATTAATAAATTAGCATGTTTTCCTGCAACTCGTTGGGAGACGACTTGGGACTCATACTCCCAGTATTTTTATTTCTAAAATTTGTGACAACTTTTCTAAATTGACGAGGCGGATCTTAGCTGGTTAAGAACTATACTCACAACGTATTCCATGTTTTGATTTTTTAATTAGCCGACTTCTGCCCACGCATCAATTTTTGGCGCCGTTGCCGGGGAGTTGCAATAGCGTGCTAGATTATTAATTAGTGTACATATTTTATTTTATTTGCATATTTTATTTTTATTTCTGTTACCATGAGCTATATGTCTTTCTCATTGAATGACGCGTTCACTACCTGATCCGAGCTTAGCCGCTTTTGATCCTGAAATTGAAAGAACTCTTTCACATATTAGGCGAGCTCGAGGTTGGTTAGCCTCTGAGGGTGGTGAAGTGATTGTTATCGATTCACCAGTCTCATCTGAGGGCGAATCTGAACTGCCATATGAGGGTGAGACAAGCTCCTTTACTACTGATCCAGTTGATTCACGTGCAGGTAACATGGCAGAACCTAGGAGAATTACTCTCCAGGAAGCTGGAGCCCCAGATTTTACACTGCAACCTTATCAAGTGCATCATCCAAATCTGGCTGCAGATTTTGAATTGAAGACTACACTAATTGATGCACAGAAAACTTGTCTCACAACAAATTCCCTTCGGCAAGTGTACCGAATTTGTCGTCAAGTAAAAACTCACAATAGAGTGAGGTCGAATCCCACAAGGATTGATTGATCAAGCAACTTTAATTAGAGGACTGTTCTAGTTGAGCGAATCTAGAATTTGAGTTGAGAATTACAGAAAATAAAATGGCGGGAAGGTAATTGACAGGAAAGTAAATGCTAGAATTATAGATCTGAAAGTAAATGACGGAAGGTAAATTGCAGAATTGTAAATGGGAATGGGGGAATTGCTCATTAAAGTAGATAACAGAAATTAAAGAGAATGGGTAAAATCAGAAATGGGGAGTTCATTGGGCTTAGGAGATGTTGCATTCTCCGGATCAATTTCATTTTCATCTCTTCCTCAATCAATGCACTCATTGATCTCCTTGGCAATCTTAAGTGATTGAATTACAATTTCTTGTAATTCAATCTCTCAAATCTTGATCAATAGCCAATTCCTTGGTCAATTGCTCATGAGAAGAGATGAAGTATGGTCACTGATTATACCACATGCATTTCCCAAACCAAGTGTTGAGAGGATTATAGTCACATATCCATCCAAACCCAATTTGGTCCAGCATGAGAAAGCATTTCTAGCTTGATCTCTTCATTCCTCTTTCAAGGTTCAGAAGAGATCCAAGTATGAATAGCTTCTTTTTCAAGATAACTACTCAATTGGATGAAGATCGAAAGCTTTCAAGTAAAATCAAGAGAAAAGATAGAAGAAGAATAATGATGAGCGGATATTTTATACGCTTTTTGGGGTTAATTTCATATAGTTTTTAGTATGTTTTAGTTAGTTTTTAGTTTATTTCCATTAGTTTTTAGGAAAAATTCATATTTCTGGACTTTACTATGAGTTGTGTATTTTTTTGTAATTTCAGGTATTTTTCTGGCTGAAATTGAAGGAGCTGAGCAAAAATCTGATTCAGGCTGAAAAAGGACTGCTGATGCTGTTGGATTCTGACCTCCCTGCACTCAAATGGATTTTCTGGAGCTACAGAACTCGAAATGGCATGCTTCCAATTGCGTTGGAAAGTAGACATCCAGGGCTTTCCATCAATATATAATAGTCCATAATTTGAACAAGAATAGACGACATAAACTGGCGTTCAACGCCAGTTCTCTGCCCAATTCTGGCGTCCAGCGCCAGAAAAGGATCAAAAGCTGGAGTTGAACGCCCAAACTGGCACAAAAACTGGCGTTCAACTCCACAAATGGCCTCTGCACGTGACTTGTTTAAATCTCAGCCCAGCACACACCAAGTGGGCCCCAGAAGTGGATCTCTGCATCATCCATCATAGTCTACTCACTTTTTGTAAACCTAGGTTACTAGTTTAGTATTTAAACAACTTTTAGAGACTTATTTTGTATCTCATGACATTTTAGATCTAAACTTTGTATTCTCTGACGGCATGAGTCTCTAAACCCTATTGTTGGGGGTGAGGAGCTCTGCTGTGTCTCGATGAATTAATGCAAGTATTTCTGTTTTCCATTCAACCACGCTTGTTCCTATCTAAGATGTTCATTCGCTCTTAACTGTGATGGAGGTGATGATCTGTGACACTCATCACCTTCCTCAAATCATGAACGTGTGCCTGATAACCACCTCCGTTCTATATACGATTGAATGAGTGTCTCTTAGATTCCTTAATCAGAATCTCCGTGGTATAAGCTAGAATTGATGGTGGCATTCATGAGAATCCGGAAAGTCTAAACCTTGTCTGTGGTATTTCGAGTAGGATTCAAGGATTGAATGACTGTGATGAGCTTCAAACTCCTGAAGGCTGGGCGTTAGTGACAGACGCAAAAGGATAGTAAATCCTATTCCAACCGGATCGAGAACCAACCGGTGATTAGCCGTGCTGTGACAGAGCGCGTGAGCGTAGTTTTCACTGGAAGGATGGAAGGTAACCATTGACAACGGTGATCCACCAACACACAGCTTGCTATAGGAGGACGTGCGTGCGTGAACAAGAAGACAGAGGAAAGCAGAGATTCAGAAGACAAAGCATCTCCAAAACTCCAACATATTCTCCATTACTGCATAACAAGTAACCTTTGATCCATGCTCTATTGTTTATTTGCAATCCAACTGATAAACATAATTGACTTCCTGACTAAGAATTACAAGATAACCATAGATTGCTTCAAACCAACAATCTCCGTGAGATTCGACCCTTACTCACGTGAGGTATTACTTGGACGACCCAGTGCACTTGCTGGTCAGTGGTACGAGTTGTAAAAAGTGTGATTCACAATTCGTGCACCAAGTTTTTGGCGCCGTTGTCGGGGATTGTTCGTGTTTGAACAACTGACGGATTATTTTGTTGCTTAGATTAGGAAAAATTTCTTTTTTTGTTTAGAGTCTCTTATTATTGTCGTGTTAAAATTTTAGAATCCTTATTTTCTTTTTAAAATTAGTTTTCAACAATAATTTCTCTATTAGATCCTGTGCCAAACTTTAAGTTTGATGTTTTCTTGTTGATTTTCCTTAAAATTTTCGAAAATTTTGGCTTGGTTTTCTAAAAATTTTTAAGTTTGGTGTTCCTTGGTGTTTTCCCTCCAAAATTTTCGAAAATAGGGAGCATTAGATCTAAAAATTTTAAATCTTGTGCTATCTTATTGTTTTTCTCTTTCCTCTTAAAAATCAAAAATATCTTTTCTCTCTTTTTTAAAAACAAATTTCGAAATATATTTCTAAAATTTAGATTTTTTTTTCTTTCAAAATTTAAAACTTTTTTTTTAAAAATCATCATATCCTTTTCAAAACTTCCTAACCACTTTCTCTCTCCTCAGTTTTTCGAAAATCTTCACTCAATTTTTATTTATTCTATTTTAATTTATTTCATTTTCGAAATAAATATATAAATAAATAAATAAAAATATTTTTCCTATTTTACATCATCTCCCTTTCTCCATCATGGATCTAAGTGGAAATGAACAGTCCAGGAGGACTCTGGGGTCATATTCAAACCCCTCTACTGCTTCATATGGGAGTAGTATCTGCATACCCTCCATTGGAGTCAGTAGCTTTGAGTTGAATCCTCAGCTCATTATCATGGTGCAGCAAAGCTGCCAGTATTCCGGTCTTCCACAGGAAGAACCTACAGAGTTTCTGGCACAATTTTTACAAATTGCTGACACAGTACATGATAAGGAAATAGATCAGGATGTCTACAGACTATTACTGTTTCCATTTGCTGTAAAAGATCAAGCTAAGAGGTGGTTAAATAACCAACCTAAGGCCAGCATAAGGACATGGAAACAGCTGACAGAAAAATTCCTGAATCAATATTTCCCTCCAAAAAGGATGACACAGCTAAGGCTGGACATCCAAGGCTTTAAACAAGGAGATAATGAATCTCTTTATGATGCCTGGGAGAGATACAGAGAGATGCTACAAAAATGCCCCTCTGAAATGTTTTCAGAGTGGGTTCAGTTAGACATCTTCTACTATGGGCTTGCAGAAGGAGCTCAGATGTCTCTAGATTACTCAGCTGGTGGATCTATCCACATGAGAAAGACAATTGAAGAGGCTCAAGAGCTCATTGATACAGTTGCCAGGAATCAGCATCTGTACCTAAGCAGCAACCCTTCCATGAATGAAGAGGTTAAAACAGTAACTGCTGAACTCAGTCCTGTAAAACAAGCTGCTGAATTCAATCAGCAATTGGACTTTCTAACAAAGCAGCTAGCCGAATTTAAAGACAGGTTACAAGAGACAAGGATGGCTAATATACATATGGACGAACAGTTTAAGCAAACAAAGCAGCAGCTGTCAAAGCAAATAGCAGAAGAATGCCAAGCAATTCAACTAAGAAGTGGGAAAACATTAAATACCCCACCTCAAGGCAGCAAAAAGCTAAGAAATGAGCAAACCACCCAAAATTCACCTGAGGACAGTAAGAGCCCAGGGAAAAATAATTCTGGTGCTAAAACGCCAGAAAATTGGTGGAAGGCTGGCGCTGAACACTCAAACCATGGCCAAAACTGGCGTTCAACGCCAGAAATACAGCAGGACTGGCGTTCAACGCCAGAAATGGGCAAGGATCTGGCGTTGAACGCCCAAAATGGGCAGGATCTGGCGCTGAACGCCCAAAAAGGGCACAGTTCTGGCGTTCAGACGCCAGGAGCAGACAAGGAGCTGGCATCCAGTTTCACTCTAGCTTCTAACTCTGGCACTCAAGTGCCAGTGAGGGATCAGACACACACAAATGCTGATAACAACCCCTCTAAAAAGGCTTCTTCAACCACTTCTGTAGGCAATAAACCTGCAGCAACTAAGGTTGAAGAATATAAAGCCAAGATACCTTATCCTCAAAAACTCCGGAAAGAGGAGCAGGATAAGCAATTTGCTCGCTTTGCAGATTACCTCAGGACTCTTGAAATAAAGATTCCATTTGCAGAAGCACTTGAGCAAATACCTTCTTATGCCAAGTTCATGAAAGAGATCTTGAGTCATAAGAAGGATTGGAGAGAAACAGAAAGAGTTCTCCTCACTGAAGAATGCAGTGCAGTCATTCTGGAGAGCTTTTCTGAAAAGCTTAAAGACCCTGGGAGCTTTCTGATACCATGCATATTAGAAGATAATTGCACCAAGACAGCTTTATGCGATCTTGGGGCAAGCATCAACCTAATACCTGCATCCACTATCAGGAAGCTTGGCTTAACTGAAGAAGTTAAACCAACCCGGATATGTCTCCAACTTGCTGATGGTTCCACTAAATACCCATCAGGCGTGATTGAGGACATGATTGTCAGAGTTGGGCCATTCGCCTTTCCCACTGACTTTGTTGTGCTGGAAATGGAGGAGCACAAGAGTGCTACTCTCATTCTAGGAAGACCCTTCCTAGCAACTGGACGATCCCTCATTGACGTCCAACAGGGGGAAATAACCCTGAGAGTCAACAATGATGAGTTCAAGTTGAACGCTGTCAAAGCCATGCAGCATCCAGACACATCAACAGACTGCATGAAAGTTGATCTTATTGACTCTTTGGTAGAAGAGATCAACATGGCTGAGAGTCTCGAATCAGAGTTGGAAGACATCTTTAAAGATGTTCAGCCTGATTTGGAGGATTCAGGGGACATGGAAGAGCCTCTGAACTTTCTTCTGAAAGAAGAAAAACCTCCTAAACCCGAGCTCAAGCCACTACCACCATCCTTGAAATATGCATTTCTGGGAGAAGGTGACACTTTTCCAGTGATCATAAGCTCTGCTTTAAATTCACAGGAAGAGGAAGCACTTATTCAAGTGCTAAGGACACACAAGACAGCTCTTGGGTGGTCCATAGGTGACCTTAAAGGCATAAGCCCAGCTAGATGCATGCACAAAATCCTATTGGAAGATAATGCCAAACCAGTGGTTCAACCACAGAGGCGGCTAAATCCAACCATGAAGGAAGTAGTGCAGAAAGAGGTCACCAAGTTACTAGAGGTTGGGATTATTTATCCTATTTCTGATAGCCCCTGGGTGAGCCCTGTTCAAGTCGTCCCAAAAAAGGGAGGCATGACAGTGATTCATAATGAAAAAAATGAACTGGTTCCTACAAGAACAGTTACGGGGTGGCGCATGTGTATTGACTACAGAAGGCTCAATACAGCCACCAGAAAGGATCATTTTCCTTTACCATTCATAGACCAGATGCTAGAAAGACTAGCAGGTCATAATTATTACTGCTTTTTGGATGGCTACTCAGGCTATAACCAGATTGCAGTAGATCCCCAAGATCAAGAGAAAATAGCATTCACATGTCCATCTGGAGTGTTTGCTTATAGAAGGATGCCATTTGGGCTATGTAATGCGCCTGCAACCTTCCAGAGATGCATGCTCTCTATTTTCTCTGACATGGTGGAAAAATTTCTGGAAGTCTTCATGGATGACTTCTCAGTATATGGAGACTCATTCAGTTCCTGTCTTGATCACCTGAAACTTGTTCTGAAAAGATGCCAAGAGACCAACCTAGTTTTAAACTGGGAAAAGTGTCACTTCATGGTGACTGAAGGAATTGTTCTTGGGCATAAAATCTCAAACAAGAGAATAGAGGTGGATCAAGCAAAAATAGAGGTAATTGAAAAATTACCACCACCTGCCAATGTTAAGGCAATCAGAAGCTTTCTGGGGCATGCAGGATTCTATAGGAGGTTTATAAAGGATTTTTCAAAAATCGCAAAACCTCTAAGCAATCTGCTAGCTGCTGACACGCCATTTGTGTTTGACACAAAGTGCCTGCAGGCATTTGAAACGCTGAAAGCTAAGCTGGTCACAGCACCAGTCATTTCTGCACCAGACTGGACATTACCATTTGAGCTAATGTGTGACGCCAGTGATCATGCCATTGGTGCAGTATTGGGACAGAGGCATGACAAGCTTCTGCATGTCATTTATTATGCCAGTCGCGTTCTAAATGATGCCCAGAAAAATTACACAACCACAGAAAAAGAACTACTTGCAGTGGTTTACGCCATTGACAAGTTCAGATCATACTTAGTAGGATCAAAAGTGATTGTGTATACTGACCATGCTGCTCTTAAATATCTACTCACAAAGCAGGATTCAAAACCCAGGCTCATCAGATGGGTATTGCTTCTGCAAGAGTTTGATATAGAAATAAGAGACAGAAAAGGGACAGAGAACCAAGTGGCTGATCATCTGTCCCGGATAGAGCCAGTGGAAGGGACGTCCCTCCCTTCTCTTGAGATCTCTGAGACATTTCCTGATGAGCATTTATTCGCCATTCATGAAGCACCATGGTTTGCCGATATTGCAAACTATAAAGCTGCAAGGTTCATACCCAAGGAGTACAACAGGATACAAAAGAAGAAATTAATTACTGATGCAAAGTACTACTTGTGGGATGAACCTTATCTCTTTAAGAGATGTGCAGACGGAATTATCCGTAGGTGTGTGCCTAGAGAAGAAGCACAGAGGATCCTGTGGCATTGCCACGGATCTCAATATGGAGGCCATTTCGGAGGTGAGCGAACAGCCACCAAGGTCCTCCAATGTGGCTTCTATTGGCCCACGCTCTATAAAGATTCCCGAGAGTTTGTACGTAATTGTGACAGTTGCCAAAGAGCTGGTAATCTGCCTCATGGTTACGCCATGCCTCAACAAGGAATCTTGGAAATTGAGTTGTTTGACGTATGGGGAATTGACTTCATGGGACCTTTCCCACCATCATACTCAAACACTTATATTCTGGTGGCAGTTGACTATGTATCAAAATGGGTTGAGGCTATTGCCACACCCACCAATGATACTAAAACAGTGCTGAAGTTCCTCCAAAAACATATCTTTAGCAGGTTTGGTGTCCCTAGAGTACTAATCAGTGATGGGGGCACTCACTTCTGCAATAAACAGCTTTACTCTGCCATGGTTCGGTATGGAATTCGCCACAAGGTGGCCACTCCATATCATCCACAAACCAATGGGCAAGCTGAAGTCTCTAACAGAGAATTAAAGAGAATCCTGGAACGGACAGTAAATACCCGTAGAAAGGATTGGGCACGGAGCCTGGATGATGCTCTGTGGGCTTACAGGACAGCATTCAAGACCCCCATAGGGACATCTCCATACCAACTCGTGTATGGTAAGGCATGTCACCTGCCCGTGGAACTGGAACATAAGGCCTACTGGGCAACCAGATTCCTAAACTTTGATGCCAAATTAGCAGGAGAAAAACGATTGCTCCAGCTAAATGAGCTAGAGGAATTCAGATTCACAGCTTTCGAAAATGCCAAGCTTTATAAAGAAAAATAAAAAAAATGGCATGACAGAAAGCTGTCATCTAGAATCTTTGAACCAGGACAGAAGGTCCTGTTGTTTAACTCTAGACTCAGGCTATTCCCCGGGAAACTGAAATCCCGGTGGAGGGGACCATACGTGATTACAAGTGTGTCACCATATGGTTATGTGGAGCTTCAAGATATTGATTCTGATAAGAAGTTCATTGTCAATGGACAGAGAATCAAGCATTATCTTGAAGGCAACATTGAGCAAGAATGCTCAAGGCTGAAGCTAGATTAAAAGCTCAGCAAGGTCTAGCTAAAGACAATAAAGAAGCACTTGCTAGGAGGCAACCCAGCCATGGGGCAACAATCCTCTAAGCATTTTGCCCTATTTCTATTTTTATTTTTATTTGTTTATATAGAGTTCATTGATAACAAGGTAAATAATCATTTACAGAAGACCTCGGCACACAAAACAGAGAAAAAGATCTCACTGGCAAGAAAACGCCAGTAAAAGTGCATTTTGGGCGTTCAACGCCCAAAATGGGCATCCACTGGGCGCTGAACGCCAGTGATGGTAGCAGCTGGGCGTTCAATGCCAGAAAGGGGCACCCACTGGGCGTTGAACGCCAGTAATGGCAGCAGCTGGGCGTTGAACGCCCAGGAGAGCAGCAATTGGGTGCTGAACGCCCAAAACAGGCAGTGTTTGGGTGTTCAAACGCCAGGAAGGCAGGGAGGAGCCAAATTCATTTTTTCCACACGTATTTCCATTTTAATTTCAAATTTTATGCTTCAATGCATGATTTTTACATGAACATGTCAAGAACCCTGATTTCTAAAATCCTTAATTTCTAAAAATCCATCTTTCCAAATTCAATCCAACTCTTTTCAAATCTTTTCTGAAAACAAATCTATCTTTTTCACTCTAAAATCTTTTCAACTAATCCATATCTTTTTCAAATCTCCATATTATCTTTTTCAAAATTCAGATTTATCTTTTTCAAAAATCTATCATATCTCTTCAAAATTAAACTATATCTTCTATCTTATCTTTTTTTCAACTCAATCTTCTTATCTTATCTTTTCCAATTTTTCGAAAACCCACCCCCCCATCCCTTTAAATTTGAGTTCGGCCTCCCTCCTCCTCCATCAACAATTGCACCTAGCTCTCCTTCTATCCCTCTCCTTTCTTTTCTTTTGCTTGAGGACAAGCAAACCTCTAAGTTTGGTGTGTTTATCCGAGATCACTAAGATCATGGCTCCTAAAGGAAAACAACCCACTCCAAGAGGCAAGAAAGAGAGCGTTCCAAAACCACTTTGGAATCAAGGGAAGTTCTTATCTAAAGAACATTCAGACCATTATCTTAAAGTAATGGGTCTGAGATCAGTAATCCCGGAAGTTAGATTCGATCTGAAAGAAGATGAATATCCGGAGATCCAGGAGCAAATTCGAATCAGGAACTGGGAAGTTCTAGCTAATCCTGAAACGAAAGTGGGAAGGAACATGGTCCAGGAGTTCTATACTAATATGTGGCAAACTGACAAGCAAAAACTATCTGGAACTGCATTCTATGAATTTCGGACCATGGTCAGAGGAAAGATTATTCATACCACCCCTGACAAGATCAGGGAGATCTTAAAGCTACCTCAGCTAAAGGATGATCCAGACTCTTTCAACAGGAGGATGATGAGAGCAGACATTGACCTGGATAAGATTCTGGAGGACATATATATCCCTGGAGCCAGGTGGACCACCAACACAAAGGGTGTCCCAAATCAACTCAAGAGGGAGGATCTTAAACCAGTCGCCAGAGGATGGCTGGACTTCATTGGGCGTTCTCTGTTGCCTACTAGCAACCGTTCTAAAGTCACAGTTAAAAGAGCAGTGATGATCCATTGCATCATGATGGGAAAGGAAGTGGAGGTTCATCAGCTGATTTCAACTGAACTCTACAAAATTTCTAACAAAAATTCAAAAGAGGCCAGGTTGGCTTATCCAAGCGTGATTTCTCTGCTCTGCAAGGACGCTGGAGTAAGGATGGGAATAACTGAGTATATCCTAATTGAAAAGTCAATCACCAAAGCATCAATGGAAAAACAACAAGCACAGGATGATCCCATCAAGAAGAGAGCACAGGAATTCCTCCTAGAGATCCCTCAACCTGAATACTGGGAGTATCTTGAGACGTCCGTTACCAAGATACGGGAAGCTATGGAGCAAATAATAAAAGAACAGAAGGAACACAGTCAAATGCTGACCTATATGTTTAAAGAACAAGAGGAGCAGGGGCGTGACTTAAGGGAATTGAAGCGCCAAAAGTCTTCTCTTGTAGGACCAAGCACCCCAAGGATCAGAGGAACCCCCGTTCCCCCAGAATAAAGGTTGTTAATTTCCAATTTCTGCTTTAACTCTGTAACAGTGTCCTTATAGGAGTTTACCTTAGGAGTCATATAATAGTAATTAGTATCTATTTTGATTTTATCTCCAATTAAGCTATAGTTTATTTTTCTCATCATCAGCAAACACGAATAAAGTAGTAGATCTTTTGAATAAGAGGCAATAAAATTTTGAGTTTTAATAAGAGAAATTCTAATTAGTTAAATGTGGTGGCAATGCTTTCTGTCTTCTGAATGAATGCTTGAACAGTGCATATGTCTTTTGAATTTGTTGTTTAAGACTGTTAAATATGTTGGCTCTTGAAAGAATGATGAACATGAGACATGTTATTGATAATCTGAAAAATCATAAAAATGATTCTTGAAGCAAGAAAAAGCAGCAAAGAACAAAGCTTGCAAAAAAAAAAATATATAGACGAAAAAAAAATTAGAAAGAAAAAGAAAAAGCAAGCAGAAAAAGTCAATAACCCTTAAAACCAAAAGGCAAGGGCAAATAAAAAGGATCCCAAGGCTTTGAGCATCAGTGGATAGGAGGGCCTAAAGGAATAAAATCCTGGTCTAAGCGGCTAAACCAAGCTGTCCCTAACCATGTGCTTGTGGCGTGAAGGTGTCAAGTGAAAACTTGAGATTGAGCGGTTAAAGTCAAGGTCCAAAGCAAAAAGAAGAGTGTGCTTAAGAACTCTGGACACCTCTAATTGGGGACTTTAGCAAAGCTGAGTCACAATCTAAAAAGGTTCACCCAATTATGTGTCTGTGGCATTTATGTATCCAGTGGTAATACTGGAAAACAAAGTGCTTAGGGCCACGGCCAAGACTCATAAAGTAGCTGTGTTCAAGAATAAACATACTGAACTAGGAGAATCAATAGCACTATCTGAATTCTGAGTTCCTATAGATGCCAATCACTCTGAGCTTCAATGGATAAAGTGAGATGCCAAAACTGTTCGGAAGCAAAAAGCTACTAGCCCCGCTCATCTAATTAGAATCTGAGCTTCATGCAAAAAACTCTGAGATATTATTGCTTCTCAACCTATTAGTCTTCTATTTTATTTGTCTAGTTGCTTGAGGACAAGCAACAGTTTAAGTTTGGTATTGTGATGAGCGGATATTTTATACGCTTTTTGGGGTTAATTTCATATAGTTTTTAGTATGTTTTAGTTAGTTTTTAGTTTATTTCCATTAGTTTTTAGGAAAAATTCATATTTCTGGACTTTACTATGAGTTGTGTGTTTTTCTGTAATTTCAGGTATTTTTCTGGCTGAAATTGAAGGAGCTGAGCAAAAATCTGATTCAGGCTGAAAAAGGACTGCTGATGCTGTTGGATTCTGACCTCCCTGCACTCAAAGTGAATTTTCTGGAGCTACAGAACTCGAAATGGCATGCTTCCAATTGTGTTGGAAAGTAGACATCCAAGGCTTTCCAGCAATATATACTAGTCCATACTTTGCACAAGAATAAACGACGTAAACTGGCGTTCAACGCCAGTTCTCTGCCCAATTCTGGCGTCCAGCGCCAGAAAAGGATCAAAAGCTGGAGTTGAACGCCCAAACTGGCACAAAAACTGGCGTTCAACTCCGCAAATGGCCTCTGCACGTGACTTGCTTAAATCTCAGCCCAGCACACACCAAGTGGGCCCCAGAAGTGGATCTCTGCATCATCCATCATAGTCTACTCACTTTTTGTAAACCTAGGCTACTAGTTTAGTATTTAAACAACTTTTAGAGACTTATTTTGTATCTCATGACATTTTAGATCTAAACTTTGTATTCTCTGACGGCATGAGTCTCTAAACCCTATTGTTGGGGGTGAGGAGCTCTGCTGTGTCTCGATGAATTAATGCAAGTATTTCTGTTTTCCATTCAACCACGCTTGTTCCTATCTAAGATGTTCATTCGCGCTTAACTGTGATGGAGGTGATGATCTATGACACTCATCACCTTCCTCAAATCATGAACATGTGCCTGACAACCACCTCCGTTCTATATACGATTGAATGAGTGTCTCTTAGATTCCTTAATCAGAATCTCCGTGGTATAAGCTAGAATTGATGGCGGCATTCATGAGAATCCGGAAAGTCTAAACCTTGTCTGTGGTATTCCGAGTAGGATTCAAGGATTGAATGACTGTGATGAGCTTCAAACTCCTGAAGGCTGGGCGTTAGTGACAGACGCAAAAGGATAGTAAATCCTATTCCAACCGGATCGAGAACCAACCGGTGATTAGCCGTGCTGTGACAGAGCGCGTGAGCGTAGTTTTCACTGGAAGGATGGAAGGTAGCCATTGACAACGGTGATCCACCAACACACAGCTTGCTATAGGAGGACGTGCGTGCGTGAACAAGAAGACAGAGGAAAGCAGAGATTCAGAAGACAAAGCATCTCCAAAACTCCAACATATTCTCCATTACTGCATAACAAGTAACCTTTGATCCATGCTCTATTGTTTATTTGCAATCCAACTGATAAACATAATTGACTTCCTGACTAAGAATTACAAGATAACCATAGATTGCTTCAAACCAACAATCTCCGTGGGATTCGACCCTTACTCACGTGAGGTATTACTTGGACGACCCAGTGCACTTGCTGGTTAGTGGTACGAGTTGTAAAAAGTGTGATTCATAATTCGTGCACCAAATAACGAAAACTAGTATTGATCCATCAAATTACAACAGAGCTCCCTAACCCAATGACAGGGGTTTAGTTGTTCATAGCTCTGAAAAATGAAAACAAAGATGGAGAATACATGATGAAAACTTAGAAGTGCAGAGAAAGTAAAAACAGAGAGTAGTTCTATGCTAAGAGTCTCCCTATAATTTCCAACTCTCTAAAATATTTCAAAGCTACTCCTATATATACTACTCTTCTGTTCTTCAAATTGATTCTTCAAGTCTTGGGCCTTTGGATCTTGAGTTTGAAGCAGTTCTCTTCTTCATTGGGCTTAGCTTTTACTTGCGGAGAGAAAGTATGAAGTGGGCAGGGCCTTTGGCTCAGGAAGTTAGTGGTGTTAACGTTCAGTGAAAATATGGGTTCGAGAACGTTAGTGACAATCACCTTTTTCACTAACGTTCCTCACCAAAGTTAAAAGCCACGTTAACCTCAACGTTAGTGGCACAAACGTTGCCACTAACGTTTCCACTATGTCCTTCGCACATGTTATTGGGACTCAACTTTCCCAATAACGTTGAGAAGCCTCCCCCTTCCTACGTTAGACTCCACGTTAACTTAGTTAACGTGGCTCTTTTAACGTAGGCTTGCCATCCTTCGAGAACGTTAGTGACACTTACCATTGTCACTAACGTTACAAATTGCCCCTATTTTCCACGTTAGAGTCCACGTTAACCTACTTCTAACGTGGCCTTGCTAGCCATCTCCAACGTTAATGACAAAGTTGAGTGTCACTAACGTTGGCTCATCTTTCCCTTATCCACGTTAGCTTCCACGTTAACTAAGTTAACGTGGGAGTTAACGTGGCTCATGGTGGCATGTGTGGCTCCTTCGAACGTTAGTGACAATGTTGGGTGTCACTAACGTTGGCGATCACCTTCTTTCTTCACGTTAGCTTCCACGTTAACTAGGTTAACGTGGGAGTCAATGTGGCTCATTGGGGGCTTGTGTTCTTCCAACGTTAGTGACAATGTTGGGTGTCACTAATATTGTCGACCACTTTGTTCCTTCACGTTAGCTTCCACGTTAACTAGGTTAACGTGGGAGTTAACGTGGCTTAATGTGCTTTGGCCAACGTTAGTGACAATGTTGAGTGTCACTAACGTTGGCTCCCCCCCTTTCTTCTTAACGTTAGAGGCCACGTTAACTAAGTTAACGTGGACTCTAACGTGCCCACTCATGATCTTGGTCCAACGTTAGTGATAATGTTAAGTGTCACTAACGTTGGCTCCATTTCTTTACTTCCACGTTAGAGTTCACGTTAACTTAGTTAACGTGACTCTTAACGTGGGCAATGATGGCTTCAAGAGCGTTATTGGCAATCACTTTTCTCATTAACTTTGCAAGTTACTCCCATTCCACGTTAGTGTTAACGTTAGTGTAACTAACGTAGCCACTAATGTGGTTCTTCTTTGCTTCCTTTGTCCTGAAATCAAGCAATAACGTGCATCAAAGTTCTAGTCCAAGTCATGGGAAATGCAACATCCAATTTTGTCCTTAAATTCATGCAAAATCCTCATAAAATTATGTAAAGTGCACAATGTATGCTTGAATCAAGATGTAAGTGAATATCTACCCAAAACTAGCTTATTTCCTAAGAAAATGCATGAAACTACCCTAAAAACAGTAAAGAAAAGGTCAGTGAAACTGGCCAAAATGCCCTGGCATCACAACACCAAACTTAAAGCTTGCTTGTCCCTAAGCAAGTACTGGAACAAGAGAATGATAAATGGAATGCTAAGAGAAATGAGTCATTTTTGTGGAAGTCATGTCCCTGGTTTTATGGTGGTTTCATGCATAGCAACTTAGGCTCATTCCTAGCTTTCAGACCTTTATCATGTCCTAGAATACTCACTTGTTATTGCATCCCATGAGACTTTTATTCATTGATTTTTTTGTTGTTATTTGAGGGCTTATTTTTGTTCTTAAGCTAAGTGCTCTGTAAGGGGGCAACTCTTTAAAATAAGCTTTCAGCCAACACTCCCGAACCAGTTGGTTCAAGGTGCTAGGTGTTGAAGCACCCCTAAGGACTTACTTGCTCAAGTCTCTCCCCCATACATACACACCATAGGCACATAGTTTATTTATTTTCTTTTCTTGAGACCTTGGTGTCCAGCACCTCTTTGGGTTACTAAATGCTCTGTGGTGAGGGTTACTCTTGATAGTGGACTTTCAGCTGATAATCCCGGGTTAGTTAACCCAAGTTACCAAGTGATAAGGCACCCCTAAGAGCTTATTCATCCAAGTAGATCCCTCACACAGGAGCACCACAGACACATGCTTCAAGATTAAAACCATTGGTGCCTAGCCTTATTGCTTACTATTTTTCTTTTATTCCTCAACTTTGATTGTTCTTTCCCTTTTTCTTATTAGGATCTTCTTATTTATCTAATCTCATGGGGTGTGTCTCAAGCATAGTATTCATGACAGATAGTTGTCTTCCCACCTTATGGTTGAACCAACTTAGCTAACTTATGACCACACCACAAACTCATGGACTTATTCCCTAGTATGAACTCCACTCTGGTCTTTTTAAAACAATCATTCTCTTTTCATTTGATTCAAAAGGGACAAGCATACAAGTAAGTAAAGAAATGATGCAGTAACATAAAGACCAGCAAAAAAAGACCTATGCATCAAAACTTTAAAAGACAGAATTAAAATAAAGTTCAAACTACGAGCAACTATTAATCAAAAGTGCATCTGGAATTCCAATTTTCAATAATTCTGGGTACAATGGTATTAAGTAACAATACAACCTTCTGGTGACGATTTCTAGTTGCCTTCTTTCTTTGTCACCATCCTAATCCTTGCTACCTCACTTCCTTGGGTGAAAGTGCACCATTTCCTCATAAGATTCCTGCAAAGTTATTTGAAGTTTCTTGTTCCCAAAGCACTTGAGAAATAGTTAGCTTGCATGTATGCTTGTAATTTCTGAACTTAGTTTGGTGTGTGAACACCAAACTTAGTTCCGTGCCTAGTACCAAACCTTGCATATATGCTGAGAACCTCATATCTTATTGTTAACAAAACACTTATTAACTAAAGTCTAACTACATCTAAGTGGTTTCCCTTGATTGGTTGGAGCTAGCAATGTGTTTTGGGAGTGGAGTATAATTCTAACTACTGTCCTTTGGTGGAACACCAAACTTAGAATTACACTATCACTCTTGGATTGTTCTGGTGTGGAACACCAAACTTAGCTCCTTACAATACAGGGGAAACAACTTGTGATCTTTATTGAAATAAAGGTGAAAAGGAAAATACCTGAGGTTGGGTTGCCTCCCAACAAAGCGCTTCTTTATCGTCACTAGCTTGACGATTCCTCCTTCACTTGAGATGATAGTTTATTCTGGGGTTATCCCCCATGTTACCCAGGTAATGCTTGAGTCTTTGTCCATTAACTGTAAAAGTCCTCTCTGAACCTTCATCCATGACTTCGATGTGTCCATATGGCGATACTTTTGTGACAAGAAAAGGTCCGGACCACCTTGATTTGAGTTTTCCTGGGAACAGTCACAATTTGGAATTGTAGAGAAGTACTCACTGCCCCTTTTTGAAACTTCTGGGTGCAAGACGTAGGTCATGTCTTCTCTTTGCCTTCTCTTTGTACATCCTGGTATTTTCATAGGCTTGTGACCTGAATTCCTCCATCTCTTGCAGCTGTAAGATCCTCTTTGCACCAGCGGCAATGCTGTCGAAGTTTAGTATCTTGATAGCCCAGAGAGCTTTATGTTCCAGCTCTAGTGGTAAATGACAAGCCTTACCATACACCAGTTGATATGGGGACATTCCAAGTGGTGTTTTGAATGCTGTTCTGTATGCCTAAAGAGCATCATCCAGCTTCTTCGACCAATCCTTTCTTGATGCACCCATAGTCTTTTCCAGAATCCTCTTTAGCTCTCTGTTGGATATCTCAGTTTGTCTACTTGTTTGGGGATGGTATGGTGTGGCTACCTTATGTTTTACCCAATATCGTAGGAGAAGAGCTTCTAGTGGTTTGTTACAAAAATGGCTTCCTCCATCACTAATGAGTGCTCGTGGGACTCCAAACCGGCTAAAGATATTCTTCCTGAGGAAGTTCATGACCACTTTGTTATCGTTTGTTGGGGTTGCAATAGCCTCTACCCACTTGGAGACGTAATCTACTGCTACCAAGATGTAATTGTTTGCATATGAGGTTGGGAATGGTCCCATGAAATCAATTCCCCACACATCAAACAGTTCCAGTTCCAAGATGAAATTCTGTGGCATCTCATTTCTTTTGGGCAAGTTTCCAGATCTTTGGCATTCATTGCAGCTCCTTACCAGTTCTTTTGCATCCTTGAAAAGGGTGGGCCAAAAGAATCTGTTTTGTAACACCTTTGCTGCTGTTCTGTCTCCTCCAAAGTGGCCTCCATAACATGAGCCGTGGCAGTTCCATAGGACCTCTCGTCCTTCTTCTTCCGAAACACATCGTCTAAGGATTCCATCTGAACACTTCTTGAAGAGATATGGCTCATCCCAGACAAAGTATTTTGCATCATTCATGAGCTTCCTTTTTTGATGTTTATTGATCTCTGGAGGTAATGCTCCAGATGCCTTGAAGTTGACAATGTCTGCGACCCATGGTGCTTTGTGAACTGTCATCAACTGCTCATCAGGGAAGAGCTCGTTTACACTTGTATCATGTGCTCCACCTTCATTATGAGGAATCCTGGATAGGTGATCTGCTACCTTGTTCTCCACTCCTTTCTTGTCTCTGATCTCAATATTGAATTCCTGCAACAATAAGATCCATCTTATTAGTCTTGGTTTTGATTCTTGCTTGGCAAACAAATATTTAAGTGCTGTGTGGTCTGTAAAAACAATCACTTTCGCACCAATGAGGTATGATCTAAACTTGTCAAATGCAAAAACTATTGCTAGCAACTCCTTTTCAGTAGTGGTATAATTTCTTTGAGTATCATTAAGGACCTTGCTAGCATAGTATATCACGTGGACTAAGTTATCTTTCCTCTGTCCCAACACTGCCCCAACTGCGAAATCCGATGCGTCACACATCAATTCAAACGGTAAATTCCAATCAGGTGGGGAAATGATAGGAGCAGAGGACAACCTCATTTTCAAATTTTCAAAGGCTAACATGCATGTTTCATCAAAGATAAATGGTGTATATGATACAAGCAGATTGCTTAAGGGCTTGGCTATCTTTGAAAAATCTTTCTTCTATAAAAACCAGCATGCCCTAAAAAGCTCCTAATTGCCCTGACATCACTGGGTGGAGGCAGTTTTTCAATAAGTTCTACTTTGGCTCTGTCAACCTCAATGCCTTGGTTAGAAACTTTGTGACCAAGGACTATTCCTCCTATCACCATAAAGTGACATTTTTCCCAGTTCAAGACCAGATTGGTTTCTTGGCATCTTTTCAATACCAAGGCAAGGTGATGTAGGCAGCTAGGAAAGGAATCTCTGAATAAAGAGAAGTCATCCATAAAAACTTCAATGAATTTTTCTATCATATCTGAAAAGATAGAAAGCATGCAGCGTTGGAAAGTCGCAGGTGCATTACATAGCCCAAATGGCATGCGCCTGTAGGCAAACACTCCATATGGGCAAGTGAATGAGGTTTTCTCTTGATCTCTGGGATCAACCACTATTTGGTTATATCCTGAATAACCGTCGAGAAAACAATAATAAGCGTGCCCTGTGAGTATTTCCAACATCTGATCCATGAATGGAAGGGGAAATGATCTTTTCGTGTAGCCTCATTGAGCTTCATGTAGTCTATGCACATCCGCCATCCTGTGACTGTCCTTGTAGGAATTAGTTCGTTCTTCTCATTGGGAACCACGGTAATTCCTCCCTTTTTTGGGACGACATGCACGGGGCTAACCCAGGGGCTGTCTGAGATTGGGTAAATTACCCCCTGCCACAACTTCATAACTTCCTTCTGTACCACTTCCTTCATGATTGGGTTCAACCTCCTTTGGGATTGAATGGATGGTTTGGCATCTTCTTCCAGCAGTATCTTGTGCATACATATGGCCGAACTTATCCCCTTCAAGTCAGCAAGAGTCCAACCAATAGCATCTTTGTGGTTTCGCGGTACTTTGAGCAGTTCATCCTCTTGATCTTGGCTGAGGAAGGAGCTTATAATCACTGGGTAATTTTCATCTTCTCCTAAGTACGCATATTTGAGAGAGGGTGGCAATGCTTTGAGTTCAAGTTTGGGTGCTTCTGACTTTTCGTTCTCTTTCTTTGGTGCACCTTGTATTTGACTTTCTGCTATTGCAACCTCTTCACTACACGTAGACTCCTCCTTTATTATACCTTCAGGTTCTTCTTCTTCAAAACTTTCTTGCACTGTGTCTTCAAGTGAGTCCAACCTCATACATTCTCCCATTTGCTCTGGTGGGTAACTCATGGCCTTGAACACATTGATCGTCATCTTTTCCTTGTGTAATCTCAGGGTGAGATCTCCTTTTTGTACATCAATTACAGCTCCAGCAGTGGCCAAGAATGGCCTTCCCAGAATAATGGAAGCCTTGGCTTCCTCTTGCATGTCCAGCACTACAAAGTCTGCTGGGAAGATAAAATCTCCCACCTTCACCAGCAAATCTTCTACGACGCCATGCGGGAACTTGAACGATCTGTCTGCCAATTGTAAGGCCATCTTTGTTGGTTTAGCTTCCTCGATCTTCATCTTTCTCATCATAGCTACTGACATCAAATTGATGCTGGCTCCTAAGTCACACAGAGCCTTTTCCACTGTGATTTCCCCTATAATACAAGGGATTTGAAAACACCCGGGATCCTTCAATTTCTGGGGTAGTTTGTGCTAAATGATAGCACTACATTCTTCGGTTAGTATCATAGTCTCGTTGTTCTTCCAGCTTCTCTTCTTAGTCATGAGCTCCTTCAAGAACTTGGCGTAGAGTGGCATCTGTTCTATTGCTTCAGCAAAGGGTATGTTGATTTGCAGTTTCTTGAAGATTTCCAGAAATCTCAAAAACTGATTGTCATCCCCTTTCTTCCTTAATTGCTGAAGGTATGGGACTCTTGGGGCGTCTGGTTTCAGCATTCCTTCCCCTTTTTGTAAATTCAAAGTGGGAACTCGAGCTTCGTCCTGCTCTTCTTCCTCTTTAGTTGAGTCCTCTTTTTGTGGTTTCTGGGGGTTTCCTTCAGTTCCTTCCTACTCCTAAGGGTGATAGCCTGACACTCCTCCCTTTGTGTTGAGCTAGTCTTGCTGCGAAGGTTGTGGCGGGGGATTTGTTTGAATAAGTAGCCAATTTGTGTCTCAAGTTTCTTGATGGCAGCATCCTGATTCTGCATATTGGATATCACCTCTTCTCGGAATGCTTTACTATCTTGAATCTCTTTGCTTATGCCTTCAAGTAGATTTTCAATCCTTGAGATTCTTTCATCAAATGATGACAGGTCAGGCTGAGCAGGGTTATTCTGGCCTTGATATGAATGTGGGGAGTTGTTGTTATGGGGGTGTTGATATGGTCTAGATGTAAAGTTTTGGGTGGCTACATTGTTTGGATTTGGGCGTCTTTGATCAAGGCTTTGGTCTTGTTGATTTCCCCACCCAAAGTTTGGGTGATTCCTCTATCCAGGGTTGTAGGTCTTGGAGTATGGATCATGGTTTTGCCTAGGTGAATTCCCAATGTAGTTGGCTTGCTCCTGACTACCCTCTGCTTCTTCATTCACTCCTTCTTGGGTTGTTGATGAAGTGGAGATTGCTGCTACTTGGTTGCTCTCTATCTTCTTGGTGAGGTCAGCCAGCTGCTGGGTAATGAGCTTGTTTTGGGCCAGCAGAGCATCTACATTGTTTAGCTCCATTACTCCTCTTGTGTTCCCTCTTTCGGAAGCATAGAAGTAGTCATTCTCTGCTACTGTTTCAATGACATCTATGGCTTCATCAATATTCTTCTTCTTGTTCAAAGATCCTCCGGATGAATGGTCTACGGCCTTCTTTACTCATAAGAGAGCCCTTCATAGAAAATGTGCAGCTGCACCCATTCGTTGAACATATCTGGTGGGCACCTCCTTGTTAAGTCTTTAAACCTCTCCCATGCTTCATATAGAGTCTCACCATCTTGTTGCCTGAAAGTTTGGACCTCATCTCTCAGCGTATTGATTCGTTGAGGAGGGTAAAATCTTGCTAAGAATTTGTTCACCACGTCTTCCCAAGTTGTCAAGCTCTCCCTTGGGAAAGACTCCAGCCACTTAGCTGCCTTATCCCTGAGTGAGAATGGAAATAAGAGCAGTCTATAGGCGTCAGGATGAACACCATTAGATTTCACTGTGTCACATATTCTCAGAAAAGTGGTTAAATGTTGATTTGGGTCCTCTTGGACACTCCCTCCGAACGAACAGTTGTTCTGCACAAGGGTGATGAGCTGTGGCTTCAGTTCAAAATTGTTGGCATAGATGGTTGGCTTTTGAATGCTACTTCCACAGTTTCCTGGGTTTGGATTGATGTAAGAGCCTAAAACTCTTCTATCCTCCCCAGCATGATTTGCTCGACCTCCTCTGCCATGGTTGTGAGCCTCTTCTTCATGATGGTTTTCCATATTTTCTTCCATGTTTGGTTCAAAGTATTCCTCAAAGTGTTCCTCCTCTTCTTCACCACCAACTACACGTTTTTTTCTTGCCTCCCTCCTTAGTCTAAGGAAGTTTCTCTCAGGTTCAGAATAAAAGGAAGTTGAAGCCCCGCTTCTTCTCCCTGTCATACAACCAACAAGTACAAGCAAAGAGAATAGGTGCAGCAAGTGTATCTGTCAGAATTACTGTTAGTGTGAGTGATGTAATATATCAAACAGTTAGTGGGTTAGTGAGATGAATAGTAAATATCAAAGAAAAAGTAAGGGGGAAGGGAAGAAGTTATCTAAAACAGAAAGTAAATGACTCAAACAGAAATTTAAATCAAACAAAAATAAAATGCTCAATCTAGTTATCCTCCAATCTAATCATTGTTGATGCACAATCAATCCCCGGCAACGGCGCCATAAACTTGATGCACAGAAAACTTGTCTCACAACAAATTCCCTTCGGCAAGTGTACCGAATTTGTCGTCAAGTAAAAACTCACAATAGAGTGAGGTCGAATCCCACAAGGATTGATTGATCAAGCAACTTTAATTAGAGGACTGTTCTAGTTGAGCGAATCCAGAATTTGAGTTGAGAATTGCAGAAAATAAAATGGCGGGAAGGTAATTGACAGGAAAGTAAATGCTAGAATTATAGATCTGAAAGTAAATGACGGAAGGTAAATTGCAGAATTGTAAATAGGAATGGGGGAATTGCTCATTAAAGTAAATAACAGAAATTAAAGAGAATGGGTAAGATCAGAAATGGGGAGTTCATTGGGCTTAGGAGATGTTGCATTCTCCGGATCAATTTCATTTTCATCTCTTCCTCAATCAATGCACTCATTGATCTCCTTGGCAATCTTAAGTGATTGAATTACAATTTCTTGTAATTCAATCTCTCAAATCTTGATCAATAGCCAATTCCTTGGTCAATTACTCATGAGAAGAGATGAAGTATGGTCACTGATTATACCACATGCATTTCCCAAACCAAGTGTTGAGAGGATTATAGTCACATATCCATCCAAACCCAATTTGGTCCAGCATGAGAAAGCATTTCTAGCTTGATCTCTTCATTCCTCTTTCAAGGTTCAGAAGAGATCCAAGTATGAATAGCTTCTTTTTCAAGATAACTACTCAATTGGATGAAGATCGAAAGCTTTCAAGTAAAATCAAGAGAAAAGATAGAAGAAGAATAACGAAAACTAGTATTGATCCATCAAATTACAACAGAGCTCCCTAACCCAATGACAGGGGTTTAGTTGTTCATAGCTCTGAAAAATGAAAATAAAGATGGAGAATACATGATGAAAACTTAGAAGTGCAGAGAAAGTAAAAACAGAGAGTAGTTCTATGCTAAGAGTCTCCCTATAATTTCCAACTCTCTAAAATATTTCAAAGCTACTCCTATATATACTACTCTTCTGTTCTTCTAGTTGATTCTTCAAGTCTTGGGCCTTTGGATCTTGAGTTTGAAGCAGTTCTCTTCTTCATTGGGCTTAGCTTTTACTTGCAGAGAGAAAGTATGAAGTGGGCAGGGCCTTTGGCTCAGGAAGTTAGTGGTGTTAACATTCAGTGAAAATATGGGTTCGAGAACGTTAGTGACAATCACCTTTTTCACTAATGTTACTCACCAAAGTTAAAAGCCACGTTAACCTCAACGTTAGTGGCACAAACGTTGCCACTAACGTTTCCACTATGTCTTTCGCACATGTTATTGGGACTCAACTTTCCCAATAACGTTGAGAAGCCTCCCCCTTCCTACGTTAGAGTCCACGTTAACTTAGTTAACGTGGCTCTTTTAATGTAGGCTTGCCATCCTTCGAGAACGTTAGTGACACTTACCATTGTCACTAACGTTCCAAATTGCCCCTATTTTCCACGTTAGAGTCCACGTTAACTAGGTTAACGTGGCTTCTAACGTGGCCTTGCTAGCCATCTCCAACGTTAGTGACAAAGTTGAGTGTCACTAACGTTGGCTCATCTTTCCCTTATCCACGTTAGCTTCCACGTTAACTAAGTTAACGTGGGAGTTAACGTGGCTCATGGTGGCATGTGTGGCTCCTTCCAACGTTAGTGACAATGTTGGGTGTCACTAACGTTGGCGATCACCTTCTTTCTTCACGTTAGCTTCCACGTTAACTAGGTTAACGTGGGAGTCAACGTGGCTCATTGGGGGCTTGTGTTCTTCCAACGTTAGTGACAATGTTGGGTGTCACTAACGTTGTCGACCACTTTGTTCCTTCACGTTAGCTTCCACGTTAAGTAGGTTAACGTGGGAGTTAACGTGGCTTAATGTGCTTTGGCCAACGTTAGTGACAATGTTGAGTGTCACTAACGTTGGCTCCCCCCATTTCTTCTTAACGTTAGAGGCCACGTTAACCAAGTTAACGTGGACTCTAACATGGCCACTCATGATCTTGGTCCAACGTTAGTGATAATGTTAAGTGTCACTAACGTTGGCTCCATTTCTTTACTTCCACGTTAGAGTTCACGTTAACTTAGTTAACGTGACTCTTAACGTGGGCAATGATGGCTTCGAGAGCGTTATTGGCAATCACTTTTCTCATTAACTTTGCAAGTTACTCCCATTCCACGTTAGTGTTAACGTTAGTGTAACTAACGTAGCCACTAATGTGGTTCTTCTTTGCTTCCTTTGTCCGGAAATCAAGCAATAACGTGCATCAAAGTTCTAGTCCAAGTCATGGGAAATACAACATCCAATTTTGTCCTTAAATTCGTGCAAAATCCTCATGAAATCATGTAAAGTGCACAATGTATGCTTGAATCAAGATGTAAGTGAATATCTACCCAAAACTAGCTTATTTCCTAAGGAAATGCATGAAACTACCCTAAAAACAGTAAAGAAAATGTCAGTGAAACTGGCCAAAATGCCCTGGCATCACTAATCAACTTGATGCCCAAGTTTCATGGCTTACCTGCTCAAGAGCCTATTAAGCATCTTAGGGATTTCCAGACAGCCTGTTCAACTGTTAGGCGTAAGGGTACAGATGAAAATTCTATTCTGTTAACTGCCTTCCCGTTTTCTCTTGAGGGAAAGGCAAGGGAGTGGTACTACTCCCAACTTAAAGTGACTATTACCAACTGAGATACACTCAGGAGAGAATTTTTGGAAAAATACTTCCTAGCTGAAGTCACAGATAAACTGAGGAAAGAGATCTCCTGCATTGTTCAAGGAGACTCAGAGACTCTCTATGAATACTGGGAGCGTTTTAAGAACCTTCTAGACGCATGCCCCCATCACATGATTGACAGACTAGTATTGATTAGCTACTTCACTCAAGGCATAAACCTCCAGGATAAGACTACACTGGATGGTGCTAGTAATGGGTCTATATAAAAGTACAGGACCGCAGAAGAAGCATGGCAACTGATCAGCGACTTAGCTGAGTCCACCAGGAATCACAGGCAGAGGCATAGCCACTCAAAAGCTATTGCAAAGGTTTCCTCTAGCGTTGAAACTACTGCTCTTACCCAGAGTATATGTAAAATGACCAACCTACTGAAGCAGATGCAGTTAAATCAACAACAAGCACAACAAGCTCATCCTCTCTCACCACAACAAAGCCAACAGTTGGTTCCACAAAGAGTATGCGGGATCTGTGCTGATTATAGTCACTATACTGATGAATGTCTGCAACTCTAACAGGAAGACAACACTGTGGTAGCTACTCATAACTTCTATGACCGCCCGAATCAGAGATACAATCAACAAGGCGGCAATTACAACCAAGGTAGAACCTATAACCATGGATGGCAAGACAACTCCAACCAAGGTTGGAGAGATAATTCTAACCATGGTTGGAGGGACAACTATAACAAAGGAGGCAGAGATAACAATAGAAACCAGAGGTGGAATAACAATAACAACAACAGACAGTAGAATCAGAACCAGCCTTACAGAGCACCTCACCTAAGACAATCTCATGGATTCCAGCACAACCAACAACAGGTTCCTCAGATCACTTATTCCAATTCCTCATCAAATGACGAGATGCTCCGTCCTCTTGCACAAGGACAACAAGACATGCAGACGCAGCTGAACTCTACTTTAAATGGTCTGACTGCTACTTTACAAGCTCTCGTCTCCCGGTTAGATTCGTCACCTAATTCCACCAATCAACCTTCAAGCTCTAGTGGAATTCCTTCTCAACCCCTACCTAATCCCAGAGGTGGCATCAATGCTATCACTTTAAGGTTCGAAACCACATTGAAGGAGAGAAACCAAGAGGAGCCAAGCCTACTAGAACACATCCCAACTGAGAATGTAGTGGAAGTGGAAGATGCTGAAGAGGAAGAGGACGTACAAAACATGATTGAAGAAGAAGCAGCTCAACCACAGAATAAAACACCAAAGGATGCAGAAGCTGCAAGTAACGCCCTTCCTATCCTATTCCCACAACTTGCAAGGAAGCCCAGAAAGCAGATGGAACTTGACCCCAAAATGGTAGAAATATTCAAAAAGGTTGAGGTAACTGTTCTCCTTTTTGATGTTATTCAGCAGGTACATAAATATGCAAAGTTTCTAAAAGATTTATGCATACATAAAGATAAAATTAATGAATTAGAAACTATTCCTTTAGGTAGTTCTATATCTGCTTTAATGGGAGGTATACCTGAAAAATGCAGTGACCCAGGTCCATGCATGGTTAACTGTACCATTGGAGGTGTAATATTTTCGGACTGCATGTGTTATTTAGGAGCATGTGTTAGTATAATGCCATTGTCTATATATGATACTTTGAGGCTCCCTCCCTTAAAAAGGTCGGCAGCTCGTTTTGTGTTAGCAGATAAAAGCATTATTACAGTAGTTGGAATTGCTGAAGACGTATTAGTGAGCATTAAGGGGCTCACATTTTCCATTGACTTCTATATCCTGGAAATGCCCCCTAATGACTCAGGAAGACCATAATCAATCCTTATTGGAAGACCATTCCTGAAGACTTCAAAGTTCAAGCTGGATGTATTATCAGGAACTTACTCCTTTGAGATAGATGGCAGAGCAGTGAGTTTCAATTTAAATGAAGCTATGAAGCATCCTCCGGAAGATCATTCTATCTTCTAGCGACATCATTGATGAAACTGTAGCTGAGGTTCACCAAGAAGAAATAGAAGAAAAGTACATGGAGCAAGGTCCAAGTGTGGGGACACTTTCTGAAAACAATGAGAACCCTTTGCCATTATCACCAGCCCCAGATGATCCAGAGCCTAGCTTTGAGCATAAATTAGAATTAAAGCCCCTCCCTCCACACCTCAAGTATGCTTACCTTGAGGATAAGCAGAAGTTTCCAATTATCATTGCAAAGGAACTCACTTCCCAACAAGAAAAACAACTGCTCAGTGTGCTGAGAAAACATAAGAAAGCAATTGGATGGAGCTTGGCGGATATAGTAGGCATCAGCCCTTAAGTTTGTGAGCACAGAATATTCTTAGAAGATGGAGCAAATCCTATCCGTCAGCCTCAAAGAAGATTGAATCCCACCATCTTAGAAGTTGTCAAGAAAGAAATAACTAGACTACTTGAAGCAGATATCATTTACCCCATCTCAGACAGTGAATGGGTCAGTCTAGTACAAGTGGTGCCCAAGAAGTTTGGAGTCACAACAATAAGAAATGAGCACGGAGAGCTCCTGACAACTAGAGTGCAGAACTCATGGAGAGTTTGCATTGGCTATAGGCGTCTCAACCAAGCCACTCACAAGGATCATTACCCCTTTCCATTCATTGATCAAATGCTTGATCGCCTGTCACATAAATCCCATTACTGCTTTTTAGATGGTTATACAGGCTACTTCAAATTCATATAGCTCCTGAAGATCAGGAAAACACTACTTTTACATGTCCTTTTGGAACGTATGCTTATAAGAGAATGCCCTTTGGCTTATGCAATGCACCAGCTACTTTCCAAAGGTGCATGATGAGTCTTTTCTCTGATCTCATTGAGAACTGTATGGAGGTTTTTATGGATGATTTTAGCGTATATGGTGATTCATTTAGCCTTTGCTTGGATAGTTTATCTAGAGTGTTAGACAGATTTGTTAGTACCAACCTTGTATTAAATTTTGAGAAATGTCACTTTATGGTAAAACACGGAATTGTACTAGGACATGTTGTATCTAATACTGGCATTTCTGTAGATCCAGCAAAGGTGGATGTTATTTCTAGTTTACCTTACCCCTCCTCCGTGAGGGAAGTCCGTTCGTTCCTTGGCCATGCAGGTTTTTACAGAAGATTCATTAAGGACTTCAGTAAGGTAGCATTGCCTTTATCCAGATTGCTGCAGAAAGATATAGAGTTCGAGTTCAGTGAGGATTGTATGCAAGCGTTTGACAAACTGAAGATCGCCCTGATTCAAGCTCCAATTGTGAGAGGACCAGACTGGAGCCAGCCTTTTGAAATTATGTGTGATGCTTCCAACCATGCAGTAGGAGTGGCGCTGGCTCAGCACGAAGGTAAGGACCCTTTTGTAATTGCTTATGCATCTAAGACTTTAGATGCTACTCAATCTAATTATACTACTACTGAAAAAGAGCTTCTAGCTATTGTTTTTGCTCTGGATAAATTCTGAGCCTATTTACTTGGTACTAAGGTAGTAGTGTACTCAAACCATACAACTCTAAAATATTTATTAGCTAAAAAGGAGTCCAAACCAAGGCTAATACGTTGGATACTGCTGCTGCAAGAATTTGATTTAGAAATTAAGGATAGGAGTGGTAACCAGAATTTAGTGGCAGACCACTTGAGTCGCCTTGAGCACATTAAGGACGACTCCACTCCTATAAATGATAATTTCCCATTTGATAGCTTACATGCAGTATCTGAAGTAGTTTCTTGGTATGCACCTGTAGCTAATTATCTAGTTAGCCACACTTTTCCTCCAAATTTTACTAAGCATCAAAGAGACAAGCTGAAAAGCGAGTCCAAATATTATATATGGGATGATCCATATTTATGGAGTTGTGGTGCTGACCAGGTAATTAGACGGTGTGTGCCTCAATTAGAATTTCAATCCATTTTAGAGGCCTGCCACTCATATGAAAGTGGAGGACATTTTGGCCCTCAAAGAACAGCTAGAAAAATTCTAGATTGTGGATTCTGGTGGCCTACTCTTTTTAAAGACGCTGCTGAATTTTGTAAATCTTGTTCCCCTTGCCAAAGGTTTAGTAATATATCTAAGAGGGATGAGATGCCTCAACAGATTATACTTTTCTGTGAAATTTTTTATGTTTGGGGCATTGAATTCATGGTTCCGTTTCCAAATTCTAATGGTTACTTTTATATACTGTTAGCTGTAGATTATGTTTCTAAATGGGTGGAAGCAATTTCTACCCATACTGACGATGCTAGCACTGTTGTTTCCTTTGTTAGAAATCATATTATTTGTCGCTTTGGATCACCACGAGCAATCGTGAGCGATCAATGCACTCACTTTTGTAACAGGAGACTGACAGGATTACTGAAGAAGCATGGGATAGTTCATAAAGTAGCAATAGCATACCATCCCCAGACCAATGGGCAAGCAGAAGTCTCTAACAGAGAGATTAAACGTACTTTGAAAAAGATAGTAAAACCTCACAGGAAAGACTGGAGTGTCAGGCTACAAGATGCACTCTGGGCATATAGAATAGCGTACAAGACACCCATTGGGATGAGCCTCTTCCACTTAGTATACGGAAAGGCTTGCCACCTTCCAGTAGAGGTGGAACACAAGGCTTTCTGGGCTTTGAAGGAGTGCAACATAAACTATGAAGAATCTGGTGCTGAAAGAAAGCTGCAACTAGCAGAATTGGAGAATCTTCGCCTAGAAGCATATGACAACTCCAGGAGATACAAAGAAAAGATGAAGGCTGTCCATGACAAGTATATAAAAAGGAAAGAATTCAGACCAGGGGAGTTAGTTCTTCTTTATAACTCCAGACTGAGGCTTATGCCAGGTAAACTGAGATCAAGATGGGAAGGTTCATACAGAGTAGAAAAGGTAGAGCCATACGGAGTTTTCCACCTGCGTCATCCTTCTAGCTCCAAATTTCTAAAGGTCAATGGACATCGTCTAAAGCTTTATCATGGTGAGAAGACGAAGGATCACAAGGAACTAGAGGTCTTCCTCTTGGAAGACCCACCAACAGAAGCAGAATGAGTCTGAAGAGCGTCCAACTTAAGGACGTAAAAGCAAAGTGCTAGGTGGGAGACAACCCACCATGGTATGATCGTTCCGTTTCAGTCTTAGTTTTATTTTACTTTATTCTATTTAATTTTTGTTAATGACTCTTCTCATAATCTCTGCATATAGTTGCATATAGCCAGCATTTGCATTTGCATATTGCATATAAAAAAAACGCACGCGACGCATAAGCGTCGCTGACGCGTCCGCGTCATATGTGCATTCTGAAAAAAAGAGAATTGAACAGAAAGTCACGCGAAAGCGTGGCTGGAGGCGTGCCTTAGGCACAAACATGCCCACGCGTCCGCGTCACCCACGCGAACGCGTGCCCCTAAAAAACAACGTAAAAGAGATGTATAGCAGCAAGTTATGATGGAGCTGGGCTGGAATGAAGCTAGAAGCACCAGTCCCATCACGCGACCGCGTGCCCCACGCAGCCGCGTTGTCCTCAAAATATGGCCATTCACGCGATCGCGTAACCCACGCGAACGCGTCACCCTAAATTTTGGCAAAATGAGTTTGAAACAGAGAGTCGCGCGAACGTGAGGCTACTCTCGCGCCACTCGCACAAATCAAGTCACGCGACCGCATGACCCACGCGTCCGCGTCACTTGAAAACATCACACACCACGCGACCGCGTGACCCACGCGTCTGCGTCACATGCGGCACACAGATTATCCAGATCAACTAAATATCATATCTTTTCTTCCCCAAATCCTAATTTTTCTTTTTCCCTTCTTATTTCTTTCTTTTCCCTTCTTCTTTCTCTACTCCTTCTCACTTTTTACTTTCTCCTCTCTTATTTTTCACATCCATTATCAAGGTTATTTTCTTTCTTTCTTTACTTTTTACTTTTCCTTTATTATTTTTCTTTTTCTTTTCACTTTCATTATCTATATTTTTCTTTTCTTTCTTTTCTTTTCTTTTTATTCCTTTAATTGGTGTTAGAAATTTAATTAGGTAATTATTTTCTTTTATATTTTGCTTGTGAGTTATTGTGGAATTGTTTGACAATTATATATTACTTTTCATAAGGGTTGCCTGCATGTTCAAATTCCTACTTTCAATAACATATTTACCATGCATGCTAAGTGTTTGTGAAAAAGCCCGTATAGCATTGCACATTATTTTTAATTATTCTATTCTACTACTTTAATTCCTGTTTTTTCACAAAATCCCATTTATATTTTATTAATTATATATAATTGTCAATACAAATAGATTATTAGTTTGAAAGGCTTGGTAATCTAACTTAGACATTGAATGCTTCATCTATGCTACTCATGTCTTTGCCGGCATGCATAAACATCTTGCATTTAATTGCCATCACATGCACTTGCTATGTTACCTTTAATGAACTTTTCACATGTAGTCTAAACCATGTGTTAACGACATCCTTCTTTACCGTGCATTGATTATCATCCTTAAATGTTCGCTCCTTTGCTTGAACCTTTAGCTTTACATGTTACTTTCTCTTTCCTTTTTCAGGATGGCCACCAAGAAAGGCAAGGAGAAAGCTACTCTCAAACCACCAGCAAGGAGAGGAACAAAAAGAGCATTAGTGGAAGAGCCATCTTCAACAGCGGTGAAACCCTCAACAAAACGAATCAAGAGGATCTTTAAGGTCGATGAAAAAGAAAAAGCCTTTCCAGCAAAGGACACTGCGCGGTTTACTAACCGTTACTGTGAGCAGATGTTCCCCATCCTGGCAACAAGGAACTATAACAATGAGCACCTTCTCATCCTCCCAACCAACATTGCTAAAATTGTTAAGCCCATTGAGCAAAGACAATGGGGATTCCTACAGAGACAGCCACGGCAGGTTAATCTTTCATGGGTAGTTGAATTCTACTCTAATTTTCACATGCCAACCATGCAGTCTGTCTATGTCCGTCAGAAGCAAGTCCCCATAATCGAAGAAGCCATTCAATAAGCTTTAGATCTTCCCTCTGCTCCAGTAGGATTGGACGCATTTCAAGAAGCCTCATTCAAGCGCCAGACATACCAATTTGATTGGGACGCCGTTCTCAGAGTTATCGCACAACCTGGCAGCATATGGATCTACGGATACCATCGTTCCCGACCTAAGGGCATATCGGCTTCCGCACTCACCTTGGAGGCTCGAGTATGGGCACAAATTATGTCCCAATATGTCTTTCCGAGAACTCATAAATCCTCCTTCACTGCATACATGGCTATTTTACTCTGGTGTATCCTTACAGACCAGCACCTTAATTTACCAAGACATATTCGGCATGCTATGGGACACGTATAGATTGCGGACAACCTACCTTTCCCCGCCTTGGTTTCAAATCTAGTCTCAGCAGCCGAAGTCTCCTATAGATCTGGGGACACCAAGGCCATGATTCCACGAGATGATCAATACGTCCCTAACAGGAAGTATATCAAACCTCCAGCAGCCACTATCAACCAGAGCGCAGAACCAGCAGAAGATACCCCTTCTTCTTCCACATCACAAGCACCTTCCACAAACCAACTGCTCCATCAGATACTTGAGAGATTAGAACGGCTTGACCGAAAAGGAAAGCAAAGAGAACGTCGTAACAAGCACAGGTTTACATACCTCAAGGAGCTACTTGTTGGTAACCACCCACCTAACGAAGACCCAGACACCCCGGACTCCACTTCATTTACCAGAACAGGGAGCCATGACGGTCCCAATGGTGGAGATGCTGCTACCAGCCCCTCTTTGTTCCTGACAGATGGCACCGAGGACGGTGCAAAGCTTTAAGTGTGGAGAGGTCGGTCAATACCTGACTTCCGGAGGTAATTTCTCTTCCCTAAAACACCAATAAAATTGGATATTTAGTTAATTTTTCTTTTATTTAGAATAGGATAGATTGAATAGTAATAATTAGTTGCATGCATGTTCTATTTGGTTGAAAAATAATAAGTTTCTTTTTAAGATCCTAATTTTGAAAAATTTCACTAATTTAAATCAAAACTTTTGTGTTAAATTTGTTTGAAGTTGTAATTGGGACATAGTTTAAAAAGCTAAGAACACACAACCTGTGAGATTTTGAGCCTAATTACATGATTACATTATTTAACCATAAATATTTTATTCCTGTGTGTTCACTTCTCTATGATTGTAATCTTTATTTTGTTTCATCCTATATGTCCAATGCTTAATCTATTTATATGCATGCATATGATTGAGGCCATTACTTGTTTAACTCACTTATCCCAAATAAGCCTACCCTTTAAATCACCCTTGTCAGCCACTTTGAGCCTTTTAAATCCCATTTATTCTATATTTTACCACATCACTAGCCTTAAGCAGAAAAATAATTAAACACCCCAAATTGAATCTTTGGTTAGCTTAAGATAGAGATTGTGTGTTAATTAAGCATGGAAAAATTGTGGGAACATGGGTTAATAAAGAAATATGTTATATTCTTACCTTAATAAAATAATGGAAATTTGGGTACCTACTCATGTAAAATAGAAAAATTAAAAATCCATGTGCATTGATATGTTATTTCTATTTTATTTAAAAAAAATCCAAAAATATTCAATAAATATTTAAATAAATAAGGGGACAAAATTACCCCAATTCTAAGTTAAGTAAAGCTCCAATGCATATGTGATAAGAAAATTAAGAGAAAAAGTTAATACATGAGTATGGAATGTGAAAGTGGAAATTATGGGTAGCGAGGCATTAACTAGAATTAAATAGAGTATGTGTATGTTAGGTGAAAGCTTAGGTTAGTCAAAGATTCATATTTTAGCTCGCTTAGCCATATATATACCCTCACCTTTGCCTTGGCCCCATTACAATCTTTAAAAGACCTCATGATGTTTGCATTAATACATTAAATATTGTTGATTGATTAGGTGAAGAACAAAGTTTAGAAAGAATGATTAGAGAAAAGTAGAGTGATTACCCTATACACTTGAGAGGCTAGAGTGCATATACACCATCAGTGAGGGTTCAATGCTTAATTTCTATGTTCCACTACAAGAAAAAAGGCCTATGGCCACGCTTTTTTTTTGCTACGCTTTAAAAGCGTAGCCAAAAGTGGTCTATGGCCACGCTTTTATGAGGGTGGCGATAAAATAAAGATTTGGCCACTTTTTTTTTGCTACGCTTAAAAAGCGTGGCGAAAAGTGTCAATGGCCACGCTTTTATGAGAGTGGCAATTGATGCAAGATTTGGTGACGCTTTTATTTGCCACACTTAAAAAGCGTAGCCGTAGAGAGAAACCGGCACGCTTTTAAAGCGTAGCAACAGAGTTTTGGTATTGAGGCGTTTAAAAAGCGTAGCCGTTTATGAGAAGCCTTTTGGCACGCTTTAAAAGCGTGGCCAAAAGGTTCCCCCGAAAAAAAAAAATAAAAGGTAGGGATCGGATAAATTAAAAAAACCCCTCTTCGATCGTTGAAAGACTTAGAGAAAAAAAAGTCACCACGAACCCCTCTTCATTGTACTGTGCTTGCTTTGCCCTAACCCCTTCTCATTCGTGCTCTGCGCTAACTACTCCTCCATCAAAAGCCCCAGCGACGAGACACTCACTCCATTGTGCCCTAACTCCTCCTCCTTCATTGTGCCTCGCCCACACCGCGCGACGACACTCCGACCACACTCCTCCGTGAAGAACGACGCTGCGATTGCAATGCCTCTGCCGAAAATCCCTCTTCTGGCACTCCCAACCCTCCTTCTTCGGTGACTATCTCTGGAAGCTAAGTGACTCCCTCCGCTCAGTCGCCGTGGATGCTCCCCTTTGCCGCTGCTCATCCCTTCCGTCGCTGCAAAACCCTAACCCCCTAACCCATTCCGCGCCGCTGCCTTCCTGCTTCTTGCTTCTTGTAAGTCCTCTTCTTTGTAAGTTGCTCAGCAAATCTGATGGCTACATTGTGACGAAGCCCAGAATGACGAAGACCAGTGACGAAGCCCAGGACGACGAAGCCCTCACTTGTTGGTAATTTCATCTTTCATTCTCTCTGTCTCATTTCATATACTTCGTCTTTGCATGTGATTTTTATTCATTTCCTTAGTGTGTGATTTTTGTCTCCTCATTCGAAATCAGTGTTTTTTTTTTAATGATTCAAGGGAAGCTTTGTCAAATTGATTAATCAGTTTAAGTGTTGTCATGTTGAGCTGGTTAAGCAAGTTGCAAAGAAAAAAGATTGTTCCATTTTTTGTATTAAATCGCACTGTAATTTGAATATTTGGGGGTTCATGATTCGCGTGTTTCTTTGCATGTCTGCTTTGTTTGAAGATTTATGACATGTTCATGCTTCCTATTTGATGATGCCGTTTTCCTTGTCTGTGATTTTTGAGATCAATTTTGGATCATATGAGATTGCACTCTGGTTTTGGTTCATTGTGCAAGATCTTCAGCTGCTAAACAAAAAATTGTCCTTATTAATTTTTTTCTGGACCAAGCCTGTAATTGTCTTGTCAAAAAACCATCATTAGAGTGATTTTATGACTGACTTTGCTCTTTTACTTTGTTTGCGACTTACTAAAGAAATCTGTTTTGTATTTAAGCCCGGGACAAGAAGTATAGGCAAGCTATTACTGCCGCTGGCTCTGGTAATTTTCTCCTACTGGCTCACTGTATCTTCATTTTGGTTATTTTAAATTGGTTTCTGTGATGGTAGTGACTATAGGTTCATTTGAGCTAGCGTGTCCTATGTTCATGTGTTGGAACATATGAGTAATGTAAAACTGTTAAACTAGTGACGTGATTACATTGGTGTATGCTTCATTTTGCTTCTGATCAACAATAATTTTTCAATGTACATGGAATCTAGCTCATATCTTTATTTTTATTTTAGCTATAACAATATACAATACTCTTGTTACTTCTAATTAATTACCATTTGTCAATTAGAATCTATATCCATAGTTTGTTTCACATACCAAAGAGGATATTATGACCTTTATATATATTAGATTCACCAACTTCTTTGATGTGCCTTCTTTGGTGTCTTCTCATTGATGAGTATTATGGATATTCTAATCTGTTTATTGGGCATCACATACCACTGTACCAGTAAATTTGAACATGAGGCATTTGCAATTTCTACTAGTAACTTTGAGGATTTGATTCCATTTGAGGAGTGTATTGAGTTAGCAGTTGTGGGTGCCCCTGATTATTATTTGCTGTTCACTCATATTGGTTGTACCTTCAAGTTAGTTTTCATCCTCTGCATAGAGCACAATTTACAATTAAATTCTTGCTAAAATTATTTAAAGTTACTTATATATTTGAAAACTGTTTCATTTTTGTCAATTTAGAAGCAGCTATTTGTTGTTGAGACCATTGTTATCATCACCAAACATGAGTTCATGGTCCTATGTTTTCATTGTGTTTTGGTTTATTTGACTGAATCTTAGTAGAAATGAAGCAGGAATGCACCATTTGGATGTTGCATAAGTTCCTGCCAGAATTATAAAATTAACTTCCAAAATTCAATCCTTGGTTTAAGATTCTTTTCCTTATAAACACACTTCTCTGAGTTCTCTCATCTTTCTTTTATTTCTTTCTGATGGGTTAATCCATTTCCTTTCCTAATATATACAAAATTCATGCCAAGATTAATGAGATATATATTAAGAGAAAATTAAAGGGACGAATAATTGATGATGAAGGTCCTTAGCTGTAACATGATTTTCAATATGTATATGTATAATGTATTGTTATTCCTATATTATTTTAATTTTAATTTAATTTCTCCACCGACAAAAAGCAACAGAAATCTTCAAAATTAATCAACTATCTAATAGCTACTACCCAATATATTGAAACTGATTAATGAGTACTTAGTAGTATTAGCTTTATCCATTTAACTTTTTGCAGCTGACTTTATTATATGTGCCATGCATAAGGCTTTCATGCTGATATGTTGTAATTTACTTTATTATAAGAATGGTTAATTTGGTTGTGAATACATGCCATTGTTGAGTTAAAACATGTGATAGTTGCAGCAAAAAAAAAAAGGAGGGGGTGCAGTTTGATTGTTAGCTTCCTATATCAGTACCCTTTCCCTTTTTTGAAAACTTTAAGAACAAAAAAAGTATAGTGGCTTTCAATATAATGAAAGAAAAGCCTTTGCTGGTTACAATTATTGTACGACTATAACACAACACAGTTTGTTGATAATATGTCTTTTCATTTTTTGGTTTGGTATAAGATGCACTAACACACAACATTTAAAATTATGCAGGGCAGTGCTGAAAACAATTTCGCTCACAATGATGATCAGTAATCATGAAGTTTTATATTTTGTAATTAAGTGTAAAGGAAGTAGCTAGATAATGTAACCCATGTTGGAATTGTAATTCATGTATTAGGAAATTGCTAGTGGATGAGACTTTAATTTTTGGTATTTTGTTAGAGTATATCATGTGATCACACACTTTTTTTCTGTGACAAGTTTATGAAGCAATGATTAGTTGATTTAAAATTAGTAATCTTTAAATTTTAAAATTATCTATGATTTTGTAAGGTTTTATAAAAAAAAGTGTCAATAGGTACTGAACTAACCTACAGCCACGCTTTAAAAGCATGGCTATATTGTACAGCAGCAATCAACAGCCATGCTTTATAAACGTGGCTGTAATTTAGTTTCGTACCTATTGGCACGCTTTTAAAGCGTAGCCATATCTCCACTTGTTGCCACGCTTTGGAAGCGTGGCGATAAACGTTACAGTGGGTATTAACAGTCACGCTTTAAAAGCGTAGCTGTATCTCGCAGCTATTGGCACGCTTTAAAAGCGTAGCCATATGTCTTTCTATTGGCACGTTTTTAAAGCGTAGCCATATCTCTTGCTATTGGCACGCTTTGAAAGCGTAGCCATATCTTGATATTGGCACGCTTTAAAAGCGTAGCCATATCTCACACATATGGCTACGCTTTTAAAGCGTGGCGATCTGTAAAAGCGTGGCAAGAAAAAAAGCGTGGCGATAGGTCACCAAAAGCGTGGCGATAGAGCAACCGGCACCCTTGCAGTTGTGACCCTTTCAAAAGCGTACCGGTAGCTCAAAAAGCGTGGCGAAAAGCTATCGCTACGCTTTTTCGGACTTTTCGCCACGCTTTAAAAGCGTAGCAAAAAGCTTGTTTTCTTGTAGTGTTCCCTGCTTTCATGAGCTATCTTCTTACAATTTTACCTATTTTTACTATATAATTTGAATTAGTGGAATTTGATTTATGTTTGTCTTAAAGAACTTATTTACTTTTGACCAAGTAGACAAGAATCATATAGTTGCATTCATATATATAGGTTGCATTGCATTGCATGAGTCTTACATTTTCCTACTCATTTATTTTATCTCCTTAAGCTAAGCATGAGGACATGCTAATGTTTAAGTGTGGGGAGGTTGATAAACCATTATTTTATGATTTATATTGGGTTTAATTGAGTGGTTTTATCAAGTCTTTACCTACTTATTCATATGGATTGCATGATTTTATAATTCCTTCCTAGTATTGTTTATGGTTGAAAACTTGCTTCCTAGAGACCTTTAATTTGTACATTTTAACTTTCCTTTATCCCATTCAATGTCGTGATCCGTGTGTTAAGTGTTTCAGGCTTCATAGGGCAGGAATGGCTCGGAGAACAGAGAGGAAGCTTGCAAAATTGGAAGGAACACAAGAAACCAAGGAGATGACCAGCGAACACTGACGCGATCGCATGATTCACGCGAGCGCGCGAAATGAAGAAATTGCAACAACGCGAACGCGTGCCTGACGCAAACGCGTGGATTGGAGTCTGCACGAATGACGCGAATGCGTGACAAGGAAAATCGCTGAATGACGCGAATACGTGAACGATGCGTACGCGTGACCTGCGCGAACTGCAGAAATAATAGAATACGCTGGGGGAGATTCGGGCTGCATTTTGACCCAGTTTTTGGCCCAGAAACACAGACTAAAGCTAGGGAACATGTAGAAACTCAACACGCATCCACACACATTCAGATACATTGATATTAGGATTACTTTTAGTTTTAGATCTGAATCTAGATTAGCTTTACATTGATAGTTTATGCTTTCGCTTTGGATTTTGGATGCTGAAGAGTCATTACCTCCGTGAAGACACTACTTTAGTTTGTTTCCTTATTCCTTTACTCTTTTCATGTTGATCATTGACCCTATTTAATTAAGTATGTTGCATTTTGAATTTATTAATATATAGAGTTACTTTTATTTTTAATTAATTTTAAATCTCTTTTTTATTTTATTAAATTATGTCTTCTTATATTTTTATGAGTATTAATTCCATGTCAATGGAGTAAATTTTCTACTTGACATGGGGGTTGATTAAGAGGAGACACTTGAGTTAGAATGCTCAAGTGCGTAGTTAAATTGGACGTTGTTGGCTAATTCTGTACCTACTAACGCTAGACCTTCCCAAGAGAGAGGACTAGAATTTGCGGGTAAGAGTTAGCTCAATCACTTAACTTTCCTTTATTTAGTAAGGGTTAACTAAGTGAAAACAACAACCTCTTTACACTACACTTGAGAAGATTCCAACAAGGATAGAACTTCCAATTAATCATTCCCCCAGTAAAGGCCTTTTAATATTAATAATAATTCTTAGTTTTATTGCTTTAATTTACAATTATTTTAATTACTCATTATCCAACTCAAACCTTCTGGAAACTTTCTGATTAATAAATTAGCACGCTTTCCTGCAACTCGTTGGGAGACGACCTAGGACTCATACTCCCAGTATTTTTATTTCTAAAATTTGTGACAACTTTTCTAAATTGACGAGGCGGATCTTAGCTGGTTAAGAACTATACTCACAACGTATTCCATGTTTTGATTTCTTAATTAGCCGACTTCTGCCCACGCATTAGGAATCATCATAGATTGGAAGGCTTGTTGCTTGGAACACTTCTTCCAATTCTTCACTTACAATATGCCTTGGAGGTTGCACATCCTCCTCAACATTGCTTTCTAATCCAATGGAAGAAGGATCAACAAGATCATTAAGGGGATTGATCAATGTGGACAAAAAATCACTAATGATGGAATCCACTTCTTGATCAATTTCCCTCAACGCTCTATCCACTTGCATAACATCACTCTCCCCTTTAACATCCCTTCCAAACTCCGTGGAAGGAGGCTTTTCAACTTGAGATTCCTCTATATAATCAACATATCCTAAATACCAACCACTACTTCCTCTTGTTCAATAATCTCTTCCTCCTCTTCTTGTTGCACTTCTTACTTTGACTCCTCTTGCTCACCTTGGAGATTTGATAAACCACTATTTTATGGTTTATCTTATACTCAATTGAGTAGTTTTATCAACTCTTTGCACACTTATTCATACAATTTGTATGATTCTACAAGTCCTTCCTAATTTTGTTATATGGTTGAAAACTTGCTTCCTAAGCCTTTAAATTATAGGTTTTTAATTCCCCTTTTATACCATTCGATGTCGTGATCTATGCATTAAGTGTTTTCAGGCTTTATAGGGCAGGAATGGCTTAGAGGATGGAAAGGAAGCTTGCAAAAATGGAAGGAACACAAGAAACTAAGGAGAAAACCGGCGAGGAGCAACGCGCACGCATGGCTCACGCGTACACATGAATCGGAGTTCCTACGGCGACGCGTGCGCGTGCCTGACGCGTACGCGTGACACGCGAAGATGACCAGCGACGCGTACGCGTAAATGACACGTACACGTAACTGACGCGTACGCGTGATGTGCGCTATCTGCAAAAATCACAGAAAATGCTGGGGGCGATTTTGGGCCAAGTTTGGACCCAATTTTTGGCCCAGAACATAGACTAGAGCCAGGGGACAAGCAGAGACTCAACACACATTCTCATTGGCATAGTTTTTAGTTTTAGTTTTGAATCTTAGAGAGAAAATTACTTCTCCCTCTAGGTTTCCTTCACATTCATAGTTCTAGTTTTTATGCTTTCGCTTTGGATATTGAGAAGAGTCACTACCTCCTTTGAAGTCGCTATTATTCTAGTTTGCTTTCTTATTCCTTTACTCTTTTAATTGCCCATTAACTCTGTTCAGATAAGGATGTTGCATTTTGGGATTTATTAATGCAAAGTACTATTTTTACTTTTAATTAATTTTCAGTTATTATTTAATTTATCATGTCTTCTTCTTATTCTCTTTATATGCTTGTGAACGTTGTATTCATGTCAATGGAGTAGACTCCCAACTTGACATGGGAGTTGATTAAAAGGAAACCCTTGAGTTGGAATACTCAAGTGTTAATTTTGATTGGAAGTTGTTGACTGGCTCTCTAGTCTCTGACTCTAATCCTTCCTTAGGAGAGGATTAGGACCTAGGATTCAGAGTTGGTTAGTTAGTTACTTGACTTTCCTTTATTCAGTAAAGGATAACTAAGTAGAACAACAACCTATTACTATTGCACTTGAGGAATCCAACAAGGATAGAACTTTCGATTAATCTTCTCCCAACCAAGGCTTTTATTTTAATTATATAAATTCTCTCGTTAATTTTTATTGCTTTAATTAATTATTATTTTAATTTTCCGTTCTCCAACTCTAAAAATTCTCAGAAAATTCCTGACTAATAAAATAGCACCCTTTTGTCAACTCGTTGGGAGATGACGTGGGATTTCTACTCCCAGTATTTTTATTCTTAAATTGTAACAACCCTTTCTAAATTGATAAGCAGAGTTTTATCAGTTAAGAACTGTACTCGCAATGCTGTTTTCTCTATAAATTCTTAATCGGCTAATTTCTGCCACGTCAATTTTTTGACGACCTGGAATTTCTACTCCCAGTATTTTTATTCTTAAATTGTGACAACCCTTTCTAAATTGATAAGTGGAGTTTCGTCGGTTAAGAATTGTACTCGCAACGTGATGCCAGGGCATTTTGGCCAGTTTCACTGACCTTTTCTTTACTGTTTTAGGATAGTTTCATGCATTTTCTTAGCAAATAAGCAAGTTTTGGGTAGAATTTCACTTACATCTTGATTTAAGCATACATTGAGCACTTTACATGATTTCATGAGAATTTTGCATGAATTAGATGACAAATTGGATGATGCATGTCTCATGATGTGGATTAGAACTTTGATGTACTTTATTGCTTGATTTCAGGACAAAGGAAGCAAGAAAGAGCCACGTTAGCAGCCACATTAGTCTAACTAACGTGACCACCAATGTGGAATGGGAGCTAGCTTGCAACGTTAATGAGAAAAGTAATCGCCAATAACGCCCTCGAAGCCATCGTAGCCCACGTTAAGAGTCACGTTAACTAAGTTAACGTGAACTCTAACGTGGAAGAAAGAAAATGGAGCCAACGTTAGTGACACTCACCTTTGTCACTAACGTTGGACCAAGCTCATATTGGCCACGTTAGCTTCCACGTTAACTTAGTTAACGTGGACTCTAACGTTGGGAAGCAAAAGAATGGCCAACGTTAGTGACACTCACCATTGTCACTAACGTTGGACTAAGCCACCTTGAGCTACGTTAACTCCCACGTTAACTTAGTTAACGTGGAAGTTAACGTGGAGAAAGCAAACAATCGCCAACATTAGTGACACTCACCTTTGTCACTAACGTTGGAATGAGCCACTATGAGCCACGTTAACTTCCACGTTAACTTAGTTAATGTGGAAGCTAACGTTGAGGATAGGATGATGAGCCAACGTTAGTGACACTCACCTTTGTCACTAACGTTGGAGATGGCTATCATTACCACGTTAGAAGCCACGTTAACTTAGTTAACGTGGACTCTAACGTGGGAAGTAGGGGCACCTTGGAATGTTAGTGACAAAGGTAAGTGTCACTAACGTTCTCGAAGAATTAGCAAGCCTACGTTAAGAGCCACGTTAACTAAGTTAACGTGAACTCTAACGTAGGGAGGGAGGACTCTCAACGTTATTGGAAAAGGTGAGTCCCAATAACGTGTGCGAAGGACCAAGAGGCAAAGTTAGTGGTCACGTTGGTGCCACTAACGTTGAAGTTAACGTGGATCATCCCTGGGTGAGGAACTGATGTGATATTTTGATGAGAAACGAATCTCTCACAAAACATCACAAAACTAACCGGCAAGTGCACCGGGTCGTATCAAGTAATAAAAACTCACGGGGGTGAGGTCGATCCCACAGGGATTGAAGGATTGAGCAATTTTAGTTTAGTGGTTGATTTAGTCAAGCGAATCAAGATTTGGTTGATGATTGTGTGACTTGCAGAATGTAAATTGCATTGAAGTAAAGAGAACAAGAAATAAATTGCTGAAACTTAAAGAACAAGAAATTAAATGGCAGAAACTTAAAGTGCAAGAAATGTAAATTGCGGAATCTTAAAGTGCAAGAAATGTAAATTGCTTGAAATGTAAAGGGGATTGGGATGTGGATTTGCAGAAATTAAACAAGGAAAAACTAAATTGCATCAAACAGAAGAGGGAAAGGGAATTGGGATTGAACCGGATCTTGAAGCAGTAAAGTAAATGAACAAAAAAAAGCAATAAACAGGGAATTGAAATGAGAAATTCAAATCTCAGGACCCAGAGACTAGAAAACCAAGTCTAGATCTCAATGCCTTCCTAGATCCAACAAGATAATTGCAAGGGAATTGTAAATTGCAAAGAACAGAGATGAAGAACAATGACCCGGAAATGAAATTCAATTAACAGTAAAGAAACAGAGAGATCCAAGATTGAGATTGAAACAGAATTTCTTCAATTCTCCAATCTAAGATCCAAGACAAGTGTAAAATGAAATTGCAAGTAAAAGGAAACAAAGAAATTCAAGTTCACTCAGTAACAAAAGCTTCCCAAAAACTATTATGAAAATTCTAAAAGGAAAGCTCCCTTAATAACTTGAATTCTATCCTATTTATACACTTTCCCAAAATGATCTTCAAGCCTTGAGTTGGGCCTTTGTTCTTGGTGGAATTGGGTTGAAAGAGGCCTTGGTTGATTGCTCTTTGAAGATTGAAGAAGAACCGAAGTGAACCAATTGAACCGGAAATGAAGTTAGCCAAAGTTGGTCTCAACGTTAGGGTCAAAGTTAGGGGTCTAACTTTGACCCTAACTTTTCATATCAGCAAGCTAAATTCCCTGGTTTGGACGTTGGTGCCAACGTTAGGGGTCTAACTTTGACCCTAACGTTGGCCTTCCTTATATGCTAGTGATGCCAACGTTAGTGCCCCTCCCTTTGTGGTTCATGTGCCAACGTTAGCCTCCAAGTTAGGGGGATAACGTTGGCGCAAACGTTGGTGCCCAGGGGAGAAACTCTCAAGTTCCAACGTTAGCCTCCAAGTTAGGGGTCTAACGTTGGAGCTAACGTTGGCCACCTCTTTTGCAATGTCATGTGCCAACGTTAGCCTCCAAGTTAGGGGGCTAACGTTGGGGCTAACTTCATGCCTCCAAGTTCACTTTCACTTATCCCTTTCTTCACTTCTAGCCATTCCTCTTTGCTTCAACCTTTCTCCAAGCCTTCTTCACCTATCATTGATCAACCAAACTAATCAAAGCTTTGCTCAAAATCATGAGGTATTCAATCTTCCACAATATGCAACAAATATAGCACAAAACCTCATGAAATGGCATGAATTCACATATGGTTGGTTCAATCAAGGGAAACATGAAAATCTACTCAATTAGCTTGCTTGTAGCTCAAGAAAGTGCATAATTCTAATGAAAACTAAAGAAAAAGACTAGCTAAAATGGGCTAGGATGACTTGTCATCACAACACCAAACTTAAAGCTTGCTTGTCCCCAAGCAAGAAAAGATTTATGCTCCAAGGTTCTTTCAATTAAGATGGATTGAGGAACAATTGTAAAGTGCAGTGAGTGAAGTGATCAAGTATCAGTGGGGTGAACTCCAAATCATATGTTCATGCAAGGGCTTCAGTGCTCACTAGTCCTTACATATTGGGAGTCGTAGGTCTTAGGATTTTCATCCAAATGGTATCATGGAGATCTCTTTATATGTAATCACCTTGAAGCAGCTTATAATTTCTGTGCTTTGGCCTCGACTCTAAGTATCATGTCTCAAGGCGGCTCTTTAGATAAGCTTTCAATCAATACTCCTAAACCAGTTGGTTTTAAGGTATTAGGTGTTAAAGCACCCCTGAGGATTTACTTGCTCAAGCCTCTTTCCTTGACACACTTCAACCACAAGCATTTTACTAGGCTAACAACTCTTTGAGTCATTGTTTCTTCTTTCTTTTCTGCCTAGTAATTGTTGCTCAGAACCTTGGACCATGTTCTTTTTGTTTTTGTATTTTCTTTTCTTTCTTTTGTTTTGTTTGCTGCTTCTTGCATCAATAGATTTTTGAGAATCTCCACAATACTTCTTTGAACTTCATGTCCCGCCTATGAGCTCCCATGCAAGTTTTCACAAGCATGCAACCTCAATACATTATCACACAACCAGAACCACCACTTCTCTTAATCTTTTGCTTGCCTCAAACTTGTTTAATTCCTCAATCCTTCTTTTCAAAGAACTTTCATGTGATGCATTTCTTGAAAATTGAGTGCAAACAAGTTTTGAAGATAAGAATGTTGTGAATGATCAGACACCTTGCTTATTGACTTATAAAGAAAGACTATGCTATGCAGGCAGGCAGGGGTAAATAAAAAGAAACTATGTTATGCAGACAGGCAGGGTAGATCAGGACACAATCCAACTTTTAATCACAGCAATATTTGATGCAAAATAATGACTTAACAATACAACCTGTTGAAGTTTACTTGATTTCCTTCTCATCACCATTGCTGGCCTTTATGTTCATCTTTTGTTTCTTTGGTTGATGATGCTTTAATCCTTCCAACAGCTTGTATGGACCTCTGCAATGATATTGAAAGTTGCTTGTTCCCCAAGCACTTGGAAACAATGGTTAATCTGCATGATTTATTTGTGGGCTTTTTGAACTTACTTTGGTGTGGGAACACCAAACTTAGTACCTTGCCAATGCATCGGATTAACCATGTGTAAAACTCTTTTTCTTTTTCAAAAATGACAAAACTGAAAACTAGGAAACAGCAGAATAGTTAACTAGTTCATCCATCATGCTTGAAGCCATCATTATGCAGAGAGTGAGAATGTGTTTTATAATGGGATTTTGGTGAAACACCAAACTTAGAATCCTGCATTCTCCTTTAAATTGTTTTGGTGTGTGACACCAAACTTAGCTTCTTTGCAAAGTAGATAAACTAATTAACCTTTTTATTAAAATAGTTATGAACAGAAAACTACCTCAGGTTGGGTTGCCTCCCAACAAGCGCTCTTTTATTGTCACTAGCTTGACATCCTTCATCCTCTGATCATGGAAGTTGCGGTCTCTGTTGCCTTTGGTTTCCTCCTCTCATCGTAGGCTTCTCCTTGTTTTCCATAACTGCTTTCCCTTTCAACTCAGCAGCTTTTTCATTGTTCTTTGAGTCATCTTCATTGGCTCTTAGGGATATATTTCCCTCTCTCTCACCTAGTTTAGCAGGGTTTTGAACCATTTGTTCCATGTATCTTTCAATTCTCTTGAGATATGCCTCCTGGTTTTTCCTTATGTCCCCCTGCTCTATTAATGTCATTTCTTGAATTTTCATAAGCCTTTCCATCATCATTTCTAGAACATAGAGTTTTTGGAAGTTTAGGACTGGTTGTGACTGTGTTAATTGTGGTGATTGATGTAGGTCATTTTGGGCAGGTGGTGAGGTAGGATAGGGTTGGAGATGTGTATATTGGGGTAGTGTGTAGTGATTTTTGTTGGCATGGTGGTGTTTTTGCAGGTTTGGAAAGTTGGGGTTATTATAGTTGAGGTCCCTTTGTTCATGATTCTGAGGTTCCCTCATTCTTAAATAAGAATGTGGTTTCCATGGTGGAAATTGTGCATTCACTGTGGCAGAATGTAGAGAATCAATTTGTCTAGCTATTGATTCCAAGTGCTGCTGAGTTTGCTGGTGTAGCTGCTTGTTTTGATTCATGATTGCTCTTACTCCTTCAAGATTCATTACTTCATTTTCTGAAATTGCATTCCGTGGCGTCTCAAATGAGTGTTGGTTATTGGCTCTTTTGTCACTGAACTCTGCAGTTCCTTGGATGGTTGCTGTTGCCTTGAGTAGGCCATCTGAGAAGTAATCTACTGCTTTTCTTGTTTCGGAGGTTAATCCTTCATAGAATGCTCGAAAATCCACCTTGTCATTTGATTTCTTGTATCTCTCCCATGCTTTGAACAGTGGTTCTTCCTCTCTTTGTATGAATGGATGTACTCCTTCTTTCATCCTGATGTGTTGTTGGGGTGAGGAAAATTTGGCTAGAAACTTGGCAACCAATTCATCCCAACTAGTTATACTTCCTTGGGGAAAGGTTTCAAGCCATTGTGCCGCTTCATCCTTCAGTGAGAATGGAAATAGCAAGAGCTTAATGGTATCATGGTCTACACCATTGATATTGACAGCCCCACAAGTTTTCAGAAAAATGGATAGGTGCTGTTTAGAGTCCTCCAAGGGATTTCCACCATAGGAACAATTGTTCTCTATTAGTGTAATGAGTTGTGGCTTCATGTTGTGATGTTCTTCTTTCTCAGAAACTCCTCCTTCCCTGTGATATATAAATCAATCAACAGAAAACACAGTGATTCTCTTGAAAATTGGATGTAGCCGGTTGGGACAAAACTTCAAACAGTTAGTGGGTTAATCAAAATTTAAAGAAAAAGTGCTTGATCTAGATCACCACCTCACTTAATCCTTGTCAATCTAATCAATCCCCGGCAACGGCGCCAAAAACTTGATGTGATATTTTGATGAGAAACGAATCTCTCACAAAACATCACAAAACTAACCGGCAAGTGCACCGGGTCGTATCAAGTAATAAAAACTCACGGGGGTGAGGTCGATCCCACAGGGATTGAAGGATTGAGCAATTTTAGTTTAGTGGTTGATTTAGTCAAGCGAATCAAGATTTGGTTGATGATTGTGTGACTTGCAGAATGTAAATTGCATTGAAGTAAAGAGAACAAGAAATAAATTGCTGAAACTTAAAGAACAAGAAATTAAATGGCAGAAACTTAAAGTGCAAGAAATGTAAATTGCGGAATCTTAAAGTGCAAGAAATGTAAATTGCTTGAAATGTAAAGGGGATTGGGATGTGGATTTGCAGAAATTAAACAAGGAAAAACTAAATTGCATCAAACAGAAGAGGGAAAGGGAATTGGGATTGAACCGGATCTTGAAGCAGTAAAGTAAATGAACAAAAAAAAGCAATAAACAGGGAATTGAAATGAGAAATTCAGATCTCAGGACCCAGAGACTAGAAAACCAAGTCTAGATCTCAATGCCTTCCTAGATCCAACAAGATAATTGCAAGGGAATTGTAAATTGCAAAGAACAGAGATGAAGAACAATGACCCGGAAATGAAATTCAATTAACAGTAAAGAAACAGAGAGATCCAAGATTGAGATTGAAACAGAATTTCTTCAATTCTCCAATCCAAGATCCAAGACAAGTGTAAAATGAAATTGCAAGTAAAAGGAAACAAAGAAATTCAAGTTCACTCAGTAACAAAAGCTTCCCAAAAACTATTATGAAAATTCTAAAAGGAAAGCTCCCTTAATAACTTGAATTCTATCCTATTTATACACTTTCCCAAAATGATCTTCAAGCCTTGAGTTGGGCCTTTGTTCTTGGTGGAATTGGGTTGAAAGAGGCCTTGGTTGATTGCTCTTTGAAGATTGAAGAAGAACCGAAGTGAACCAATTGAACCGGAAATGAAGTTAGCCAAAGTTGGTCTCAACGTTAGGGTCAAAGTTAGGGGTCTAACTTTGACCCTAACTTTTCATATCAGCAAGCTAAATTCCCTGGTTTGGACGTTGGTGCCAACGTTAGGGGTCTAACTTTGACCCTAACGTTGGCCTTCCTTATATGCTAGTGATGCCAACGTTAGTGCCCCTCCCTTTGTCGTTCATGTGCCAACGTTAGCCTCCAAGTTAGGGGGATAACGTTGGCGCAAACGTTGGTGCCCAGGGGAGAAACTCTCAAGTTCCAACGTTAGCCTCCAAGTTAGGGGTCTAACGTTGGAGCTAACGTTGGCCACCTCTTTTGCAATGTCATGTGCCAACGTTAGCCTCCAAGTCAGGGGGCTAACGTTGGCTCAAACGTGGGAGCCCAGGGAGTACTTCATGCCCAACGTTAGCCTCCAAGTTAGGGGGCTAACGTTGGGGCTAACTTCATGCCTCCAAGTTCACTTTCACTTATCCCTTTCTTCACTTCTAGCCATTCCTCTTTGCTTCAACCTTTCTCCAAGCCTTCTTCACCTATCATTGATCAACCAAACTAATCAAAGCTTTGCTCAAAATCATGAGGTATTCAATCTTCCACAATATGCAACAAATATAGCACAAAACCTCATGAAATGGCATGAATTCACATATGGTTGGTTCAATCAAGGGAAACATGAAAATCTACTCAATTAGCTTGCTTGTAGCTCAAGAAAGTGCATAATTCTAATGAAAACTAAAGAAAAAGACTAGCTAAAATGGGCTAGGATGACTTGTCATCAGGAACGTTAGTGAAAAAGGTGATTGTCACTAACGTTCTCGAACCCACACTCTCACTTAACGTTAACGCCACTAACGTCCTGAGCTAAAAACCCTTCCTACTTCACACTTTCTCTCTGCAAGTAAAGCTAAGCCCACTACAGAAGATAACTGCTTCAAACTCAAGATCCAAAGGCCCATATCCAAGACTTGAAGAATCAACTAGAAGATCAGAAGAGTAGTATATATAGGGGTAGTTTTGAATAAGGAAGCACCTTTTTGGGGGAGAGGAAGTTGGAACTTTGGAGAACTACTCTCTGTATAATTTTACTTTCTCTACACTTCTAGTTTTATTTTTCAGAATGTATTTTCCATCTTTGTTTTCCATTTTCAGAGCTATGAACAACTAAACCCCTTTCATTGGGTTAGGGAGCTCTGTTGTAATTTGATGGATCAATACTAATTTTCATTACTCTTCTTCTATCTTTTCTCTTGATTTTACTAGAAAGCTTTCAATCTTCATCCAATTGGGTAGTTATCTTGGAAAAGAAGCTATTCATACTTGGATCTCTTCTAAACCTTGGAAGAGGAATGAAGAGATCATGCTAGAAATAATTTCTCATGTTGGACCAAATTGGGTTTGGTTGGGTATGGTGACTATAATCCTACCAACACTTGATTTGGGAATGCATGTGGTATAATCAGTGACCATACTTCATCTCTTCTCATGAGCAATTGACCAAGGAATTGGCTATTGATCAAGATTTGAGAGATTGAATTACCAAGAAATTGGAATTCGATCACTTAAGATTGCCAAGGAGATCAATGAATGCATTGATTGAGGAAGAGATGAAAATGAACTTGATCCGGAGAATGCAACATCTCCTAAGCCCAATGAATCCCCATTTCTGATCTTACCCATTCTCTTTAATTTCTACAATTTACTTTCATGAGCATCTTCCCCATTCCCATTTACAATTCTGCAATTTACTTTCCGTCATTTACTTTCAGCTCTTTACTTCCAGCATTTACATTTTCTGCTATTTACTTTCCCGCCATTTAATTTCCTGCAACTCTCAAACCAAATTCTGCTTCGCTCAACTAGAACATTCCTCTAATTAAAGTTGCTTGACCAATCAATCCCTGTGGGATTCGACCTCACTCTATTGTGAGTTTTTACTTGACGATAATTCGGTATACTTGCCGAAGGAAAATTGTTAAGAGACAAGTTTCCGTGCTATCAAGTTTATGGCGCCATTGCCGGGGATTAATTTTGAATCAACAATGACTAAATTGAAGGATAACTAGATTGAGCATTTTTCTTTTGTTTGATTTAAATTTCTGTTTGAGTTAATTACTTTCAGTTTTAGTTATTTTCCTCCCTTCCCCCTACTCCTTTTTCTTAGTTATTTACCATTCAGTTCACTAACCCACTAACTGTTTGATATATTGCATCACTCACACTTACAGCAATTTTAACAAGAGTACTTTCTGTATCTATTTCCTTGCTTGTGCCTTGTTGGTTGTATGACAGGGAGAAGAAGCGGGGCTTCAACTTCCTTTGATTCTGAACCTGAGAGGACCTTCCTTAGATTAAGGAGGAAAGCAAGAGGAAAGAGAGTAGTTGGTGCTGAGGAAGAGGAGGAGTACTTTGAACCAGACATGGATGAAAACATGGAGAACCATCATGAAGAAGAGGGTCACAACCATGGCAGAGAAGGTCCAGCGCATCAGGCTGGACAAGAGAGAAGAGTTCTGGGTTCTTACATCAACCCAAACCCAGGAAACTGTGGAAGCAGCATCCAAAGGCCAACCATACATGCCAACAACTTTGAACTAAAGCCACAACTCATCACCCTTATTCAGAACAATTGTTCATTCGGAGGAGGTGTCCAAGAAGACTCCAATCAACATCTAACCACCTTCCTAAGGATATGTGATACTGTGAAGTCTAATGGTGTTTATCCTGACACCTATAGACTACTTCTATTCCCTTTTTCACTTAAGGACAAGGCATCTAAATGGCTGGAATCCTTCCCAAAGGAGAGTTTAGCAACCTGGAAAGATGTGGTGAATAAATTCTTGGCAAAATTCTATCCTCCTCAACGGATCAACAGGCTGAGAGCTGAGGTACAAACATTCAGGCAGCAGGATGGTGAGACTCTATATGAAGCATGGGAGAGGTTTAAGGACCTGACAAGAAGGTGTCCACCAGATATGTTCAATGAATGGGTGCAACTACACATTTTCTATGAAGGCCTCTCTTATGAATCAAAGAAGGCAGTAGACCATTCATCCGGGAATCTCTGAACAAGAAGAAGACCATTGAAGAAGCCATAGATGTCATTGAGACTGTAGCGGAGAATGACTACTTCTATGCTTCTGAAAGAGGCAACACTAGAGGAGTGATGGAGCTAAACAATGTGGATGCACTGCTGGCCCAAAACAAGCTTATTACCAAGCAGTTGGCTGACCTCACCAAGAAGATGGAGAGGAACCAAGTGGCAGCAATCACCACCTCATCAGCAACCCAAGAGGGAGTGAATGCTGAGACAGAGGAGGAGCAAGAACAAGCCAACTACATTGAAAACTCACCTAGGTAGACCCATGATCCTTACTCCAAAACGTACAACCCTGGTTAGAGAAATCACCCAAACTTTGGGTGGAGAAATCAACGAGATCAAAGCCAAGATCAGAGACATCACAACCCCAACAACCATGCAGCTCACCAATATTCCACACAGAGATCATATCAGCACCACCCTAACAACACCTCTCCACATCCATACCAAAACTAAAATGACCCAACTCACCCATCCACTCTTAACTCACCATCATCTGAAGAAAGACTCTCCAAAATTGAGACTTTGCTTGAAGGCATATGCAAAGAGATTCAAGATAATAAGGTATTCAAAGAGGAGGTGCGAGCTAGTATCAAGAACCAGGGGGACACCATCAAGAGGCTGGAATTTCAAGTGGGATACTTATCTAAAAAGATTCCCAAACCTACTGATAGCTTCCCAAGTGACACAGAGAAAAATCCGAGAGGTGAAGCAAAGAAAGTCAGATGGGAAGATTGCAAGATGGTTACTATAAGTAATAAGGAGACTGAGGAAAAGCAAAACAAGCCATTAGAACAACTTGGAGAGACATCAGCAGAGAAACAGGAAAAGGATCACCAAGAACCCAAAATTTCACAAAAAGAGCTGACACAGAAGGAGCTGTTGAAACTCTATGCACCGTTTCCCCAATTACTCAATGGTGCTATAGAGAAGAGAATATACTCAAGGTTTCTTGACCTGTTTGCATCCCTCCATGTAAACATACCATTCATCAAGGCCCTCCAACAAATGCCCTCATATATTAAGTATATGAAGGAGCTGCTGACCAGGAAAAGCTCACTCAAGGAAGGACAAATAATAGTGATGAATAAGGCGTGCAGTGCTCTCATTCAACCAGAGTTGCCTATAAAAAGGAAGGACCCAGGGAGTTTTCACATCCCCTGTGCCATAGGAGAAACAATGTTTGATAAAGCACTCTGCGATTTGGGAGCAAGCATCAACTTAATGCCTTTATCCCTTATGAAAAGGCTGCAGATCAATGAGATAATATCCACAGATGTAGTTATCAGGCTGGCTGACAAAACTCAAAAACAAGCAGTAGGAGTGGTTGAAAATGTGCTGGTGAAGGTGGGAAAATACTTCCTTCCCACAGACTTTGTCATCTTGGACATGGAAGAAAGTCACACTCACCCAATCATATTGGGAAGACCGTTCTTAGCTACAGCCAGAGCACTCATAGATGTGGAGCGAGGGGAGCTAATTTTGAAGATCCATGATGAACAAATCAGCTTCAATGTCTTCAAACTCTCACAAGAAACAAATCATAATGAGATACTGAGGGAGGAGGCAAGCACTGAAGCACAACCAACACCTCTGGGAAACCACTTGGTTGAAGAACAAGGCAATCAGCAGCTGTCACAGCTCAAGGAAAATAAGGAGGAACCTAAACCACCAGAGTCATATGAGACCAGCAACGAAATTTCCTTAGAAGAGGAGGTCACAAAGAGCAAGGCAACATCAAAAGGGACAAAGAAGAAGGCACCAAGGAGGTGGAGGAACAAGAAGATCCCTACAGAGGACTTTTCTCCGGGGGATAAAGTGATCTCAGCCTACTTCCCAGATATTCCACCTCATCTCCCCACTATCCCATCTCAGTTACCTAAGGTCTTCACCATCAACAGAGTTCTTTCCTTAGAACATGTGGAGATCCTTGATGAAGCCAATGGATATAGGTCTACTGCAAGAAGGGAAGATCTGAAGCATTACCAACCACCATGACAAAGGCAAAACGTCAAGCTAGTGACGCTAAAGAAGCGCTTCATGGGAGGCAACCCATGTTTTACATGCTTTTAAAAATAGTTAATAATGCAAGGTTCAGGGATTTCAAATCAACTTGACATGGACTTGAATGAATCCTTATGTGCAACATATAGTGAAGAACAAGTTTGGTGTTCAAGGCACACTAAGAGAACATCAATGTAACCCATATCATGTCACTCTTAGGGGCCTTGAACAAATCTTTTACGCCACACGGCACCAAACTAAGTTTGGTGTTGCTAATGTTGCACACATGGATGTTGAGTTAGTCAGTTGGTTTGCTCTAATGAATGGCACTTAGTTAGTTAAAACAAAAACTTTAAAAAGTAGTTATTCTTTTAATTTTGCCGCACTTTCCACACATATTTCTTTAATCACAATTCTTTTATTTTGTAGGAGAGAAGAAAGGGGTATTGAAGTGGATTGAGTGGACAATTAAATGAGGAGGGTTCGGCCACTTCATGAAGGGAGAATACACACGTGTCTCAAGGGAAAATGCATTGGGAAATGTGCCATGCAACATTGAAAGAATGAGACCCTTGAAGACCGAACCAATCTCCCTCATAAAGATGATGATCCTTGTGCTCATCCCCTGTAGAACCCCATCCGTTCATCATACTCCAACCCCATCGATCCACACCTTTCATCCACACACCACTTCTCTATATAAGTGATTCGCACTAAGTACACCCTTAACATTCCAATTTCACTCCCCACACTTCTCATTCTCGAAACCAAACACTCTTCTCCTTCATCACACCTTGTCCTAACCAACCGAACTCCTCATCTATCCGTACCTTCCACCCTCTTCACACATCAACTCAAACTCATGGCATCATCAAGCTCCAAGAGGCAAAAGAGGAAGGAACCAGTAGAGAGCATTCCTTTCGACAGAAGATTGAACAAAGGGGTTGGCAAAGGCTTACGAACCCGGAGGAGAAGATAAATGCAAACCTCATCAAAGAGTTCTATGCAAATGTGGTCAGAGAAGACAAAACCAAGGCCCCCACCTTCAAAAGTTACGTAAGAGGGAGAGAGGTGGATTTCAGCCCCAATGCTATAACAAGGACTCTTCAGTTGAAATCACCACATTTTGATGAGCTCGGTTATCAAGCAAGAGTAAGTAGGAGCCCTGATGATGATGAACTCGAACAAATTGTGAATGACATATGTGTTATAGGAGCTGACTGGGAAAGGTATGCGGATAAGAGGCCCAGGTTCATCAAGAGAGGAGACCTCAGCCCTGAAGCCAAGGGATGGTTTGAACTCATGAGGAGATCTATCCTCCCAGCAGCAAACAATTCCGAGGTCAACGTCACTCGAGCTACTATGGTACATTGCTTAGTACAAGGTGGAGATATCAATGTGAACTTATAGCTGAAGGGATTCAAGAGTCAGCTGAAAAGATTGATTCGGGTGCCAGGCTTTGGTACCCCAGCACCATCCTCAGACTGTGCACGAAGGCCAAGGTTGTCTTCGAGGATAGCAACCCAGATTGGTTAAATTCTGGGAGGCTAATTATGTTTCAGCGTCTAACTCATGTGACACCAGCCCAACAACAAAGAAGACCTCACATAGGAAAGCCAAAACCAAAAGGAGGAGCTCACCAAGAAGAGTCTCATCAGGAAGAACACCAACAAAGAGAATATTATGACCCAACCAACATAAACCTTAATCACATTCATGGAGCCATTAAGGAACTATCAAGGAGTTATATGGAGGGACAAGAACAACAACTGCATGTTCAAGCTCAAAGGATGGATCGTCAAGAAGAGATCCTTTCTAATTGGATGAATCAACAAGGGGAGTGGCAGAAACAGCAAATGGAACATTATTCCCAGCTCACTCAAGCCATCAATCAAGTGTCTGAAAGGCAAGAGCGTCAAGATAAGCGCCTTCAAGAACTCAACCAACGCCAGCTAGCTCAGATGAAGGCATTCAATGAGTTCAGTGTACTTAATAAAGGACAGCAACTACATAGGGAGGAGTTCAACATAAACACTCAAGCCAAGTTGAACTACATGTCTAGTCATATGCATAATCTACACTATGCCATCCCTACATATGATGAGTTCCAAAAAGATTTTGTAGAACAAGAAGAAAGGAAGGTGAAACAGCAGAAGGAAACATTAAAGAAGAAGATGGAAGATGCTGGCTTCTGGAAGAAGTTGATTGGAAAAAGCAAAGGAGGTGGGAGCTCAAGCGCAACAAGTAGACACAACGAGGACGAGCCAGAGGGAGAGCATGGGCAATCCCATGAGTAAAAGGTGGTGGAGTTCCCTATCTGTTCCATCTTTTTCAAGCTTTAAATAAGGAAAATCATGTATGAAATAGAACATGTTCCATGGTAGTTTAGAAATTTTCAATTCTGTCTTTAAGTTTTTCATTGCCTAGGTCTATGATTACTAGTCAAGTTGCCTGTTTTCAATTCCATCCTGCTTATTGTGTTGCTTGTCTCCTTTTGAATCAAATAAAAAGAGAATATTTGTTATCAAAGACCAGATTAGAGTTCATATTGTGGAGTAAGTTCCTTAGTGTGTGATATGGTGATAAGTTAGCTAAGTTGGTTCACCAACAAGGGTGGAAAGCCAACTATCTGTCCTGAATCATATGCTTGAAACACACCCCATGAGACTAGCTAAATAACAAGATCCTAATAAGAAAAAGGGGAAAAGAACCATAAGAGTTGAAAAAGAAAGAAAAGTTAATAAAGAATAAGGCTAGGTACCAAGGGTTTGAAACTTGAGAGATGTGTCTGTGGTACTCCTGTACCAAGGATCTGCTTGGATGAATAAGTTCGTAGGAGTGCTTCATCACTTGGTAACTTGGGTTAACTAACCCGGGATTATCAACTGAAAATCCACTATCAAGAGCAACCTTGCTACAGAATATTTAGTAACCCAAAGAGGTGCTGGACACCAAGGTCTCAAGAAAGAAAATAAACAAACCATGTGCCTGTGGTGTGTATGTATGGGGGAAAGAGACTTGAGGGAGTAAGTCCTTAGGGGTGTCTTAACACCTAGCACCTTGAACCAACTGGTTCGGGAGTGCTGGCTGAAAGCTTATCTTAAAGACTCGCCCCCTCACAGAGCACTTAGCCTAAGAACACAAATAAGCCCTGAAAACAATAAAAGGATCAATGAATAAGAGTCTCATAGGGTGCCATTAAGTGAGTATTCCAGGACATGATAAAGGTCTGAAAGCCAGTGAAGGAATGAACCTAAGTTGCTATGCATGAAACCACCATAAAACCAAGGACATGACTTCCACAATAATGACTCATTTCTCTTGGCATTTCATTCATCATTCTCTTGTTCCAGTACTTGCTTAGGGACAAGCAAGCTTTAAGTTTGGTGTTGTGATGCCAGGGCATTTTGGCCAGTTTCACTGACCTTTTCTTTACTGTTTTAGGGTAGTTTCATGTATTTTCTTAGGAAATAAGTAAGTTTTGGGTAGAATTTCACTTACATCTTGATTTAAGCATACATTGAGCACTTTACATGATTTCATGAGAATTTTCCATGAATTAGATGACAAATTGGATGATGCATGTCTCATGATGTGGATTAGAACTTTGATGGACTTTATTGCTTGATTTCAGGACAAAGAAAGCAAGAAAGAGCCACGTTAGCAGCCACGTTAGTCTAACTAACGTGACCACTGATAAACCCGTATTTCATGAGTTCTTTTGTGCTTAATTTGAGTGATTTATACAATTCTTCACCCACTTATTCACATTAATTACATGATTTTACTTTCCCTTCCTTATTATGTGATGTAAATGAAAAAACATGTTTCCTAAGCTTTAAAATTAATTAATTTAATTACCTTTATTTCCATTCGATGCCGTGATTAGTGTGTTGAGTAGTTTCAGATTTTCTAAGGCAGAATGACTTAAAGGACGGAAAAGAAAACATATAAAATGGAAGAAGAAAGCAAAACGGAGCTTTAAGGAAACTGGTATCCACGCGATCGCATGGATGACGCGATCGCGTGCCAAGCACGAATCAGCAGCGACGCGGCCGCATGACTGACGCAACCGCGCGACCTAAGCAGAACGCATATGACGCGGTCGCATGACTGACGCGACCGCGTGGCAAGGAAAAGCTCCAAATGACGCGACCGCGTGACCCACGCGGACGCGTGACAGAGGCCACGTATCAGAATTTACAGAATGCGCCCCAAGCAATTTCTGAAGCCCTTTTTGGCCCAGATCCAAGTACAGACAGCATAGACCAGAGGTTATAAAGTGTGGAAATGCACCCATTCAAAGGGAGCTCGCATATTTTACTTTTCAATGATTTAGATTTAGTTGAGAGGGAGATCTTCTCTCTCTCTCTCTCTTAGGATTTAGGAATTCTTCTTATTTTAAGAGTGACTCTCAATCCAGGTTTTATATTTCTTTGTTTTAAACTTCCCTTTCACTTTATTTATTTATTTCAATATCTGAGTTGGCTATTTACCTTTACAATTGGATCTAAGAATTCTTCCATGTTATAGATTGTTATTTGAATTAATGATAATTAAGGTATTTTCAAGTTATGATTGTTCTCTTTGATTTAAGTTACCATTGCTTCCCATCTAAGGATATTTTTATTATTCCAGCAATTTTACTTTTTCCCCTTTTAGTTCTGGTTAAGAATTTAGTAACTCAACAGTTATTAAACTCAACATAATTGATAATCGTTATCTTGCTAATTGAGCTGAACTTAAGTAATCCCAACCTTTTCTTAGGAAATAAATAGGATTCAAAGGTCAATTTAATTAGTCCCTTGACTTTCCTTTGCCCTAGTACAGGTTGATCAAGTGGAGTTTAGATTCAACTTTCCTTATAGTTGAGAGAGATAACTACGTTGGACCTCCAACTTCTCTTACCTTGCTAAAAGTTTGCTTTACAGTATTTATTTATTTTTAATTGCCATTTACTTTACCTGTCATTCAAATTACTTGCTTCTCATCTTCTAAACCCCGATTACAACCTTTATAGCCAATAATAAGAACATACTTCCTCGCAGTTCCTTGAGAAGACGACCCGAGGTTTGAATACTCGGTTAACAATTTTTAAAGGGGTTTGTTACTTGTGACACCCAACACGTTTGTACGAAAGGACTTTTGAAGGTTTAGAAACTATACTTGCAACGAGGATTTATCCGTAATTTTCTAGACCACGCAAAAGTCCTCTCGTCAAAATGGCGCCGTTGCCGAGGAACTGCTAACGTGTGCCTTATTATTGGTTATTGTAAATATTTTTCTTTTGCTTGCTTATTTATTTTCTGTTTTTCCTTTTTATCTTTAATTGCTACTATGAACTCTCACCCCTCTCGCTTTGAGTTTGGTTCTAATATTGTTAAAGGAAATAGAAGTTACAGCAGGAATGTGCATCAAGGTCAAACCAATCAAGGATGGATGGAACCAAGAGGATCTAATCAACCCTTTTGGCAGCAACACCCTCCGAGATATCCTGGACAAAGACCATTCTACAGTGCATACCCAGCTGAAAGACATGGTGGACAACCTTGTAACTACCAACAAGCCCCACCCCGTGCATGTAAACCATCCTTTCAACATAACCTCGAACCACCACACTCACAAGCTTCTCTTCACCATTCGCCACCATATGATCCTTCCTTACCCCAATACCAATTAAATCGCTCCCAATCACCACCACTTTCCTTTGTATCATGTCCAAGTCCAGCAACCCAAGAAGCAGAGGATCGCCTAAGGGAAACAGTAATTAAATTTCAAACAACCATTAAACAACTGGAGCAAGCGATGATTCAATGGGCTTCTAGGCGCTCAAATATACCAGGATCAACCACAGCTCCATGTGGACAGCCCAATGAAGAGCGTAGCATGAAGGAGATGCCAGAAACTTCAGTAGACAAGACAGAGAATGAATTTGTACTAGAACAATTAGAAGAAGCTGTCTTTGTTCAAGAAGAATAGTTGGTTGAAGATCTAGGAGATGCTGAACTTCCATGGGAATCCAGAATTGAGGAAAACTCCATCCAGAATGCTACAGTTAATGCTAAGGAGGATACTGTACAATCTCCAAGGCAAGTCATTTATGAAGAATCAGACGGAATAATCCAAGAAGCAAATTCCCTTGATGATGATGGTCACAAGTCTAGCTCTCTTGGTGATGAACTTGCATCCGCAAGTGAATTCTCTGAGATCGAAGAATCTTCCCCAAGTGAATATAAAGATGATGCGGAGGTAGATTTCTCTCAACCTCCAATCTATGACTCAAGTGATGAGGAAGATACAGAAGACTTTGACCAAGACACAGATACAATTGAAGATCTTTGCAAAGAAGTGGAGGAATTCACAGAAGAGCACAAGGAAACGGAACTTGCAGAACCACCAAAAACACCTATTCCAAGGCCATTACCACCTAATACAAGCTTCAAGTGGGTACAATCCTTAACTTATAACTTTACTTATTCACTTGAATATGGTTTGCTTGAAACAGATGGCCAGCTTAGAGCTCTCTGCGGCTTTAAGAGTAAGAGGGAAATGGCTCGTACTCAGAGCTGGTGCACAAGGTTCAATAAGGTTCCACGCTTCACCTCGAAGTACACGGATTGGTATCATGCTCAACTGCATGGATCACGGAAAACGTTTGGTCACCAAGGTGAGATTCTACTTTTTAACCCGCCCGAATGGAGACATGTAGATCAAGACGGAGGCGGATTTAAAAGCAAGGCTTGGAATCCTGGAGTTTATTCTGACATTTGTCATCCCGGGAGCCTAACAATATATTTAAAGCTGTTCGAAAGCTTTGCATGCCTAGTTTGGGACCCCGGAGGCTATTGGCATTCCAAGCACTGGTGGAGATTTTTGGACGAATTTAAACATAAGCCACCATAACAGGATACTCCTCCAATGTCCAACTTAAGGACTTTAACTAAAAGTGCTAGGTGGGAGACAACCCACCATGGTATGGTCTAATTGCTTTCATTTTTCCTTTTTCATTTCAATTTATTAAACCTGGAATCATGCATAACATTCATGTTAATCATTGCATTCTGCATTTTTCATGCATAAAAAAAAAGGGTGCACGACGTGACCGCATGCCCCATGCGATCGCGTCATATTGCGAAAAACAACACCCACGCGACCGCGTGACCCACGCGGCCGCGTGATATATATATCGGCGTAAGAATCCAACGAACAGAAAGTTAGGCTGGAATCGTGCGGCCTTTATGCGTTTCGAACAAATTGGCCCACGCGATCGCATGCCCCATGCGATCGCGTCACTTGCACAATACCAATCCCACGCGACCGCGTGAGCGACGCGATCGCGTCGCATGGATTGCACATCACCCCAAAAGGAGACAGAGAGTTGCGCTAAAACGGCGCTGGAGTCGTGCGTTTAGCACAAATTCCAGCGACGCGATCGCGTCACCCTTCTTTTCCCCTCTCTCATGCAATCGCGCACCCCACGCGATCGCGTCACTCCCATTTTCGTCCCAACCACGCGACCGCGTGCCCCACACGGCCGCGTGGATTCGAAAATATAAACCCCCCAGCCCGCAAACTCTATCAGTCGCGAAGCCGCCCCACCCCCAACCCTCTTCTCCCTCTCTGCTCCATCTCCCTCCAACCACCACCCAGCACCACCCAGACGCCGCCGGCCACCCAGACGCCGCCGCCACCCCGGACGCTGCCGCCGCAACCCCCTCCCCCCTTCTTCTCCCTTCTTCCTCTCTCCTCCCCTCTCCACCACTGCCTCCGCGACCACCGCCCCCACCGCCGGCCATCCAGCCGCGCCCCCCCTCTCTCCGCCACCCGCACCCCCCTTCTTCTATCACTAACCCAAAACCCTCTCCGCCACTGCCCCCTCAGCCGCCACCGCGACACCGTGCCCCGCCACCGTGCCGGACGCCACCGCAGCCACCTTCTTCCCCGTTCCACCCCTCCCGCCTACCAGGTTCCGCAAAACGCAACCCCCTTTTATCCGTTCATCATTTTTTCTGTAATTTCTTTTCGTTTCTGTTCATCATTAGGATAGATAGATATGCATGCTGTAGTGGATTTTTAGGTTGTTAGGTAGCTTAGGCTCTGGTTAGTGGATCTAGGTCTGTTTACTTGCACTGTTCTTGTTTATGTTTTATCATAACTACAATTTTGCTGTTCCTGTGACCTCGTTCATATGTTGTGATTTCTTGCAATTGCTGCTTGTTACTCTAAATTTTCTTGTTTCTATTCATTGCTGGTAACTACAGCTAGTTTTTAATTCATATGAACTGCTATGATTGCTGTTTATTTTCCGGGATAATCCAATTTTAGCCGGAATGCTACCCAAATTTTTTAAAAAAAAAAATTTTTTTCATTCATGTTTTGGTTTGGCATTTCTGAACTCTGTTTTACTCTACTTTACCCAAACCATTTCATGAATGCTATGGCAGACATTCTTATCCTCTTTAATTTCCTGGTTCATAAACTGCATTTGTGATTCACTGATTCCAATTTTTGCTTTCTTTGTTTCTATTCGAATCAGCATCACCCTGCTTTCCTTGTTCGATTATGAGTACTTCTATTCTTACCTGTGAATCCTTGTTATATGGAATTTTTCTGTGCCACTTACCTTAACCCGCACTTTACTAACTCACTAATTTTAATTTACTAATTTCTTTTTCAAATTCTAACCATATTAACCCTTTTAATCTCTTTTCTGATTATTTTCACTTTCCTCTAACTTTCTAACCATGGCATATTGATTATTTTTCCATTTAACATAAATTCAATCATATTTCATATACTCATTTTCCTTATTTTACTTCTCCTTTGCCGCTTTGAGTTTCCTTAGTTTAATTGCCTAATTGCTTTCCTATTTTTATACATATCCTGATTTTCTGTTTTTCAGGATGTCTGCCTCACAGAGGAAAGGAAAAGGCAAGGCTACTGGCAAGCGCAAGAGAGGAGATTCCTCCCAATCCATCATTGCTCTAATGCACGATTCTTCATGGCGGGAGAAGAACTTCACACAGCAGGAAAAGGCTGACCAGTTGCTCCCTGTGAATCATCCTATAAAATTTGCAAACCGGTACTTTGAGCTGAAGTACCCGGCTTTTGCAAACTCCAGAAATCTATACCTGGAACGAACTCCGAAGATTCCAGAAGCTCTCCAGCAGTACACCACTGAGCAAATCAAGTAAAGGGGCTGGTTCTTTCTGGAAAGAACACTGACAGAGGTCAATTCATCTTGGGTACGGGAATTCTACTACAACTACTATCTCACTACCCTAGATGCAGTGCACCTGAGAGGAAAACAAATTCTGGTCACTGAAGAGGCCTTAGAGGACATTCTCCGGCTCCCAGCCAAGTCCGATCAGCCTGATGGTTATTCAAAGGCTGAGGAGGACATGCGTCAGATGCTGTTTGATTGGGATGCCGTGAAGGCACGGATAGCTCTCGACCCGACTGTTCCTTGGGAGATGGGTCAGGATACTACCATGCCTAGAGGGATCAAGAGAGCATACTTAAATGATGAGGCTCGGTTATGGCATCAGATCTTGAGTAATTATGTGATGCCGAGTACTCACGAGACGGAGATCCCGGCTGCTATGATCACCCTCCTTTGGTGTGTGCTGGAGGGTAAGGACCTTTATCTGCCACATTTCATTCGGCACTATATGGCCAGGGTCCACGTCCGAGGCACCCTCCCCTTTCCATATCTAGTTACTCAGCTTGGCCGTCGAGCTGACGTGCCATGGGAGGCTGCCGATGAGAGACCACCAGCGGCGGATTGCAGGAAGATCATTCTGCACAGCCGAAACTTCTTAGCCTTGGGCCACAGACCACCACCATTCGCTGCTACTGATGAGTCAGCCCCACCGTCTGCTGGACCCTCTTCCTCCACTGCTGCACCACCTACCCCTGCTACCACCACTGCACCTCCACCTGCCACAGAGCCCGTCTATCATCTGGTGCACCGCTTGTTTCGACGACTTGACCAGATGGAGCGTCGCAACAAGCGGCGCTATGAGCACCTAAAGTTGATGATACGATCCGGTGACATCCCCTCCGAGCCCGACACACCGTCCGAGGCATCTGAGGAGGAGGCGGATGCGCCCGAGGCAGAGACCCATCCCCAGGGAAGGGTAGCACCAGCCGCACCACAGGCAGCGATCCCACATCAGATTGAGGCTGCGGATCTTGAGATCCCGTTTCAGTCAGCACCTCCTCCACAGCAGCCAGACCCTCAGCCCACCACCACCACTGAGACTCCAGCTACCATCCCTCCCAGTGATGACACTCCTTCACACCCGGCTTGATTGAGCAACGAGGACGACGCTTCCTTTTAAGTGTGGGGAGGTCGCCATCTCTGGCGTTTATTTTGGTGAACCACTACATACTTTTTCTTTTATTTTGGATATTTTTCTGTATTTTTCCTTTTACTGTTATTTTCTGAGTACTTATACATTGCTTTTATGTATTTTTACTCTATTCTCTGCATTTTGCATCTTTAGTTCATATTTTAGCCATTTAGTTTATTTTAGTTATTTAGTTTAGTTTACAATTCTGATTTATTAGTGGATTAGTTAGTATAGTTTACCCTTTTTAGCATAAGATAGTATAGTTTAAATTGAAAAATATAAAAAGGAAGTAAGCTAGGAAATTGAACATATCAGATTTAAATCCACAAACCTTATATATAGCATTACATGATGTAGTTAAGCTGACAACATTTCATCAAGGAGGAACATTAAAACTTTAAAAGCCACCCTAAATAATTTTTTTATGAGAATAATGGGAATTTTTAACTAAACCTGCATACAATATATAAATGATATATGATGCTTGAGTTAGAGAACACACAGCCTGTGAGTCTTGAGCTTAAATTGTATGGTTGCATTCAAACCATAATTTCATTTCTGTGTGTTTCATCTCTTTTTATTCTGATGTTCTTTCCTTTGCTTTAATCTATATGTCCAATTATAGAATATAGAATAGATACATACCAAGAGAATGATTGAGGCCATCATTTGATTTTAGCTCACTCACCCCAAATTAGCCTACCTTTTACATCACCCTTGTTAGCCCCCTTGAGCCTTTTAAAATCCCTTTATTCTATTTAGCCAAATTACTAGCCTTAAGCAGAAAAACAAAAGAAAATCCCAAGTGAATCCTTGGTTAGCTTAAGATAGAAAATCATGAATAGAGTTAAATGTGGGAAAACTTTTGGGAACATGGATGATAGAAACAAAAAGGTAAAGAAGTTAAAAGAAATAAAATAAATTTGGGAAGCATGTTCATGAGAAAATCAAAGTGCTTTAATTTCCATGTGCCTTAAAAAAAAAGAGTTATTTTTCAGCATTTATTAAAAGGGGATACAAAAGAAATTCCCCAATGCAAAATAAAAGCAATGCACATGGAATAGAAAAAGCAAAAAGTGAAACATGAGCATGTAACAATAAGTGGGATAATATGGGAAAATAGGTAAAGAAATTTTTGTTTTACTAAATATGTATGTTAGGTGAGATCTTAGTCTAATTAAGGATTCACTTATTAGCTCACTTGACCCTATACATAAATCCTTACCCTTTACCTTGGCCCCATTACAACCTCAATTAAAGACCTCATGACTTTTTGGTATGACTGTATTCTATAATTGTTGATTGGTTAGATGAAGAACAGAGCTATGGAAATTAAGAATAAAAAGAAAAATGGAGTGAATAAACCCAATAAACACTGAGTGACTAAAGAGTAAACACAAAATCCAGTGAGGGTTCAATAACTCATCAACATATATCTGTACTTAATTTACTAATTGTTTTGCAAGTTTGTACAATGTTTTCTTTCCCATCTCATTTGCTAAATTGCTTTATTATTTAAGGGTTGGCAATATATATATATATATATATACATGACTCCTTGAGAATGGGAATTAACTTGACTACATGTAAGCTTTATATATGAGTGAATAAGTTAGAATTGCATGATGCATCATTCATTTAGGTAGTTGCATTTAAATTAGGTTGCATTGCATGACATTCCATCACTTTAACCTTAATTATTTACCTTGGATTTAGCATGAGGACATGCTAGTATTTAAGTGTGGGGAAGTTGATAAACCCATATTTCATGAGTTCTTTTGTGCTTAATTTGAGTGATTTATACAATTCTTCACCCACTTATTCACATTAATTACATGATTTTACTTTCCCTTCCTTATTATGTGATGTAAATGAAAAAACATGTTTCCTAAGCTTTAAAATTAATTAATTTAATTACCTTTATTTCCATTCGATGCCGTGATTAGTGTGTTGAGTAGTTTCAGATTTTCTAAGGCAGAATGACTTAAAGGACGGAAAAGAAAACATATAAAATGGAAGGAGAAAGCAAAACGGAGCTTTAAGGAAACTGGTATCCACGCAATCGCATGAATGATGCGATCGCGTGCCAAGCACGAATCAGCAGCGACGCGGCCGCATGACTGACGCAACCGCGCGACCTAAGCAGAACGCATATGACGCGTCGCATGACTGACGCGACCGCGTGGCAAGGAAAAGCTCCAAATGACGCGACCGCGTGACCCACGCGGACGCGTGATAGAGGCCACATATCAGAATTTACAGAATGCGCCCCCAGCGATTTCTGAAGCCCTTTTTGGCCCAGATCCAAGTACAGACAGCATAGACCAGAGGTTATAAAGTGTGGGAATGCACCCATTCAAAGGGAGCTCGCATATTTTACTTTTCAATAATTTAGATTTAGTTGAGAGGGAGATCTTCTCTCTCTCTCTCTTAGGATTTAGGAATTCTTCTTATTTTAAGAGTGACTCTCAATCCAGGTTTTATATTTCTTTGTTTTAAACTTCCCTTTCACTTTATTTATTTATTTCAATATCTGAGTTGGCTATTTACCTTTACAATTGGATCTAAGAATTCTTCCATGTTATAGATTGTTATTTGAATTAATGATAATTGAGGTATTTTCAAGTTATGATTGTTCTCTTTGATTTAAGCTACCATTGCTTCCCATCTAAGGATATTTTTATTATTCCAGCAATTTTACTTTTTCCCCTTTTGGTTCTGGTTAAGAATTTAGTAACTCAACAGTTATTAAACTCAACATAATTGATAATCGTTATCTTGCTAATTGAGCTGAACTTAAGTAATCCCAACCTTTTCTTAGGAAATAAATAGGATTCAAAGGTCAATTTAATTAGTCCCTTGACTTTCCTTTGCCCTAGTACAGGTTGATCAAGTGGAGTTTAGATTCAACTTTCCTTATAGTTGAGAGAGATAACTACGTTGGACCTCCAACTTCTCTTACCTTGCCAAAAGTTTGCTTTACAGTATTTATTTATTTTTAATTGCCATTTACTTTACCTGTCATTCAAATTACTTGCTTCTCATCTTCTAAACCCCGATTACAACCTTTATAGCCAATAATAAGAACATACTTCCTCGCAGTTCCTTGAGAAGATGACCCGAGGTTTGAATACTCGGTTAACAATTTTTAAAGGGGTTTGTTACTTGTGACACCCAACACGTTTGTACGAAAGGACTTTTGAAGGTTTAGAAACTATACTTGCAACGAGGATTTATCCGCAATTTTATAGACCACGCAAAAGTCCTCTCGTCAACCACCAATGTGGAATGGGAGCTAGCTTGCAACGTTAATGAGAAAAGTAATCGCCAATAACGCCCTCGAAGCCATCGTAGCCCACGTTAAGAGTCACGTTAACTAAGTTAACGTGAACTCTAACGTGGAAGAAAGAAAATGGAGCCAACGTTAGTGACACTCACCTTTGTCACTAACGTTGGACCAAGCTCATATTGGCCACGTTAGCTTCCACGTTAACTTAGTTAACGTGGACTCTAACGTTGGGAAGCAAATGAATGGCCAACGTTAGTGACACTCACCATTGTCACTAACGTTGGACTAAGCCACCTTGAGCTACGTTAACTCCCACGTTAACTTAGTTAACGTGGAAGTTAACGTGGAGAAAGCAAACAATCGCCAACGTTAGTGACACTCACCTTTGTCACTAACGTTGGAATGAGCCACTATGAGCCACGTTAACTTCCACGTTAACTTAGTTAACGTGGAAGCTAACGTTGAGGATAGGATGATGAGCCAACGTTAGTGACACTCACCTTTGTCACTAACGTTGGAGATGGCTATCATTACCACGTTAGAAGCCACGTTAACTTAGTTAACGTGGACTCTAACGTGGGAAGTAGGGGCACCTTGGAACGTTAGTGACAAAGGTAAGTGTCACTAACGTTCTCGAAGAATTAGCAAGCCTACGTTAAGAGCCACGTTAACTAAGTTAACGTGAACTCTAACGTAGGGAGGGAGGACTCTCAACGTTATTGGAAAAGGTGAGTCCCAATAACGTGTGCGAAGGACCAAGAGGCAAAGTTAGTGGTCACGTTGGTGCCACTAACGTTGAAGTTAACGTGGATCATCCCTGGGTGAGGAACGTTAGTGAAAAAGGTGATTGTCACTAACGTTCTCGAACCCACACTCTCACTTAACGTTAACGCCACTAACGTCCTGAGCTAAAAACCCTTCCTACTTCACACTTTCTCTCTGCAAGTAAAGCTAAGCCCACTGCAGAAGATAACTGCTTCAAACTCAAGATCCAAAGGCCCATATCCAAGACTTGAAGAATAAACTAGAAGATCAGAAGAGTAGTATATATAGGGTTAGTTTTGAATCAGGAAGCACCTTTTTGGGGGAGGGGAAGTTGGAACTTTGGAGAACTACTCTCTGTATAATTTTACTTTCTCTGCGCTTCTAGTTTTATTTTTCAGAATGTATTTTCCATCTTTGTTTTCCATTTTCAGAGCTATGAACAACTAAACCCCTTTCATTGGGTTAGGGAGCTCTGTTGTAATTTGATGGATCAATACTAATTTTCATTACTCTTCTTCTATCTTTTCTCTTGATTTTACTAGAAAGCTTTCAATCTTCATCTAATTGGGTAGTTATCTTGGAAAAGATGCTATTCATACTTGGATCTCTTCTGAACCTTGGAAGAGGAATGAAGAGATCATGCTAGAAATGCTTTCTTATGTTGGACCAAATTGGGTTTGGTTGGGTATGGTGACTATAATCCTAACAACACTTGATTTGGGAATGCATGTGGTATAATCAGTGACCATACTTCATCTCTTCTCATGAGCAATTGACCAAGGAATTGGCTATTGATCAAGATTTGAGAGATTGAATTACCAAGGAATTGGAATTCGATCACTTAAGATTGCCAAGGAGATCAATGAATGCATTGATTGAGGAAGAGATGAAAATAAACTTGATCCGGAGAATGCAACATCTCCTAAGCCCAATGAATCCCCATTTCTGATCTTACCCATTCTCTTTAATTTCTACAATTTACTTTCATGAGCATCTTCCCCATTCCCATTTACAATTCTGCAATTTACTTTCCGTCATTTACTTTCAGCTCTTTACTTCCAGCTTTTACATTTTCTGCTATTTACTTTCCCGCCATTTAATTTCCTGCAACTCTCAAACCAAATTTTGCTTCGCTCAACTAGAACATTCCTCTAATTAAAGTTGCTTGACCAATCAATCCCTGTGGGATTCGACCTCACTCTATTGTGAGTTTTTAATTGACGACAATTCGGTATACTTGCCGAAGGAAAATTGTTAAGAGACAAGTTTCCGTGCTATCACAACGATGTTTTCTCTATAAATTCTTAATCGGCTAATTTTTGCCACGTCAATTTTTGGTGTCGTTGCCGGGGAGTTGCAATTGTGTGCTAAATTATTGGTTGGTGTACATATTTTTAATCTTTGCATATTTTTATTTTACTTATTTACCATGAGCTGTATGTTTCTTTTATTGAATGACGCGTTCACTGCCTGATCCAAGCTTAGCCACGTTTGATCCTGAAATTGAAAGAACTATTTCACGTATTAGGCGAGCTCGACGTCGGTTAGCCTCTGAGGGTGGTGAAGTGGTTCTCGCCAATTCACCAATCTCATCAGAGGGCGAATCTGAAGCGCCATCTGAGGGAGAAACTAGCTCCTTTTTTACTAATTCTATTGATTCACGTGCAGGTAATATGGCGGAGCCCAGAAGGATTACTCTACAGGAAGCAGGAGCTCCAGACTTTACACTGCAATCGTATCAAGCGCGTCACCCAAATCTGGCTGCAGATTTTGAACTGAAGACTGCGCTAATCAACTTACTACCCAAGTTTCATGGCTTACCTGCTCAAGAGCCTATCAAGCACCTCAGGGATTTTCAGACATCCTGCTCAACTACTAGACGTCATGGTACAGAAGAGACTACTATTTGGCTATATGCCTTCCCGTTTTCTCTTTAGGGACAGGCAAGGAATTGGTTCTACACTCAACCTGAAGCAGTCATTACCAACTGGGATCTGCTTAGAAGAGAGTTCCTGGAAAATACTTTCCAGCTAAAGTTACAGATAGACTGAGGAAAGAGATTTCTTGCATTATCCAAGGCGAGTCAGAGACCCTTTATGAATACTAGGAACGCTTCAGGAATCTCTTGGACTTATACCCTCACCACAAGATTGACCAGATGGAATTGATCAGCTACTTCACACAAGGCATGAAGCCTCAGGATAAAACTACATTAGATGCTGCAAGCAATGGCTCTCTGAAGAAGTACAAGACAGCAACAGAAGCGTGGCAGCTGATCGCTGATCTAGCTGAGTCTACCTGGAATGCTAGGCATAGGAACAACCATCCCAAAGCCATTGCAGAAGTTTCCTCTAGCAGTGAGATTGCTGCTCTCACACAGACTCTAGGAGAGATGACCAACATACTGAAGCAGCTACAGCTGAATAAACAACAACCTCAGCCTCCCCCACCACAACAGAGTCAACAGTTGGTTCCTCAAAGGGTGTGCAGAATATGTGCCTGTTATACTCATTACACTGATGAGTGTCCGCAGCTCCAGCAAGAAGACAACACCTTGGCAGCTACTCATAATTTCTAAGACCGCCCGAAGCAAGGATGCTACCAACAAGGCGGCAATTATAACCAAGGTGGAAACTATAACCAAGGTTGGCAAGATAACTTCAACCAAGGGTGGAGGGACAACTATGACAGAGGAGGCAGAGACAACTGGTGCATGAAATTACAATCACACTTTTGCAACTCCGCACAACTAACCAGCAAGTGCACTGGGTCGTCCAAGTAATACCTTACGTCAGTAAGGGTCGATCCCACGGAGATTGTTGGCTTAAAGCAAGCTATGGTTATCTTGTAACTCTTAGTCAGGATATCAATAATTCTCAGATTTAATTGTAAAAAGTAAAAGAACATGAAATAAATACTTGTTATGCAGTAATGAAGGACAGGTTGAGGCTTTGGAGATGCTTTGTCTTCTGAATCTCTGCTTTCCTACTATCTTCTTCTTCATGCACGCAAGGCTCCTTCCATGGCAAGCTTTATGTTGGGCATCACCGTTGTCAATGGCTACTTCCCGTCCTCTCAGTGAAAATGTTCCAAATGCGCTGTCACCGCATGGCTAATCATCTGTCGGTTCTCGATCATGTCGGAATAGGATCTATTGATCCTTTTGCGTCTGTCACTATGCCCAACACTCGCGAGTTTGAAGCTCGTCACAGTCATCCCTTCCCAGATCCTACTCAGAATACCACAGACAAGGTTTAGACGTTCTGGATCTCAGGAATGGCCGCCAATAATTCTAGCTTATACCACGAAGACTCTGATCTGAATCATGAGGCTAAGAGATATGCATTCAGTCTAAGGTAGAACGGAAGTGGTTATCAGGCACGCATTCATAGATGAGAATGATGATGAGTGTCACGGATCATCACATTCATCAGGTTGAAGTGCTAATGAATATCTTAGAATAGAAGCAAGCAAGATAGAATGGAAAACAGTAGTAATTGCATTAATTCATGAAGAACAGCAGAGCTCCTCACCCCCAACAATGGGGTTTAGAGACTCATGCCATAGAGAATACAATATGAAACGTGTAAAAGTGTCATCCCGTCCAAGATGAATCACTAAAAGTAGTTTTTATAGTAAACTGGTGATCTAGGGTTACAGAAAATGAGTAAGCTAGGGTGTTTAGTGTAAAAAATCCACTTCTGGGGCCCACTTGGTGTGTGCTTGGGCTGAGCATTGAAGCTTTCATGTGTAGAGACTTTTCTTGGAGTTAAACGCCAGCTTTTGTGCCAGTTTGGGCGTTTAACTCCAGTTTTTATGCCAGTTCCGGCGTTAAACGCCAAAATTCTTGAGCTAACTTGGAACGCCTGTTTGGGCCATCAAATCTCAGGCAAAGTATGGACTATTATATATTGCTGGAAAGCCCAGGATGTCTAATTTCCAACGCAATTGAGAGCGCACCAATTGGGTTTCTGTAGCTCCCAAGAAGCCACTTTGAGTGCAGGGAGGTCAGAATCCAACAGCATCTGCAGTCCTTTTTTAGCCTCTGAATAAGATTTTTGCTCAGGTCCCTCAATTTCAGCCAGAAAATACCTGAAATCACAGAAAAACACACAAACTCATAGTAAAGTCCAGAAAAGTGAATTTTAAATAAAAACTAATAAAAATATAATAAAAACTAATTAAAATATACTAAAAACATACTAAAAACAATGCCAAAAAGCGTATAAATTATCCGCTCATCACAACACCAAACTTAAATTGTTGCTTGTCCCCAAGCAATTGAAAATCATATAGGATAAAAAGAATAGAACATACAATGAATTCCAAAAACATCTATGAAGATCAGTATTAATTAGATGAGCGGGGCTTTTAGCTTTTTGCTTCTGAACAGTTTTGGCATCCCCCTTTATCCTTTGAAGTTCAGAATGATTGGCTTCTATAGGAACTCAGAATCCAGATAGTGTTATTGATTCTCCTAGTTAAGTATGTTGATTCTTGAACACAGCTACTTTATGAGTCTTGGTCGTGACCCAAAGCATTTTGTTTTCCAGTATTACCACCGGATACATAAATGCCACAGATACATAACTGGGTGAACCTTTTCATATTGTGACTCAGCTTTGCTAGAGTCCCCAATTAGAGGTGTCCAGAGCTCTTAAGCACACTCTTTTTGCTTTTGGACCATGACTTTAACCGCTCAATCTCAAGTTTTCACTTGACACCTTCACTGCTTTTTCTTGCTTCAAGAATCAATTTTATGATTTTTTAGATTATCAATAACATTTCTCCTTTTCCATCATTCTTTCAAGAGCCAACAATTTTAACATTCATAAACAATAAATTCAAAAATATGCACTGTTCAAGCATTCATTCAAAAAACAAGAGTATTGCCACCACATCAAAATAATTAAACTATTTTAAAATTCAAAATTCATGCACTTCTTTTTCTTTTTCAATTAAAAACACTTTTTTTATTTAAGAAAGGTGATGGATTCATAGGACATTCATAGCTTTAAGACATAAACTTTAAATTTTATTAATTATGGAATAAAAATAAGACTCAAAAATAAATATAAGAGCAGACCCATAATAATAAAAGACAAAAAATAAAAAAAAATAGAAAAATAAATGACTCTTAAAATAGACTCTTAATAATAAAGGTTATCACAGAGTTAGGACTCAACAACCTTGATTTTGAGAAGTGGATGCTCCCTCAATCTGTGCGGTGCTTGGTCATTCAAGGGAGAGCTTCTGGTGCTTCAGCTCCTTTAGCTCACGCCCCTACTTCTCCTGTTCCTTTAGCAGTTTGCAGAGCATGCAGTTTTGATTCTGCTGTTCTTCCTTAAGTTGTTCCATAGCTTCTTGCAGCTTGGTAACAGATGCTTCTAGGTGGGTCCAGTAGTCAATTTTAGGAATTTTTGGGAGGAACTCCTGCGCCCTCCTTCTTATGGAGTTGTCTTGAACTTGTCCTTCCATTAACTTCTTAGTGATTGGGTGTTCGATTGGGATGAATTTATCTACTCCCATCCTTACCCCAGCATCTTTACATAGCAGAGAAATTAAGCTTGGATAGGCCAGTTTGGCTTCAGTAGAGTTCTTGTTTGCAATTGTGTAAATCTCACAAGAAATCAGATGATGAATCTCCACTTCTTTTCCAAGCATAATACAATGGATCATCACTGCTCTTTTGACAGTGACCTCAGAGCGGTTGCTAGTGGGCAATATAGAACGCCTAACGAAGTCCAGCCAGCCTCTTGCAACTAGTTTGAGATCTCCCCTCTTGAGTTGGTTTGGGACACCTTTTGAATTGGTTATCCACTTAGTTCTAGGGAGGCATATGTCCTCTAGAACTTGATCCAACCCCTTATCTACTCTTACCATTCTCCTATTAAAGGATTCTGGATCATCTTGTAGTTGAGGCAATTTGAAGACCTCTCTTATTTTGTCCAGATGGAAGTAAATAAGCCTCCCTCTGACCATGGTTCGATAGGTGTGAAAGGCGGTTCCAGTTATTTTCTGCTTATCTGTCAGCCACAGATTTGAGTAGAATTCCTGAACCATGTTTCTTCCAACCTTTGTCTCAGGATTGGCTAGAATTTCCCATCCTTTGTTTCGAATTTGCTCTTGGATCTCCGGATATTCATCTTCTTTTAGATTGAATTTAACTTCCGGGATCACTGACCTCAGACCCATTATTTTGTGGTAATGGTCTGCATGTTCTTTGGTTAAGAACCTCTCTTGATTCCAAAGACTCTTTGGAGTATTCTCTTTCTTGCCTCTTGATTTGGTTTGTTTTCCCTTAGGTGCCATGATCTTGATGAGTCTTAGCTCAGTGATCACGGAAAAACACACCAAACTTAGAGGGTTGCTTGCCCTCAAGCAAAAGAAAGGAAAGGGGAGAGAGAGGAGAAGAGGCAATTTCGAATGGTGGAGAGGAGGGGATGGCCGAATGTATATTTATAGGAGGGGAGGGATTTCGAAAAATTTGAAAGAGATATGACATAGAGATATGATTGATGGAAGAAAATAAAATCATGATATGAAAAAGATGAGATTTGTAATTAAAAAAGATATAAAGATGTTAAATCTGAAAATTTGGTTATGCATTTAAGAATTAAGAGATGATATGATGAGTTGAAAAAGATTTGGAAAGAAATTAAGAAGATAATTGAGTTTTTGAAGAAGATTTGGGAAGGATTTGAAAGAAAATTGAAAAGAGATTTAGAAGATGTTTGAATTTTTGAAAATTGAGGGTGAATGATGAAAGTTTGAAACATGTTTATGCAGAAAAGTATGAATCAAAACATGAAAATTTGAAAAAATTTGAAGTCGGACTGTTGGCGTTTAAAGCCCAACTGTTGGCCATTATGGGCGTTTAACGCTCAGCCAGGTACCCTGGCTGGCGTTAAACGCCATAAACCCCTTTATCACTGGGCATTTTTCTGAACGCCCAAAATGGTACCTTTACTGGCGTTAAACGCCCAGAATGGTACCCATTCTGGCGTTTAACACCCAAAATGCCCTTTACTGGCGTTTTCTTGCCAGCAAGCTCTTTTTCTCTGCTTTTTTCACTGAATCCTTCTGTAACTCTGTGAATTCCTTCAATTTTGATGATTTACCTTTGAAGAAAAATGTATATCAAACTTCTATAAGTATTAATTAAAACAAATAACTTGCTAATGGCTGGGTTGCCTCCCAGCAAGCGCTTCTTTATTGTCTTTAGCTGGACTTTTACTGAGCTTCATTCAAGCCTCAGTTTTGAGCATTCTTGCTCAAAATTTCTTTAAAGATAATGTTTGATTCTCTGTCCATTAACAATGAACTTTTTGTCAGAATTAATATCTTGAAGCTCAACATATCCATATGGTGACACTCCTGTAATCACATATGGTCCCCTCCACCGGGATTTTAATTTCTCGGGAAATAATCTGAGTCTAGAGTTGAACAGCAGAACTTTTTGACCTGGCTCAAAGACTCTGGATGACAATTTCTTGTCATGCCACTTTTTTGCTTTTTCCTTATAAATTTTTTCATTTTCAAAAGCATTGAGTCTGAACTCCTCTAGCTCATTTTGCTGGAGCAATCTTTTCTCACCAGCTAACTTAGCATCCATGTTTAGGAATCTGGTTGCCCAGTAGGCTTTATGTTCCAGTTCCACGGGCAGATGACAGGCCTTGCCATACACAAGCTGGTATGGAGAGGTTCCTATAGGAGTCTTGAATGTTGTTCTGTATGCCCACAGAGCATCATCCAAGCTCTTTGCTCAATCCTTTCTACGGGCAATTTCAGTCCGTTCCAGGATTCTCTTTAATCTTCTGTTAGAGACTTCAGCCTGCCCATTTGTCTGTGGATGATACGGAGTTGCTACTTTGTGGCTAATTCCATATCGAACCATAGTAGAGTAAAGCTGTTTATTACAGAAATGGGTGCCCCCATCACTGATTAGTACTCTGGGAACACCAAATCTGCTGAAAATATGTTTCTGGAGGAACTTCAGCACAGTTTTGGTATTATTAGTGGGTGTGGCAATTGCTTCCACCCATTTAGATACGTAGTCTACTGCCACCAGAATGTAAGTGTTTGAGTATGATGGTGGGAAAGGACCCATGAAGTCAATACCCCATACATCAAATAACTCAATCTCTAAGATCCCTTGTTGAGGTATGGCATAACCATGAGGCAAGTTACCAGCTCTTTGGTAATTGTCACAGTTACACACAAACTCTCGGGCATCTCTATAGAGAGTAGGCCAATAGAAGCCACATTGGAGGACTTTAGTGGCTGTTCGCTCACTTCCGAAATATCCTCCATACTGTGATCCATGGCAATGCCACAGGATCTTCTGTGCCTCCTCTCTAGGGATGCATCTGCGGATCATTCCGTCTGCGCATCTCTTAAAGAGATATGGTTCATCCCATAAGTAGTACTTTGCATCAGAAATTAGTTTTTTCTTTTGCAACCTGCTGTACTCCTGGGGTATGAACCTCACAGCTTTATAATTTGCAATGTCAGCAAACCATGGTTCTTCCTGAATGGTAAAAAGTTGCTCATCCGGAAAGGTCTCAGAGATCCCAGTAGGAGGGAGGGATGCCCCTGCTACTGGTTCTATCCGGGACAGGTGATCAGCTACCTGGTTCTCTGTCCCTTTTCTGTCTCTTATTTCTATATCAAACTCTTGCAGAAGCAACACCCATCTTATGAGCCTGGGTTTTGAATCCTGCTTTGTGAGTAGATATTTAAGAGCAGCATGGTCAGTATACACAATCACTTTTGAACCTACTAAATAGGATCTAAACTTGTCAATGGCATAAACCACTGCAAGTAACTCCTTTTCTGTGGTTGTGTAATTCTTCTGTGCGTGATTTAGAACACGACTGGCATAGTAAATGACGTGCAGAAGCTTGTTATGCCTTTGTCCCAACACTGCACCAATGGTATGGTCACTAGCATCACACATTAATTCGAATGGTAATGTCCAGTCAGGTGCAGAGATGACTGGTGCTGTGACCAGCTTGGCTTTCAGGGTCTCAAACGCCTGCAGACACTCTGTGTCGAACACAAATGGCGTGTCAGCAGCTAGCAGGTTGCTTAGAGGTTTTGCAATTTTTGAAAAATCCTTTATGAACCTCCGATAGAATCTTGCATGCCCCAGAAAGCTTCTGATTGCCTTAACATTGGCAGGTGGTGGTAATTTCTCAATTACCTCAACCTTGGCTTGATCCACCTCTATTTCCTTGCTTGAAATTTTGTGCCCGAGGACAATTCCTTCAGTCACCATAAAGTGACATTTTTCCCAGTTTCATACCAGGTTAGTCTCTTGGCACCTTTTCAGGACAAGTGCTAGATGATCAAGACAGGAGCTGAATGAGTCTCCAAATACTGAGAAGTCTTCATCCATGAAGACTTCCAGAAACTTCTCTACCATATCAGAGAAGATAGAGAGCATGCACCTCTGAAAGGTTGCAGGTGCATTGCACAGACCAAAAGGCATTCTTCTGTAAGCAAATACTCCAGATGGACATGTGAATGCTATTTTCTCTTGGTCTTGAGGATCCACTGCAATTTGGTTGTAGCCTGAATAGCCATCCAAAAAGCAGTAACATTCATGGCCTGCTAGTCTCTCTAGCATCTGGTCTATGAATGGTAAAGGAAAATGATCCTTTCTGGTGGCTGTATTGAGCCTTCTATAGTCAATACACATACACCACCCTGTAACTGTTCTTGTGGGAACCAGTTCATTCTTTTCATTATGAACCACTGTCATGCCTCCCTTCTTGGGGACAACTTGGACAGGGCTCACCCAGGGGCTATCAGAAATAGGATAAATAATCCCAGCCTCTAGTAACTTAGTGACCTCTTTCTGCACCACTTCCTTCATGGCTGGATTTAGCTGCCTCTGTGGTTGAACCACTGGCTTGGCATCATCCTCCAATAGGATTTTGTGCATGCATCTTGCTGGGCTAATGCCCTTAAGGTCACTTATAGACCACCCAAGAGCTGTCTTGTGTGTCCTTAGCACTTGAATTAGTGCTTTCTCTTCCTGTGGATTTAAAGCAGAGCTTATGATCACTGAAAAAGTGTCACCCTCTCCCAAAAATGCATATTTCAGGGATGGGGATAGTGGTTTGAGCTCTAGTTTAGGAGGTTTCTCCTCTTCCTGAGGGATTTTTAGAGGTTCTTTTATTTCCTCTAGTTCCTCCAAATCAGGCTGAACATCTTTAAAGATGTCCTCTAGCTCTGATTCAAGACTCTCAGTCATATTGATCTCTTCCACCAAAGAGTCAATAATATCAGTGCTCATGCAGTCATTTGCTGTGTCTGGATGCTGCATAGCTTTGACAGTATTTAACTTGAACTCATCCTCATTGACTCTCAGGGTCACTTCCCCTTTTTTGTACATCAATAAGAGTTCGTCCAGTTGCTAGGAAAGGTCTTCCTAGAATGAGAGTTGCACTCTTGTGTTCCTCCATTTCCAGCACTACAAAGTCAGTGGGAAAGGCAAATGGCCCAACCTTGACAATCATGTCCTCAATGATGCCTAATGGATATTTAATGGAGCCATCAGCAAGTTGAAGACATATCCGGGTTGGTTTGACTTCTTCAGTCAATCCAAGCTTTCTGATAGTGGATGCAGGTATTAGGTTGATATTTGCTCCAAGGTCACATAGAGCTGTCTTGGTGCAAGCACCCTCTAATGTGCATGGTATCATAAAGCTTCTTGGATCTTGAAGCTTTTCTGGTAAGCTTTTTAGAATGACTGCACTGCATTCTTCAGTGAGAAACACTCTTTCAGTTTCTCTCCAATCCTTCTTATGACTTAAGATCTCTTTCATGAACTTAGCATAAGAGGGTATTTGCTCAAGTGCCTCTGCAAACGGGATCTTTATTTCAAGAGTCCTGAGATAGTCTGCAAAGCGGGCAAATTGTTTATCCTGTTCTGCTTTGCGGAGCTTCTGAGGATAAGGCATCTTGACTTTATATTCTTCAACCTTAGTTGCTGCAGGTTTATTTCCTACAGAAGTGGTTGGAAAAGCCTTCTTAGAGGGGTTACTATCAGCACTTGCAGGTGTCTGATTCCTCATAGGCGTTTGAACGCCAGGGTTGGGTGCTGGATGAGCATTTAACGCCAGCTTCCCACCCTTTTCTGGCATTTGAACGCTGGAACTGGGCAAGGAATGGGCGTTTAACGCCAACTTTTCCCCCTTTTCTGGCGTTTGAACGCCAGAGTTATTCCTCTCTGGGCTCTTGATGTCCTCAGAGGGATCTTGGGTAGTGGTTTGGTCATCCTCTGTCATTTGTTCCTTTCTTGACTTTTTGCTATTTTGAGCTGAGTTATTCAATGTCTTCCCGCTCCTTATTTGGACAGCTTGGCATTCTTCTGTTATCTGTTTAGATAGCTGCTGTCTTGTCTGATTCAATGGTGCTTCTATATTCTTGTTAGCATTTTTAGTGTCTTGGAGCATCTCTTTGAATTCTGCTAATTGTTTTGTCATAAGGAGTAATTGCTGATTAAGTTCAACAATCTGTTCTTGAGGATTGGGATCAGTAGTTACTGCCATAGCCTCTTCTTTTATGGAGGACTCACTGTTTGAGTACAGATGTTGATTTCTAGCAACTGTATCTATGAGCTCTTGAGCTTCTTCAATTGTTTTTCTCATGTGTATAGATCCACCAGCTGAGTGGTCTAGGGACATCTGAGCTTTTTCTGTAAGCCCATAGTAGAAGATGTCTAATTGTACCCACTCTGAAAACATTTTAGAGGGGCATTTTCTTAGCATCCCTCTGTACCTCTCCCAGGCATTATAAAGGGATTTATGACCCTCTTGTTTAAAGCCTTGGATGTCCAGCCTTAGCTGTGTCATCCTTTTTGGGGGGTAAAATTAATTCAGGAATTTGTCTGATAACTGTCTCCATGTTTTTATGCTTGTTGTGGGTTGGTTATTTAACCACCTCTTAGCTTGATCTTTTACAGCAAATGGAAACAGTAATAATCTATAGACATCCTGATCCACTTCTTTATCACGTACTGTGTCAGCCATTTGTAAGAACTGTGCCAGAAACTCAGTAGGTTCTTCCTGTGGAAGAATAGAATACTGAAAATTTTGCTGCACCATGATAATGAGCTGAGGATTTACCTCAAAGCTGCTTACTTTGATGGGAGGTATACAGATGATACTCCCATATGCAGCTGAAATGGGGTTAGCATATGACCCCAGAGTCCTTCTGGACTGTTCACTTCCACTTATGTCCATGATGGAGAAAAGGGAATTGATATGAATTATATTATTTTTTTATTTATTTAATTAAAAGTGACCGAAATTAAAATAGAATAAAATAAAATAAATGGAAAATAAAATAAAATTTCGAAAAAAAGAAAAGAAAATAAAATAAAAGCAAATTGAAAACTAAATTAATTAATTTAATTAAAAAGATTTTGGAATTAGCAATTAAGAAGATATGATTGAAAATTATTTTGAAAAAGATATAATTGAGAAGATATGATTGCAAATAAAAAAAAGATATGATTGAAAAGATATGATTGAAGAAATTAAAAAGATTTGATTTTTGAAAAAGATTTGAAAAGATCAATTTTTGAAATTAGAATATTGACTTGACTAAAAAAAATATGATTTTGAAAATCTTTGACTAAATTAATGCAAAATTTTGAAATTTATGAGTAAAATAAGGAAAGGGTATTTTTTTATTTTTGAATTTTAATGCGGAAAGAGAAAAACAATAAAATGACACTAAATTTAGAAATTTTAGATCAAAACACAGAGAACAAACAAGAAAACTTTGAATGTCAATATGAACACCAAGAACAAATTTTTGAAAAATTTTTTAAGTAAATAAAAGTATAAAAACACACCAAACTTAAAATTTTTAGAGAATCAAACAAAAATTTTCGAAAAATTAAAGGAAAACACAAAGAAGACACCAAACTTAGAATTTTTTTAAAAATCAAGAAAGAACTGAGGACATGCAATTTCGAAAAATTAAAAGAAAATAAAATCATGCAATTGACACCAAACTTAAAATATAAAACTAAACTCAAATAAAAGACTCTAAACCAACAAAAATAAATTATTCCTAATCTAAGCAACAAGATAAACCGTCAGTTGTCCAAACTCGAACAATCCCCGGCAACGGCGCCAAAAACCTGGTGCACAAAATTACAATCACACTTTTGCAACTCCGCACAACTAACCAGCAAGTGCACTGGGTCGTCCAAGTAATACCTTACGTGAGTAAGGGTCGATCCCACGGAGATTGTCGGCTTGAAGCAAGCTATGGTTATCTTGTAACTCTTAGTCAGGATATCAATAATTCTCAGATTTAATTGTAAAAAGTAAAAGAACATGAAATAAATACTTGTTATGCAGTAATGAAGGACAGGTTGAGGCTTTGGAGATGCTTTGTCTTCTGAATCTCTGCTTTCCTACTATCTTCTTCTTCATGCACACAAGGCTCCTTCCATGGCAAGCTTTATGTTGGGCATCACCATTGTCAATGGCTACTTCCCGTCCTCTAAGTGAAAATGTTCCAAATGCGCTGTCACCGCATGACTAATCATCTGTCAGTTCTCGATCATGTCGGAATAGGATCTATTGATCCTTTTGCGTCTGTCACTACGCCCAACACTCACGAGTTTGAAGCTCGTCACAGTCATCCCTTCCCAGATCCTTCTCAGAATACCACAGACAAGGTTTAGACGTTCCGGATCTCAGGGATGGCCGCCAATAATTCTAGCTTATACCACGAAGACTCTGATCTGAATCATGAGGCTAAGAGATATGCATTCAGTCTAAGGTAGAACGGAGGTGGTCTTCAGGCACGCGTTCATAGATGAGAATGATGATGAGTGTCATGGATCATCACATTCATCAGGTTGAAGTGCGAATGAATATCTTAGAATAGAAGCAAGCGTGATAGAATGGAAAACAGTAGTAATTGCATTAATTCATGAAGAAAAGCAGAGCTCCTCACCCCCAACAATGGGGTTTAGAGACTCATGCCGTAGAGAATACAATATGAAACGTGTAAAAGTGTCATCTCGTCCAAGATGAATCACTAAAAGTAGTTTTTATAGTAAACTGGTGACCTAGGGTTACAGAAAATGAGTAAGCTAGGGTGTTTAGTATAAAAATCCACTTTCGGGGCCCACTTGGTGTGTGCTTGGGCTGAGCATTGAAGCTTTCATGTGTAGAGACTTTTCTTGGAGTTAAATGCCAGCTTTTGTGCCAGTTTGGGCATTTAACTTCAGTTTTTATGCCAGTTCCGGCGTTAAACGCCAGAATTCTTGAGCTGACTTGGAACACCTGTTTGGGCCATCAAATCTCGAGCAAAGTATAGACTATTATATATTTCTGGAAAGCCCAAGATGTCTACTTTCCAACGCAATTGAGAGCGCGCCAATTTGGCTTCTGTAGCTCCAGAAAATTCACTTTGAGTGCAGGGAGGTCAGAATCCAACAGCATCTGCAGTCCTTTTTCAGCCTCTGAATCAGATTTTGCTCAGGTCCCTCAATTTCAGCCAGAAAATACCTGAAATCACAGAAAAATACACAAACTCGTAGTAAAGTCTAGAAAAGTAAATTTTAAATAAAAACTAATAAAAATATAATAAAAACTAATTAAAATATACTAAAAACATACTAAAAACAATGCCAAAAAGCGTATAAATTATCCGCTCATCAACAACCAGGAAAATCAGAGGTGGAATAATAATAAAAATCAGAAGAACCGGTATCAGCAGAATCCTCCCTATCAATAGCAGAACCAAAACTAGCTTTACAGAGCACCTCACCTCAGGCAGTCCCAAGCGCCTTAGAACAACCAACAGCAGACCCCTCAGATTACTTACCCCCTTCCTCTTCTAATGATGAGATGCTTCGCACTCTTGCGCAAGGACAGCAAGACATTCAGAATACACTTAACTCTACCATAAATGGTCTGAATGCCACTTTACAAGCTCTCATCTCCCGAATGGATTCATTATCTACCCCTAACAATCAGCCTTCAAGCTCCAGTGCAATTCCTTCTCAACCTTTACCCAACCCCAAAGGTGGAATTAATGCCATCACTTTGAGGTCCGGAACCACACTACAAGAGAAGAATCATGAGGAGTCAAGCTCACAAGAAAACATCTCAGTTGAAGATATTGTTGAGGTAGAGGATGTTGAAGAGGAGGAGGAAGTACAAGACACAGTTGAAGTAGAAGCAGCTCAACCAGAGAATAGAGCACCAAAGGGGGCTGAAGCTGTAAGAGACACCATCTCTATCCCCTTTCCACACCTTGCTAGGAAGTCCAGAAAGTAGATAGAGCTTGACCCAAAGATGGTAGAGGTCTTCAAAAAGGTTGAGGTAACCATTCTCCTTTTTGAGGTTATTAGCCAGGTACCTAAATATGTAAAATTTCTAAAGAATTTATTCATGCATAAGGATAGAATACAGGATTTAGAAACCATTTCCTTAGGTAGCTCAATATCTGCTTTAATGGGTGCCATACCAGAAAAAAGTGGGGATTCGGGTCCATGCATGGTTACATATGCCATTGAGGGTGTAACATTTTCTGACTGTATGTGTGATTTAGGAGCGTGTGTTAGTATTATGCCATTGTCTGTATATGATGCTCTGAGGCTCCCTCCCTTAAAAAGGTCGGCAGCTCATTTTGTTTTGGTAGATAAAAGCATAATCACAGTGGTTGGAATTGCTGAGGACATGCTGGTGAGCATTAAGGGGCTCACATTTCCTATTGACTTCTATATTTTGGAGATGCCCCCTAATGACTCAGGAAGACCATCATCCATCCTGCTTGGAAGGCCATTCCTGAAGACTTCAAAGTTCAAATTAGATGCCTTCTCAGGAACTTACTCTTTTGAGATAGATGGCAGAGCAGTCAGTTTCAACTTGGATGAAGCCATGAAGTATCCCCCAGAAGATCATTCTATCTTCCAGTGCGACATCATTGATGAGACTGTAGCTGCAGTCCACCAGGAAGATGTAGAAGAGATGCACATGGAGCACGGTCCAAGTGTGGGAAAACCCTCTGAACACAATGAGGACACTTTGCCATCATCACTAGCTCTAGATGATCCAGTGCCTAGCCATGAGTAGAAAATGGAATTAAAGCCCCTTCCACCCCACCTCAAGTATACTTACCTTGAAGATAATCAGAAGCTCCCAATTATCATTGCAAGGGAACTCACCTCCCAACAGGAGGAGCAGCTGCTTAGTGTGCTGAGAAGACACAAGAAAGCAATTGGGTGGAGCTTGGCAGATATAGTGGGCATCAGCCCTCAAGTTTATGAGCACAGGATATTTTTAGAAGAGGGAGCAAGACCTGTCTATCAACCCCAAAGAAGACTGAACCCCACCATCTTGGAGGTTGTCAAGAAGGAAGTGACCAGACTGCTAGAAGCTGATATTATCTATCCCATCTCAGATAGCGAATGGGTCAGCCCAGTACAAGTGGTGCCCAAGAAGTCTGGAGTCACAACAGTGAAGAATGAGCATGGAAAACTCATAGCAACTAGAGTGCAGAATTCATGGAGAGTTTGCATTGATTACAGGCGCTTCAACCAAGCTACTCGCAAGGATCATTACCCCTTGCCATTTATTGATCAGATGCTTGATCGCCTGTCAGGTGAATCACATTACTGCTTTTTAGATGGTTATACAGGCTATTTTCAAATTCATATAGCTCCTGAAGATCAGGAGAAGACTACTTTTACATGTCCCTTTGGAACGTACACATATAAGAGGATGCCTTTTGGCTTGTGTAATGCACCGGCTACTTTCCAAAGGTGCATGATGAGTATCTTCTCAGATCTTATTGAGAACTTTATGGAAGTTTTTATGGATGATTTTAGCGTATATGGTGATTCATTTAACCTTTGCTTGGATAGTTTAGCTAGAGTATTAGACAGGTGTGTTAGTTCAAACCTTATATTAAATTTTGAAAAATGTCACTTTATGGTAAAACAAGGTATTGTACTAGGACATGTTGTTTCTAATACTGGTATTTCTGTAGATCCAGCAAAGGTAGATGTGATTTCTAGTTTGCCTTATCCCTCCTCCGTGAGGGAAGTCCGTTCGTTTCTTGGCCATGCAGGTTTCTACCGGAGATTCATCAAGGACTTCAGTAAGGTAGCATTACCTTTATCCAGAATACTGCATAAAGATACTGAGTTTGAGCTGAGTGAGGACTACATGGAAGCGTTTGATAAGCTGAAGATCGCCTTGACTCAAGCTCCAATTGTGAGAGGACCAGACTGGAGCCAGCCTTTTGAGATTATGTGTGATGCCTCCAACCATACAGTAGGAGTGGCGCTGGCTCTGCGTGAAGGTAATGATCCTTTTGTAATTGCTTATGCCTCTAAGACCCTAGACGCTGCTCAGTCTAATTACACTACCACTGAAAAAGAACTTCTGGCTATTGTTTTTGCTCTAGATAAATTCCAAGCCTACTTACTTGGTACTAAGGTGGTAGTGTACTCAGACCATGCAGCTCTAAAATATTTATTAGCAAAAAAAGAGTCTAAACTAAGGTTAATACGTTGGATACTGTTGCTGCAAGAATTTGAATTAGAAATTAAGGATAGGAGTGGTCCCCAGAATGTAGTGGCAGACCACTTGAGTTGCCTTGAGCACATTAAGGATGACTCCACTCATATCAATGATGCTTTTCCATTAGATAGCTTGCACGCAATATCTAAAGTAGTTCCTTGGTATACACCTATAGCTAATTATCTAGTTAGTCATACCTTCCCTCCCCATTTAACTAAGCATTAAAGGGACAAGCTGAAAAGTAAGTCCAAATACTATATATGGGATGACCCATATTTATGGAGGTATGGTGCTGACCAGATAATTAGAAGGTGTGTGCCTCAATCAGAATTCAAGTCCATTTTAGAGGCCTGCCATTATTCTGAGAGCGGTGGACATTTTGGCCCTTAAAGAACAGCTAGAAAAATTTTAGACTGTGGATTCTGGTGGCCCATTCTTTTTAAAGATGATGCTATCTTCTGTAAATCTTGCCCCCATGCCAAAGGTTTGGTAATATATCCAAGAGGGATGAGATGCCCCAACAGCTTATGCTATTCTGTGAAATTTTTTATGTTTGGGGCATTGACTTCATGGGCCCATTCCCAAACTCTAGTGGTTTCTTATATATACTGTTAGCTGTAGATTATGTTTCTAAATGGGTGGAAGCAATTCCTGCCCATACTGATTATGATAACACTGTTGTCTCTTTTGTTAGAAATCATATTATCTGTCGCTTTGAATCACCACGAGCAATCGTGAGTGATCAAGGAACTCACTTTTGTAACAGGAGATTAACAGGCCTACTAAAGAAACATGGCATCATCCACAAGGTAGCCACAACTTATCATCCCCAGACTAATGGGCAAGCAGAGGTGTCTAACAGAGAGATAAAGCACATTCTGGAGAAGATAATCAAGCCTCATAGGAAGAACTGGAGCACCAGACTTGTAGACGCGTTTTGGGCTTATCGAACAGCATACAAGACACCCATAGGAATGAGTCCCTTCCGCCTAGTATACGGAAAGGCTTGTCACCTCCCAGTGGAGGTGGAACACAAGGCTTTCTGGGCTATAAGGGAATGCAACATGGGATTTGAGAAGGCCGGTGTTGAAAGGAAGCTGCAACTAGCAGAACTGGAGACCCTTCGACTAGAAGCATATGACAACTTCAGACTATATAAAGAGAAAGTGAAGGCTGTGCATGACAAGCATATCAAGAGAAGAGAGTTCAGACCTAGGGAGCTAGTCCTCCTTTATAACTCAACGCTGAGGCTCATGCCAGGCAGGCTGAGATCCAGGTGGGAAGGCCCCTATAGAGTAGAGAAGGCAGAGCCATATGGAGTCTTTCACCTGAGCCATCCTTCAAGTTCCAAATGCATTAAGGTCAATGGACATCGCTTAAAGATGTATCATGGTGAGAAGATGAAGAACAATAAGGAGCTCGAGATCTTCCTCTTGGAGGATCCACCAGCAGCGGAAAATTGACCTTGTAGACCGTCCAACTTAAGGACGTAAAAGCAAAGTGCTAGGTGGGAGACAACCCACCATGGTATGATTGTTCCTTTTTATTCTTAGTATTATTTTATTTTATTTTTATTAGTGTTCATTCATCAATTCTTAATTTCATCTGCATTCTGTATTTTGCATTCAAAAAAAAAAGAAAAGAGCACACGACGTGCAAGCGTCGCTGACTCGTACGCGTCATATGTGTGTGCGTGACATAAAGGAATTGAACAGAAAGTTGGGCAGGAGTGGTGCTAGACACGTACCTTGCGCACAAGCAAGTCCACGCGTACATGTCCTTCACGCGTACGTGTCGCTTGTGATTTCAGTCCATCACGTGTACGCATCCCTGACGCGTGCACGTCGTTTCCCCAAACTGGCCATCCACGCGTGCGCATCCCTAACGCTTACGCGTCGCCTGAACTTAGCGCATTCCACGCGTACGCGTCGCATGCGACGCACAATTAAACCACCTCAGCGCCTGATTTTAAATCACTCCTTCCCCAATCCTAATTCTTTTCATCTCCTAATTACCTCTTCTTCCTTCTCCCTCCTTTCTTCCTTATTCTTTCTTCATATCTATTACTTTCTCCTTTCCTTCTTCATCCTCTTCATCATGTTTCTTTTCTTCTTCCCCTTTTTACCCTTTTATTATTCTATTAATTTATGCTTCTTTCTTCTTTATTTTTCTTTTAGTTTCATTATCCATGGTTTCTTTTTCTTTTCTTTTTCTTGCGTTCTTATGTTGGTATTCGAATTTTATTTGGGTATCACCTTACTATACTAAAGCTTGTGGATATTATGAGGAATGATTTGACAATTGATATTTTAATTTGGCTCTCATATACGTTTGGATTATATTATTTTCATTTCTACTTTAACTTGCTCACCAAGTGTTTGTGAAAAAGCCTATGGCATTTTGAACTCTATTTTGTTTTACCCTTTTACTTGAATGCCTCTTTTTTACAACATTTGTACTCCACATGTATTTGGGATTATTATTTACAATTGTCATCATTACACATGCTCTTTAATTTGGTACATTTACTACTTGATGCTTGAGATATGCTTCTCATGCCTGTTTCTGCATGCCATAAATACTCCTGCATCTAATTATTATGAATTGCCCTCTTGATCTTCATTGATGTCTTACCTACATGTTGTAGCTACCATGTATTTGAGCTAACATCTTTCCTTTGGCATTCATTATCACTTGGAATTTTTCCCCTTCCGGTTCTTTAGTTATCTACACTTCACATTCTTCCTTTTTCTTTCTTCCTTAGGCATGGGTACCAAGAAAGGAAAGGAGAAAGCCACTGACAAGACACCAGCAAGGAGAGGAACCAAGAGAACACTGGCAAAAGCACTTCCATCTACCAGTGTAAAGCCACCAACAAAGCGGGTGAAGAGGATCACTAAGGTTGATGAATCAGAGAAAGCTTTTCCCGCCCGAGACTCCACACGGTTTGCTAACCGTTATTGCGAACAGATTTTTCCCATCCTAGCTGAGAGGAACTACAACAATGAGCATATGTTCATTGTCCCAACACATTTTGTTGATTTTGTGGAGCCCCGAATAGAGAGAAGACAGTGGAGATTTTTGAGGAGGCAGCCGCGAGAGGCCAACTTATCATGGGTCGTTGAATTCTACTCCAACTTCCACTTGCCTACTCTGCAGACTGTCTTCGTCCGTCAACAGCAGGTCCCTGTCTCCGAAAGTGCCATACAGAAAGCACTGGACCTTCCACCTAGTCCAGAGGGTTGGGATGCATATCAAGAGGCATCTCGTAAGTGCCAGATATATCAGTTCGACTGGGGTAGCGTCCTTGGAGTCATAGCCCAACCTGGCAGTACCTGGATCTACGAGCAGCATCGTTCAAAATCCAAGAGTATCTCAGCCCAATCACTCGCCCTAGAGGCTCACGTGTGGGCACAGATTATGTCCCAATATGTCTTTTCGAGCACTCACGAGTCGACCTTCACAGCAGACATGGCTGTCCTCATCTAGTGCATCCTGACAGAACAACCCCTCAACCTGCCCCGACACATCCGGCAAGCCATGTGACACGTACAGATAGCGGGTAATCTGTCTTTCCCCGCCTTGGTCTCAAATTTAGCCTCCGCAGCAGGTGTGTCCTCTCGGGCAGGCGACACGAAGGTCATGATCCCTAGGGCCGACCAGTATGTCCCAAATGGGAAGTATATAAGGCCACCAGTCCCCTCTGCGAGCCGGCCTACAGGACCATCTTTGGATACTCCTCCTACCTCTACTCCACCATCATCCACACCACAAGCACCATCCATCCATCAGATGTTCCTTCAAATCCTCGAGAGGTTCGACCGGCAAAACCGGCGGATGGAGAAAATGGAGCGCCGTAACAAGCGCCGATACAACTATTTGAAGGACGTCATAGTTGGTACACACCCACCTCCAGAACCACAGGACACCCCGGACTCCCCTTCATCCAGTAGTACAGAGAGCCAAGGCGAACCAGACACTGGAGGCGACACTTCCAGCCCTCCCTTGCTCCTTACTGATGGCACGGAGGACCGTGCCAAGCCTTAAGTGTGGGGAGGTCAGTCCTTAACTTCCGAAGGTAAGCTCTCTCTCTCTCTCTTAACACCAACATTTGACTTTTCCTTTGTTAGATACGATAGATTGCATATTAATAATTGTTTGCATGTATGTTTTGCGTGGTTAAAGTAATGAGTTTCCTTTCAAGACCCTTTTTATAGCATTCCACTAATTTAAATTGAAAAATTGTGTTAAACTTGTTTGAAGACTATAAATTGGAACATGAAGTATAGCTAAGAACACACAACCTGTAAGATTTGAGTTTAATTACATGGTTACATTATTTAACCATAATATTTTATTCTTGTGTGTTTTCTTCTCTATGACTGCAATCTATATTTTGTTCCATTCTATATGTCCATTGTTTAGTGTATTTACATGCTTGCATATAATTGAGGCCATCATTTGTTATTAGCTCACTTATCCCAAATAGCCTACCCTTTCAATCACCTTTGTTAGCTACCTTGAGCCTTTTAATCCCCTTTTGTTCTATATTTTATCACATCACTAGCTTTAAGCCGAAAAATAATTAATTATCCTAATTGAATCTTTGGTTAGCTTAAGATAGAGATTATGTGTTAATTAAGTGTGGGAAACTGTGGGAACTTGGGTTGATGAAAGTGTACAGTATTTTATAGATAAAATATTTGGAATTTAGGTACCTACTCATGTGAGACCAGAAATCGATGCATGAGTATGTGATTTTGGGGTGATTTTGACTAAAAATATTTAAATAAATAAATAAATAAGGGGACAAAATCACCTCAATGCTAAGTTTAATAAAAGATCAATGCATATGTGATAAAATAAAAGAAAAGTCTATGCATGAGTATGTGATGCAAAAGTGGGAATTATGGGTAGTTAGGCATGATTTTATAGTTACATAGAGAGAGTGTGTGTGTGTGTGTGTGTGTGTGTGTGTGTGTGTGTGTGTGTTAGGTGAGAGCTTAGGTTAGTCAAAGATTCATATTATAGCTCACTTGGCCATACATATACCATCACCCTTACCTTAGCCCCATTACAACTTTGAAAAGACCTCATGATATTTGCATTGGTATACTAAATATTTTTTGATTGGTTAGATGAAGAACAAAGTTTTAGAAAGCATGATTAGGGAAGAGTAGAGTGAATTAACCCTAGACACTTAAGCGATTAGAGTGCATATACACTACCATTGAGGGTTCAATGCTTGATTCTATGTTCCCTGCTTTCATGAGCTACCTTCTCACAAGTTTACTTGTCTTTTATTGTATGATTTGAATTAGTGGAATCTGATTTATGTTTGTCTTGAAGAGCTTATTTACTTTTGACCAAGTAAGACAGAATCATCTCAGCATATAGTATTCATAGGCTGCATCTCATGAGTCTTACTTTTCCCCATTCATTCTTTATATCTCCTTGAGCTTAGCATGAGGACATGCTAATGTTTAAATATGTGGAGATTAATAAACCACTATTTTATGGTTTTTCTTGTACTCAATTGAGTGGTTTTATCAAGTCTTTGAACACTTATTCATACAATTTGCATGATTCTACAATTCCTTCCTAATTTTGTTATTTGGTTGAAAACTTGCTTCCTAAGCCTTTAAATTGTAGGTTTTTAATTCCCCTTTTATACCATTCGATGTCGTGATCTGTGCATTAAGTGTTTTCAGGCTTTATAGGGCAGGAATGGCTTAGAGGATGGAAAGGAAGCTTGCAAAAATGGAAGAAACACAAGAAACTAAGGAGAAAACCAGCGAGGAGTGACACGCCGCATGGCTCACGCGTACGCGTGACACGCGAAGATGACCAGCGACGTGTACGCATGACTGATGCATACGTGTGATGTGCGCTATTTGCAGAAATCACAGAAAATGCTGGGGGCGATTTTGGGCCAAGTTTGGACCCAGTTTTCGGCCCAGAAACACAGACTAGAGCCAGGAGACAAGCAGAGACTCAACACACATTCTCATTGGCATAGGTTTTTGTTTTAGTTTTGAATCTTAGAGAGAAAATTACTTCTCCCTCTAGGTTTCTTTCACATTCATAGTTCTAGTTTTTATGCTTTCGCTTTGGATATTGAGAAGAGTCACTACCTCTGTTGAAGTCGCTATTATTCTAGTTTGCTTTCTTATTCCTTTACTCTTTTAAATTGCCCATTAACTCTATTCAGATAAGGATGTTGCATTTTGGGATTTATTAATGCAAAGTACTATTTTTACTTTTAATTAATTTTCAGTTATTATTTAATTTATCATGTCTTCTTCTTATTCTCTTTATATGCTTGTGAACGTTGTATTCATGTCAATGGAGTAGACTCCCAACTTGACTTGGGAGTTGATTAAAAGGAAACTCTTGAGTTGGAATACTCAAGTGTTTATTTTGATTGGAAGTTGTTGACTGGCTCTCTAGTCTTTGACTCTAATCCTTCATTAGGAGAGGATTAAGACCTGGGATTCAGAGTTGGTTAGTTAGGTACTTGACTTTCCTTTATTCAGTAAAGGATAACTAAGTAGAACAACAACCTATTACTATTGCACTTGAGGAATCCAACAAGGATAGAACTTCCGATTAATCTTCTCCCAGCCAAGGCTTTTATTTTAATTATATAAATTCTCTCATTAACTTTCATTGCTTTAATTAATTATTATTTTAATTTTCCGTTCTCCAACTCTAAAAATTCTCAGAAAATTCCTGACTAAAAAAATAGTACCCTTTTATCAACTCGTTGGGAGACAACCTGGGATTTCTACTCCCAGTATTTTTATTCTTAAATTGTGACAATTCTTTCTAAATTGATAAGCAGAGCTTCGTCGGTTAAGAACTGTACTCGTAACGCTATTTTCTCTATAAATTCTTAATCGGCTAATTTCCGCCACGTCAAGCTTCAAGTCCATTCTCCCACTAAGCCCTTTAGGTGCTTCTCCACATTCGACAATCGGAGTGCCTTGATCGCATAGGCTTAGGCAGGATGAGACCATGTTGCTAACGGTTCCTACCATGATAGCAATCTTGGCTTCTAGCTCCTTAAACGCTTCTCCATGATTCGTACACCTAGCTAGAAGTTTTTGTTGCTCTCGCAGTAGGTCTTCCGACGAAGGTGGTGGTGGAGGAGAGGGTTCATTGTTTGAGGGAAATATATTGTATTTGGAAGGTAGTTCATATTGGTGAAAGTCTTGAGGTGGTGTGTATGGAATTTGTGGTTCTTGGGAGTATTGGTGTTGGAATGGTGGTGGCTCTAGATATAGTTCATATGGTGGTTGGTATAGTGGATATGGGTTGGGGTCATATGGAGGTGGATGGTGGTATGAGGCTTGTGAGTATGGTTGTTGAGCGCTATGTTGAGAGAAAGAGTCATATGTATGTGGTGGTCGTGGTTGACAATCACAATAAGGGTCATCACACACATTAGATTGATATGCATTAGAATTTGGATTATACCCATAAGAGTTCGGAGAGTAGTCATGTTGGGGTGGCGCTTGAATGGCTTGGATGGCATAAAATACCTTTTGGTCCTTGCGCATCTCCGTAAGGAGAGTAGTCATATCCCCAAGCACTCTTGTCAAACTTGATTCGGGAGGAGGTTGTTGCCAAGAAGGTTGTCCAAAAGCTTGGGGTTCCTCCATCCTTTGATTTCTAAATCCTTGATGCACATTCTCATTGAAGCTTCCATTTCCTACAACATAGTTTGAACTAAACTCATAGCCAAAGTGATGAGAATTCATGGTGATAAGAGAAAACAAAAAAAAATTCTAACAAGAAACAAAGAAAACCGAATCCTAAAACTAGCAAAAACTAACAAACAAACCACAAATCAAGCTATTCACAATATATACAATAGCCAATAACATAGCACCATTGCAATTCCCCGGCAACGGCACCATTTTGATAGTGACGAAATTGTGTCGTGTGGTAGGAATTTCACACAAAATAATTCTCGTTGATAGCATAGATCCCAACCAACTAACAATACTCAAATAAAAAATTTGGTTTTGTCACAAGTACAAACCCCAATAAGAATTAACCGAAGTATTGAAATCTCGGGTCGTCTCACAAAGAATTGCAATAAAGTGGTCAATTATTGGCTATGAAGGAACAAGGGGTTTGGTTGATAAAAGGGCAAGAAATTAAATGGGCAAGAATTTAAATGACAAGAAGAGTAAATCAAGAATTAATAAAGGCAAGGTAAAGAACTCTTGGCTAGACATAGGTAATTGAGATCACCATCCTTGTCTACAAACCATGTATTGACAATTATGAGGAACTAAGCTCATTAAGTCTACTTACAAAAGCCTTAAGTACGTAATATCTACTCCTAGGCTCGAAGTACGTCAAATGGCTTGATCAACATCAATCCATAAGTCCTAACCTAGCTACTAATTAACTTAGTAGTAGGCTAGAGTTAATAGTTATCAAATTGACCACTAAGGGTTCTCAAATCACCAATTCAATGAGACCCAATGACTCAAGATCACTCAATTCCCTTAGCCTAGGCCAAGAATCAAGAAAACTACTCAAAAACTAGAGGAAACATTCTATCAAACATCTAGTATGCAATAAAAGTAAACATCACAAAATGTAAGAATTAACAAGATTCATAACCATCATGAGCAAGAAATATAAACCTACCAACTACCAATTACAAGAAAAGTAAGATCACAACTCAAATCACTAATAAAAGAACATCAACATCAAATTTTATTAAAAGAGATCCAAATCCAACATGAGTGCATGAACATAAAAGAGGCATAAAAGTAAAATTAACATCACAAACTAAGGGAATGAAAGTGTAGAAGCAAGAATTCATAAAGGAAACAAGATGAAAACATGAAATTGGACCTAGATCTAAGAGAAATTAACCTAATCCTAACCTAATTCTAGAGAGAATATGGAGCTTCTCTCTCTAGAAAACTAACTAAAGGCTCATCATGACTAACTACGTGCTCCCCCCCCCTATTTGCTCAATCTTCAATTCTGCATCAAATACCCTTAGAAATGAGTTGGAATTGGGCCTGGGCAGCTCAGAAATCGCCCCTAGCGATTTCACTTTAAGTGGGTCACGTGCTGAACGTCACGCGTACGCGTGCTTAACGCATGCGCGTCGCTGGCAAAACCTCTACTCACGCGTACGCGTGCTTGACGCGTGCGCGTGGCTTGTGAATCTTCAATGTACGCGTATGCGTGCATGATGCACGCGCGTGGCCCTCAATTCTCCATTTTGCTCATTTCTTCATGAATTCTCCACTTGCATGCTTTCCTCTTCATTTCTTCCATCCAATATTTGCCTTATAAACTTGAAATCACCCAACAACCACATCAAGGTATCGAATGGAATTAAAGTGAATTAAAATTACCAATTTAGGGGCCTAAAAAGCATGTTTTTACACTTAAGCACAAATTAAGAGAGAATTACAAAACCATGCTATTTCATTGAATAAATGGGAAAAAGTGATAAAATCCCCTAAAATAAGCACAGGATAAACCACAAAATTGGTGTTTATCATCCAGCTGCCAAAATCTCTTCAGTGAGTTTGTTGTCCTTACCAATCTTGTGATTGGTGAATGTCTCAAGATTCCTCTGAAACAACCCAGTAAGCTTCAAGAGTGTCTTATTATAGGCTTTTTTGTCTGGCCACTGGAGAATACATAAATCAAACAAAATGTTAAATTTAAAGACATTGGCAAATGATAGAAAAAGAAAAGTGTCAACAGAGTTTAAGGAAAACTACTAACAGTGTTAACAGGATAAAGAGTTTGTATTGAATCAACAACCATAGCACGAGGGGAAAGAAGCTGAGCTTTCTTCAATATGTCCTGAAAACATGAAATAAATTAAGATAAAAAAGCATACAAGTAAAGGCTACTTACATATCAACTAAAGTAAAGGCTCCAATTAATAAACCTAAGGTCTTATTAGGTTGATATATTTAGGGTTAAGTGACATAGACTCTTAGTCCATAACTGTAGGCTGCCATTAATTGGTGGTGGTTGGATTTCGGCATTTTTGGTAGAAACTATTTTCTTGTTCTTATTAGTAACTTAGTTTCATTCCAAACTATAATTTTAAGATTTCAAAACAAGAATCAAAACACGTCATGAACCCAGGGTAGATTAAAATTGAATAATTGCTATAATCTTATGCCATGCAATTTATTACTCTTCCCAAGATGAAATTTAAAGGAAATAATAAAAAGCTGAAGATTTCAACAAAACATTACAGTAAAGTTGTGTGTGGAAAAATCTTGAGTTAAAGCTATGATTTATAGCATAGCATTAGCCAAAAAAAATTCCAAGATTCAATTGCACATATGCACATGAATAACGCAATCACAAAAACCTTAGAGTTTACCTTGATCTTCTTGCCGGTATTTACATTAATAATAAACTCGCCCTTGCGGATCACACCCTCGTAAATTCTTCAACACCTAAAGCTGGGGGTAGGAAAAATGAGAAAACAATCCAATAATTTTGTGTTATTTACAAAGTTAACACATTCAAAACAAAATATATGCAGACAAACACACACAGGGAAAGTGATAAAATGGTTAATGGTGAGAGTGAAATGAGTAAATCTCGGTTGTGGGAGAACAAAATGCTCAGGAGGGGGAGGAGGGGAGGGGTAGTGAAGTGATTTTGTTAGAAAAAGAGAGTTGAGGAGTATATTGGGAGGTGACAAAATGCTTAGGAGGGCATTCAGATTGTTGGGATTCGAATCAGACTAGGAGAGTGCCAGGTCTCTCAAAAGCCTGCCATTTGTCACACATTGTTTTTTCCTTTCTCAGTAAAGAACACATGACCTGGGGAAGGGTAAAGCCACATTGGATTTTACCATTTCCTTCAGTTTCTATACTGTTTGATCTCTTTTGTACCTACAATTGGTACCAGTTGTTACATAGTCATATGAGATGTGACTTCTTTCTGTAATCATGTGAGCTCTAAAGTACTTCGACCATTCATGTACGATTATGCAGCTAGGAATTGCTCTCATCTCATAACAGCTGACTTCTCTTACTTGATACTGCCATATATATGTTGAAAAAGAGTTTGAAGTTATATTACCTTAAATATGTCAACTGGCCAAACCGCCCTTCTTCCAACTTAAATGCTAACGCTACAAGTGGCCCATAAGGACTTCCAGTCAACTCAACCTGAAAGTGCATAGATAACTTAACCTGAAAGAACTTATTGTATAAATATTGCTCTCATAAAATTTTACTACCAAAAATAAAATCTCTCACACAGGGTTGAAGTATTGATAATTAAAGTTTATAAATGAAATAGTTATGAAAATACTTGAGAACGTGCACAGAAACATACTTGAACACTGGAATTGAAAAGAGTTGCAATGGGATAGTTTCAGTGAGACGATTTGATGAAAGATCCCTGTCCAAGATGGCCACATACATAAGTTGTTTCATGCATGCATATAAGGATAGAAGGAGTGGCTAAAAAGGTGAATTAAAGTGTAGTCTTACAAATGTTTGAGAGTTGAAAGTTGAGCCCATGAAGCTGGTACAGAGCCAATGAAGTTATTGCTAGCAAGATTCAGATATTTCAAGGTAGTCAAGTTGGCAATGTAATCAGGCAAGGGGCTTGAAAGTTTGTTGTTCTGCAATTCCCTGCAACATCAAAAGGGTTAATTTACTTAAGATAAAGGTTATCTGATTAGGTGGATGAAGACAACTTACAAGGTAACTAGATATTTCAATTTGAGAATTGAGGGAGAAAGTGTTCCAGAGAATCCAATTGAATCCAAGGCCTGCACATTTATTATAAGTGAAATTTCTCTTATCCCAAACCTTAAGAAATTGAAAAACAAGGTGAATAATAAAATGAATGGACTTACAGAGATACAACATGTCTAAATCTCTAAATCAATCTGTATTAAAAGTAAGAAAGAACTTACTTTCCAGAACTGCTCACAGAAAGAACAGAGTATGAATCATGTGGAATAGGTGTACTAATGTGCTTCTTCCCCTGCTTCACAGGTAATGGTTCAAAAAAATCTCCCTTTGATCTTCTAGTTTCTAACAAGGAGCTATTATATCCAAGAGATAGATTTGTTGAGTTGTTTAATTGAAATTTTAATAGCTTTAGTTCTCTTTCAACTACAATATCTCCAACACCGTTGGTGAGCTGGTCGACTGCCTTCTCCGAGGCTGAAGCTGATGCCGACTCCTTCAACGAAGCAGCCGCCTTGCCTCCTCTTTTAGCCGCTGCCGCTGCCTTTTTTTGCACATCAACAAATCAAATCCACTGAATAATCAACAGTCCATAACGCAGAAGCAAAAAAAAAGCTAGAAAAATTAAAAAATGAAAAGCATTAGATGGAAACCATGGATCTGAAATTCGAGAAGATAAGAATAGATCTAGGTTGGTGTGTTGTGTAATCGGAGGGAGTGTGAGGAGTAGAGGAGGAGAAGAACCCGAGCTGGTGCTTAGGGTTCGAAGGCGGCGATGGAACGGACTAAGACGGCGGCGATGGCACAGCTTGAAGAAGAGAGAAGAGATGGAGGCTTAGGGCTTTCAGGGTCTGGGTCACGAGGAGGAGATGAGGAAGATGAACATGATGGTAGCCAAGCTCGACGGAAGCTCTGGTATTAGGGTTGGAGGCGCGATGAAGAAGCTCTGGGTTAGGGTTGGAGGTATGCAATGAAGAAGCTCTGGATGAAGTAGTGTATGTATTTGATGAAAAACGTTAAGTGCGGGTATGTGTTTAGGTTTACTTAGTGAAGTGCTTTTGCTTTCCAAAGTTACATACCCTTTTGGCACGCTTTAAAAATGTTACGGTACCCTAATTCTATTGGCATGCTTTAAAAAGCGTTCCTGTTGCTCTCTATGGCAACGCTTTTAAAGCGTCGCATAAAAAACACGTGGCCAAATTTTTAATCAGTGGCCACCCTCGTAAAAGCGTGCCGATTTCTCTCTATCGCAACACTTTTCAAGCGTGGCCAAATTTCAAATAAGTGGGCACCTTCGTAAAAGCGTTTCGAGTTCCCTCTATGGCCACGCTTTTCAAGCGTGGCAAAAAAAATGTAGCCAAATCACAAATTAGTGACCACCCTCGCAAAAGCGTGGCCATAGACCACTTTTGGGCACGCTTTAAAAGCGTGGCAAGAAAAAAATGTGCCGACAGGCCTTTTTTCTTGTAGTGGAACAATAGAATGATACTCATGTTTGTAGGTTGAACAAGTCCCTTTATGACTTAATGCTAGCCCCAAGGGAATGGTTTCTGAAGTTGATAAGACCTTGAATCAGTTTGGTTTTAAAAGTGCTAATTCTAATACCTCTTTATTTATTTGAAGAACTATAGATTCTTTAATTTATATCTTGTGTTATGTCAATGATATAATTATAATTGGAAATAAATCTACTCATGTAAATTCTATGATTGAGCAACTTGATCAGATTTTCTCATTGAAGGATTTAGGAACTCTGAGTTATTTTTTGGGTGTTGAAGTCCAACATACAAGTGATGGAGTCTTACATTTGTCTCAAACGAAATATATGACAGATTTATTGTCCAAAATAAGCCTGGGAGAGGCTTCTCCTATGTCAACTCCAATGGTTTCTTCTTTGCAGCTTTTATCTTCAGGTGCTGAAGCTTTTGAAGATCCAAAATTGTATAGAACTGTGGTTGGTTTCTTGCAATATCTTACCATCATTCGACTGAATCTCTCCTTTGCAGTTAACAAAATTAGTCAATTCATGCATGCTCCCCTTCTTCCTCACTAGAAAGCTGCAAAGAGGATCCTCAGATACTTGCAAGGAACGAAGGAACTCGGTTTGGCCTTTTATAGATGCACTGACACAAGGCTTTATGCATTTTTAGACTCAGACTGGGCTGCTGATATTGAGGATAGAAGGTCAGTATCTGGATTTTGTATCTATTTTAGGACTAATTTAGTGTCTTGATCGTGTAGGAAACAGTCTATTATAAGTAGGAGTTCTACAAAGGCCGAATTCAGGAGCTTGGCATTTTGTAAAGCTGAATTGGTCTAGCTACAAAATTTTCTTCATGAACTATATGTCCCTCTGTCGACTCCTCCTACGATTCACTGTGATAACCTGAGCATAGTCCTCCTTATGCATAACCTAATCCTCCATAATAAGACAAACCATTTTCAACTTGAAGTTCAACTCATTAGAGATAAGTTGAGGAACAACTCTCTACATATTATGCACATTTCAGGTGCTGAGCAGATTGTAGATATCCTTACCAAGCCTTTATCTACTACATCCTTTGAGAGATTGAGGATCAAACTGCGAGTTGCTCTTCGACCATACTCGAGTTTGAGGGGGTGTAAAGGAAAGAAAAGATAAAGATTCTAAATCTTTATTTATAACAGAATTAAAGAAGTAATTAGTTTTGTTTTATTTGGTGGTATATTCTGTTTTGAGTGAGTCTTGGTATAAGGCAGTTATATATATCTTTATCTTGTGTATATATATAAGCTATTGCTGTAACTTTAGAAGGGTGAGTGTATTCGTTTTCTTTCTATTGTTTTTTAATTTTAGTTTCTGCTTTCTATTTTTTTTCTCTGTCTTTTTTTTTCTTTTTCCAGAGTTCTGTTCTCTCTCATTCAAAATTCACAATTCTAAAACTCCTTTAATAGCTATATAATTTCCAAAAAAAATAAAAAATAAAAAATAATAGATTCATTTCTTTTCTCCCTAATATTTAATTCCTCTTATCAACAATTTAAGTCAAGAGTAGTAGTATTATATGCATATTTTATATATATATATATATTTTTTTTTCTATTTTCTATTTTCTTTTATATTAGAAGTGAATAATAAAAGGTGAAAGAAATAAACTATTTTTGTACTAAAAAAATATGAAAAAAAAATGTAAACATTATTTCTGTCATGTCAATGATATGACGTACTGCCTTTGGATATGTATTGGAATTTGATTTAGCCAAAGTTTTCGCAAATAATACTAATACACAGTATAGATCATTCACAGTTTAATGTATAGTATGAGTACATTGAATTGGAATCTTTTCAAGCGTACCAACTTGCTACCTAGAAGGACAAATTTCTATAAAGACACTCATCTTCTGCATTTAATAGTGGTCGGAACTATAGGAAAGAAAATATAGAGCAAGTAGTCAAGTTGATAAGCAAATGGATATGTACCAGCAGGGACGCACATTGTAAATGCTCAATGGAAATTCTTGTTTAAATGCATGATTTTCATCTTTAGAAAACGGTTTTTTCTAATAAGTTTCCTAAGATTGTTACAATTACTAAGATTATTTATATTCGTAAGTTTTAAAAAATGTATATACTATAATAAATTTAAGAATATAAACTAAAAAAATGTTTTTAAAATTCTTTTAAGGAAACTTGTTAAATTGTATGCCGAAAATCCATGTTGCATTGAATGTACAACGCAGACTATTACCACCAAATTAATTGATCCTATTGTAAGGGACAATAAAAACAATCCAAAAAAAAATACATATATATATATATATATATATATAAAATCTATTATATATGCCTCTACGATTTATTTTAGTTAATTATTGATATTCTTTTATTCTAGATTTACGCCGAAAGCTAAGCAATTTGTACAATTCTGCTAGCTAAACTAATTCGTAGTATATTATACTTTATTTAATATTAGAGTTTAGTTAGTATATGCTCTTTTAGGTTGCGTTTGTTTATAAGGATACTGAAATAGGAATATAAAGATACAAAATTATATTTGACAGACGAGATATAGATAGACATATTATACCCAAAGATACTGAATTAGTGTATTTTGTGTCTATCCTAATAGAAAGAACACAAAAACACTAACAAAAAATACAATTTATTTTTTATTTTTTTTATTATTTTTATTAATTTTTTATAATTATATTTTTTATTATTATATTTTTCTTCTCAAAATTTTTGAATAAAAAAAAAAATAAATTAAATTTTCATAATTTGTTCTACTTTATCATCAAATAGAATACAAAACCACTAAATTTTATATTTCCATCTTTTATGTTTTGTTTTCAATGTCTTATCTTCTATTTTTAGAAACAAACACAATCTTAAAATATATGATAAATTTATTATTAATAAAAAAATTTATTTTTTTATTTAATATATATAAAATAAATACATTAAAAATTTAAATTTTTTATATTTTTAATAAAAAAAATTTTAATTTATAATCTTAACATATACACTTACCATACGAGATACGTAAACCCTTCGCATTAAATGGAGTTAGTAAACCTACTAGCTAGTTCAACCACCAACTTGTTACCCTAGCTCATTTGATTAGCAATCTAACTTTAATATAGTCGCCATCGTTCCTCATTATTATATGATTTAAAACAAAGCTTATTAATTAGAGTCCCCCTCTCCTCATTTATCAAACCAAGAATTTTCAAAGCAACCACTTACATAAAGCTTTAATTTTAATTCGCCTAATTAAGGATTCCTCTGACAGAATCAGTTAGTACGTACTATTCATTTCATTTATTGCTAGTTGCTTGGGGCGTGACAATTACATATATATATACTAACTACCACAAAATAGTAATTTTGCAACGGTTTTTTTAATGTTTGGTGACGGTTTTAACTATCATTAACTATTTTCACGATGGTTGAAAAAAGCATCATGGATTTAAGTGTCGCCAACTAACATAATAATGGTTTTGGAACACTGTTGGTAAGGAATGTCGCTAAATTGTTTGTGACGATTTTTGAAGCTTAAAATTATCGCTAATTTGTAACATTTGTCGAGGTAATTTTTATATTGTATTTTGCGACGTTTTAAAACTGACATTAAATTACTAAATTCTGTGACAGTTTTCTCTTATATTTTGTAATTGTTTTAAACCATCATGAAATTTTTAGCGACGATTTAAAACTGTCACTAAGTTACTAGTTCTTATGGCCACTTTTAGGCATATTTAGTGACTATTTAAATCGTCACAATATTTTTAGTGACGTTTTCTTGATTTAAAACCGTTACTAAGTTATTAATTCCTGTGACAATATTTTCCTGTATTTAGTGACTGTTTTAAACTGTCATAATCTCTCCAACATCAAAACTTTTTTTATTAATTATTACAAAAATTATTTCTATTATAAATAATAATTTATATGTATATAAACACTACAACATCAAAAATTTCCTTCTCAATAAGACTTTTCTACATCAAAATATTTATACAATAATAGATCTAATTCATTGTTTATTTGATTCATAATTCATGTATCTATAAAGAGTAAATACTACCATACACAATAAAAGTATTGACCCTATAACAGAATTTATATATCTAAATGCTAAACAAATATATGATATTCGGCACTTGATAGTCCACTTGTAGTGGCAGATTGCATAAACTCTTTTGTGCAAGACAAAGATCCAATCACTTGAGAAGCAGAACACCAAAACCCATACCTTGAATATAATCTCGATGCTCTTTACATGTGCTAAAGCACCCTCACCCATATTCTTTTGCAAGTCTTTCCTAGATGACATTAAATAGAATCAAAATTCCTTTGTTAAAGTTAATAGCGCTCCAACAACAAAGAATAACCCATCCCTATTCAAAAAATCTTTAGAAAACAATAGCAAAGGTTGTATAAATTAATGGAATCAAATTACATGATATGTATAACGTGTAAACAAATGTCAATAGACTTGTATACTGAGACATTTTTTACCTTTTATGATAGGACCTTTCACCTTCATTGCATTGGACAACTTTAGACTGTTCAAATATCAAATAAAATTAAGGTGTCTTAATGTAGTATGAACAGAAATTGAGAAGAATAACTAGCTCAGAAGGATGCATCATTACCTTTTTCAGAAGAACTGTTTATGGTATGATCATGCCAAGAGCACCACAGATCAGCAGTCAACACATAGATGCAAACATTTTCAACTCTTTGTTAGAAACTTATAATGGAAGTAAAGAAATGTAGCTTCAATCACAATTAAGTAGTAGACTTACATGTTTGGATATTAGCACCACATATTTTTCTAGTTTCATTGAAGTGAATCTCAATGAGGTTTCCCTGTGCCATTTCTCAATATTTTTCCATTACCAAAGGCTTCTAGTATTGGATTAGTCTTCAATATCTTATACTCTATTCCACTTCCACCACTAAGGGCAGCCAAGTACTGCATTGCTATCTTTGCTGTCTTAGTCTTCCCTGCTCCACTCTCACCACTGAATATGTAGATAATAAGAACTATTATTGGTCCTAATTCAAATGTGTTAATAGGCACAATATTTAAGAAATCCAAGTTCATGCAGAATGGAGAAGTATCTTCCTTCAGCCAATGCATCAAGAGCAATGTATCAAGACTTCAGCAGTGAGAAGCTTATCCCTAACTAATACTTTTCTAGAGCAATAAAAGCATGGAGTCGCTGTGCAACCCTTTTAATCTTGAGTAAGACTTAAAATCAGTATTCAAGCATTACTTGCACAAGTAACAAGAAGATAAAACTTAAGATTGAACCAATAATGATAACTTGTTCATAAAAGAAGACCGACCTTATAATTATAGATTGATTTACTTCATCTGGAGAAGAAAAGAAAGAGCCAGAGTATAGATTTGCTCAAATAAAATGTGTAAGTGGTCATAAATTTGAAAACTTCATGCATACATGTAAAAGATAAGAAAAGAAAAGGTTACCCCGTATCATTTCTCAGATGGGTGTGTCAGTAATGGCATATACATGAGAGCTTTCAATTCTTTTACGCTTGTAAGCTTCAATATAATCATTACCATACAGAAGAATTTTCTTGAAGGGATTTATGGCAACCAAAACAGTCCCTGCTTTTGTCTGAAATGTTTTTGTTTTCCCTTTTCATGTGGCACAATGACCAGCTGCCAGCCTTTCTTTTTTTATGTGATTGAGTTCATGTGTATGTGTGTATGGGTATGTATGTGTGTGTGTGTGTGTGAATCAAGAGGTAAAGAGATAATTCCATAGAAGGAATTTTAGAAAAAGGAAATATATTCATTACTCAATTCATGCTTTTTCCATTACATTTCTACTATATTTATTTATAGTAAATCAGTTACTAATAAACTATCCTAATTGGACCTTGGCCTATATTTTACTCATTACACATTCTTAGAGTTGCATAAGTAAACAAAGCAAAAAGAGTTAACAATGAATTGAATTACCTGCAGACTTATAAAAGATCGTGGTAGTACCTTGATTTCTTAATGTCATGTTATTGTCAAAGTTTGGTCGATTTTAAGTTAGATTCTATTCAACATTAAGTTCAATTTAATTGGTAGATCAATGGTATAATATCATCAAGGATAAAATTCGGACTTTAACCACTAGATGTTATAATCAAGACTAATCAGATAAAGGACATTTTATTTTATACTTATATTATAATTATTAAGACTAATCAAATGAATTGAAGGGTTATAAGTGCATGCATGATCTCTATTCACATTAAGTGGGTATGTTGGTCTCTAAGGAAGCACTTTTGATAAACATGTTAAACCACTCCATTATACCATTAATGATTAGAAGTTTAGCACCGTATATTCAAAAATCAATTTTTACAATTTCCATATCAGTGCATCAATTTTACTATTATCTATCCTTCTAATTAGAAATGCTTCAAATTAACCATAATTCTAGTTGAAACATTTCACCGAGCACGTTGTGTGCAAGTAAAATCAAAATGAATTTTAAAGCAGACACAATTTAAAGCTTCCAACAAAATAATCCACTACATAATAAGATACAAAGCATGAGCTCTTAGATGAAGAGTCAATGAAAAATTGAAAATCACAAGTAACATTAGCAGTACCAAAGAATAACAATCATGTATAGGTTATTCACTATCAGACGAACAATAAAGAAATTGCAGGAAAAATAAATATAGTAGAATAACAATCAAATACTCACTATTGGAGTTTAATATTGTGGTTCAAAGAGAAGAAATAGTCACCAAAAAGAGGGGATTAGGGTTTGCACTCACAAAAGATGGAAAGAGAAAGGACAACGTTGGGGATGGCAAACTCGAACCGCGATGAACAGGGAATGGCGAACTCGAACCACGATGGTGAACGGTGAACAACGAACTCGAACCGCGATGGTGAATGGCGAACGGCGAACGGCGACTCTAACTGCGACGGTGAACGGAAAACGTGAACTGTAACGCAGTGATGGTTGTTACGTTCTCTTCCAAGAAAGTGTGAATAGAGTTTTTGACAAAAAGAGTAAAAGAAAGAGTGAGACAGTGAGAGATATTCACTACATTAGTGATGGATAAAAAATTACATGCATAAATGTCACTATATAAAGGAATAGAGACCCTTAAAATAAGAGTCGTAAATTAAGTGTAGCTATATGGTTAATTTGGTGTAGTGTGTGTGTGTATATATATATATATAATGAATTTAATTAATATGTGTTCTTATTAGATCTTTAGAATATATGATAATGTTACTAATAAAAAATTTTATTATACAAAATTTGATTTTAATATAATTATTGTGTATCTATTTAAACAAAATATTTAAAATTTTTTATTAATAATAATCTTAACTTACATCTTAAAAATATATATTAGCTAAATCCATAATATATGCATCTCAACAAATGGATACTCAAATTAATTCTTGAAATTTAACTTGTCTCAAACTTCAAATAACACTAAAACCGAAGTGGCAAATAGCGGTGGTTTCTTGACCGCCGCTAGACATATAGCAACAGTTGATTTACCCGCTGGTAAATTTTTAGCGGCAATTTTTGTGACAACTGGAATAATCGCTGCTAAACGGTATTTAACGGCGAAAACGTTTTGCGATGAATAACTGACGCTGCTGTTGACCAGAACTGTTTTGAGACCCCATTTCGCAGTGGTTAGTTAACCGCCGCTATATTTGTCGTAAAAATAGTAGTTTTTGCGGCATTTACTTGTAACTGCCGCTAAAAATGTAGTTTCGTATTCCATTTAGATAGTTTATTTGAATTTTCATTCATATCACAATCACAATTTAAAAAATCTTTTAATCTAAAGATGTTACGTATTAATTTAATTGATTATGTTTTCAATTATTATAAACTAACATAATTCAAGTAAAATACAATGCTAGAATAATCTAAATTATATATATATATGCCAAAATAAAATAGTTAATAGTAATTTGTCCTTAAAGTGCACTGTTTATAAAGTAAACAAAAAAATTAGGTTGTTAAAAGATCTTCATCTATTTTGTTGCACTCCCCAAAGATTTCAGCTCTGCAGCAACATCAGGTGGCAAAGTTTCTCTTTACTATTGGATTATGTACCTCAACAGATTCTCCATGGTCTGTCTCTTTGCCTTCTCTTCTGCTGCCTCTGCCTTTAGTTCTGCTGTCGTTGTCTTCAATTCTGTAATCTCCTTCTGATACTTCTCAATTTGCACTCCAGAGTTTGATTGTTATGTAGTATTACGAATAAATTCGGTTGGACATGATCCAAAACCTAACCCTGAACTCGTCCTGAATGCTCCTTTCCAAGGACTCGTGCAACCAAATCATTATGTGAAATTTTCTTCGAGGAACCATCTTAGCTCTCGATATTCACAATCGCTTCCTACAAACATATCAGAATTGGGTTATTGTAATTTCAAAATTAGCAACATAAATAGAACAAAAGATGTAAATAATTATAAACCAATACTTACTCCAACAACACGCATATCATCATTCATATATGAGCCATTCTTTTTTTGTAATCACATTAAATATTTTTACAATCATACATGTAACAAATGAATAACATAAAACACGAAAAAATATATGAAAGATAATAGACACATAATTACCTCTTCATCCTTTTGCCTTGCCAATGTCTTCGAACCCCCAGTATGTGTATAAAGTTGCTTTGACCGATTTAGGGTACTTTGTTTACACTTTTCCTATAAATAAAGACACAAATACAATTGATCATGAAATGAATTTTAGAACTTAATGACTCCTTAATAGTGCCCTATTTTTTTTAAGGTTTAGAAACATAATGGACTAGTATATTGGGTTTTTAATTCTGTCACAGTCAATCAATCATTTTATTCAGGTATTCAAAACGTAAAAACTTGCAACACTAAATGGAATACCAATTCAATGTTAATTACTTTCATAGAGTCCTTCAAACAATATTGAAGGAACCATTTTCACTATTGTGCATTTATTCCTGATGGTTTATGCTTAGCATTTTCTTTTAAATTCTTTCTGTCATCATAAAACTTATGAAATAAGTTATTTCTTGTTTTCTTCCAGATTTTTCCTATCCTTTGAATCATTACCCGCTTTATTTTTCATTGTCATCCTCTTCCTATTGAAAGGTCCGGTACAAATTTGAGATATAATGCGATGAATATGAACAAAAGAAAAAATAAGGGCATATATCATATTTTAAATTACATAATAAGCTATCAAATTTAAGATTATACCTTAACTGTGTCATATGCATGTTCTTTCAGAGCAATGTCCATTGTCTTCCAACTCTCTTCATTAATGGAAAAATGTTGAAAGTCAGCACCCTAACTCCCTAAAAATCCACTTAATAAGCCAGCTGCCTGACTGATCAGTTGCAACTCTGTATTAAACTCCATTATGATCTGTCTACCAAGAGGAAGTACTATAGCATCAAGGATGCTCAAATTCATCCTTTTTTTTATGCCATCTTCTAAGGAATAAATAGCAATGTTTATATATACCTTTCACAATTTACTGGCTCACAAGAATAAACTTGCACTCTTCTTACATACACACAATGAATTTGATTGTGTCGTATCGATTTGGTACTTGCATGAAGATTACGGTGGAAAAACAAGATTCGAACAATACTACAAATTTAGAAGCCGAAGCATAAGAGAATATTCACTACTATTTGTGGATCATAATTTAATTTTGTTGATTAACAATTCAAAGGAAAGAGAATTAGTCCAAAACTCCAGGTATAGAGAGCTTGTTTTAATAGAATATAACATTGAAAATGGCACTAGAAAACTATTGGTGAGGACAGTCTGACCTACTCGAGAAATGTCACATCCTATTACAGTTAGATCTACACACAAGTATTACTAAGGGATGTTTCTGGTTTAGAATTCAGCCATAGTTAAGTCTATGAAGTTAATCATGTATTTTGCAATTATATTGAACATCTAAAAGGTGAAAATTTACTGTTATCTCCTCTTTCTTTGGGGATTATAAATCTATTTACTATGCTATTAAAAGTTTATTTTGTCCATCTAATTATGCATCTAGCATTTCTTATACTGATGGAAAAAATACCTACTACAATTAGTGATTTTCGTATATGTGTACTAAATGATATCTGCTCTTTTATGACAATGTCAATATCACTCCCAAGGAATCATTCAAAGTAACATGATTTCAACCAATACTAAATAATAAATGGTGGCCTATGATTTTAGTGAGGCATTAACAAAAGTTAAAATTTTTAATTGGACAACTCATATATAGAAACAGATTGTCAAGTTATTGCTCAATCCTTAAAACCAACAGATTTAATAGGAAAAATTACTGTATTTATCAGAGATATCCAAAAATTGATGAAAGAATTACCTGAAATAAGGGTGACATTGGCTTCAAGGGGAGGAAAAATTTTAGCACATGCAATGGCTAAATTGGCAGATGAAGAAGGGCTTAATTTAATTTGGACTAGTGATACTGGTCATGGAGCTTATGTTTTGGATCTGGCCCACGTTACTAGTCCAATGACCTCACCAATAAAAAAGAATTTTTTTTTTGGTTAGTTAATGGGGCCTAAGCCCAAGGATAAGAAAACAAAAACAAAACAAGAAACATTCAAGTAAAGCCTCAAAGACTAAGTCACCTCTTTAGCTTCCTCATCTATCAAATTTTGAATTTTTGGAGGCGCTTGATCAAGAAATTTGAATCCATTATTGTACTCAATGTTGATATTTTTCTTTGTAAAAAAAGCACCATTTTAGAAAAAAAAAATAGCACCCTTCATTCACTAAGAATGATGTTCATCTTTCACATTGTTGGATTATTCTTGATTTAATCTTGTACTGTTCAAATGGTAATGAATAATTTCGTTAAAACATCCATGGGAAACAGGAAAATCATTATTTTAAAATGGTTTCTTCAGATCTAGGACATTGGACATGATTTCAACATACGACATTTTGATGAATAAATTTGTTTGAATGTCTTCATAATTCAATTCAACACGATCGGGTCTATTAAGATCTAATAAATAACTATACATAAAAAAAAATAAAGAAGTAAAAGATAATACCATGGTTTGATTGATAAAAAAATCAAAGAAATAAGTTGGAAGATAAATGACAATCAAATATTCAAAATTTTGGGCAACCTAAATTCATACTTTTGTTGGCAGATCATAAAAAAAAGAAAAAGAAATAGTAGCAAAAACAAAGTATTTATCAACCAAGATATTCAAGGATTGAAGAAAATAGGATCTAAGTAGCTTTTAAAGTTGATTGGACCTAGTAGGAGATTCTTATTTCACTGCACAATATCGTTGTGAGCAACATTCTCCTTCCTAGTCTTTATAATTTGATTGCAGTTCTAAACTTTTCTCCAAATGGCATCTGTAGGAGGCTTCGTTGCCTGCTTCTAATTGACAAACCCAGGTGATAACTTCATCTAAAATTTCTAATAAAAGGCATCTGCAAAAAATAAAATGAAAAAATAAGTGGAAATGAATACATAAAAGTAAAAAAGGTATCTCACTGCATTGACAAACGGGTTGTAATCCTCTTCTGTATGATATTTAAGGATGTATATTATCGATTGAGTTTAAGTTTCAATAGAAACCAACATACGAGGAAGAATTTCAATCTTCAAGTCAAATTCATAACCTAAATGACAAAGATTGTACTAAAATTTCATTAAAGTCATCAATCTATACTCTCATTTATGGAAGAATTCAAACAATCAACATCATTTATATAGTACTTAACATACACCAAAAAAGCAAGTGATATAAAGAAATAAAAAAATCAAGCATTTTATTACCAATGAAAGTACTTATTGTGATGGAACAAGTGGACTATAAATTATGATTGGTTCCACAATATCTCCAAGTCAGAATATCCTCCCACCACTGTAATCACCCTTCAGACAATGTGAGAACACTGTCGAGGCTATTCTTTGCGAAGAGAGCAGAAAGATGACATATAGTTCCTGCTGCCCAAATCCAAATATTCCATTGATCACTCTATCATATTTACTCAATTTTCCAGTCTGTAACTTACTACAACTGCTTTATACCACAACATACAAAGTAACTATTTCCTTATTTAAACTAATAAATACTGGGGGATAAATTATGGAATGCTGCTTTCAATTATTCGAGGCTTGTGATTTCTCACCCGAAAACTATAGGCGTCGAAGAATTTTTTGTCAAGGATCCCTCAAAAATGCTTTCTAAATGCATTAAGTTTGATACATAATAGCTTGAAGTCTGATGAGCGGATAATTTATACGCTTTTTGGCATTGTTTTTAGTATGCTTTTAGTATATTTTAGTTAGTTTTTATTAGTTTTTAAATAAAAATCACATTTCTGGACTTTACTATGAGTTTGTGTGTTTTTCTGTGATTTCAGGTATTTTCTGGCTGAAATTGAGGGACCTGAGCAAAAATCTTATTCAGAGGCTGAAGAGGACTGCAGATGCTGTTGGATTCTAACCTCCCTGCACTCGAAGTGGATTTTCTGGAGTTACAGAAGCTCAATTGGTAAGCTCTCAATTGCGTTGGAAAGTAGACATCCTGGGCTTTTCAGCAATATATAATATTTTATACTTTGCCTGAGATTTGATGGCCCAAACAGGCGTTCTAAGTCAGCTCAAGAATTCTGGCGTTTAACACCAGAACTGGCACAAAAGCTGGAGTTAAACGCCCAAACTGGCACAAAAGCTGGCGTTTAACTCCAAGAAAAGTCTCTACACATGAAAGCTTCAATGCTCAGCCCAAGCACACACCAAGTGGGCCCGGAAGAAGATTTCTGCATTAATTACTTATTTCTGTAAACCTAGGCTACTAGTTTTCTATAAATAGGACCTTTTGCTATTGTATTTTCATACTTTGATAGACCTTTTCACGTTTGGGGGCTGGCCTCACGGCCATGCCTAGACCTTGTTCTTATGTATTTTCAATAGTGGAGTTTCTACACACCATAGATTAAGGTGTGGAGCTCTGCTGTTCTTCGTGAATTAATACAAGTACTATTGTTTTTCTATTCAACTCAAGTCTATTTCTTCTCCAAGATATTCATTCGCACACAAGAACATGATGAATGTGATGATTATGTGACACTCATCACCATTCTCACCTATGAACGCGTGACTGACAACCACTTCCGTTCTACATGAACAAGCTTGAATGTGTATCTCTTGGGTTTCTAATCTCAGATTGGAACCTTCGTGGTATAGGCTAGAATTATTGGTGGCCATTCCTGAGATCCGGAATGTCTAAATCTTGTCTGTGGTATTCTGAGTAGGATCTGGGAAGGGATGACTATGATGAGCTTCAAACTCGCGATTGTTGGGCGTGTGACAGACGCAAAAGGATCAATGGATCCTATTCCAACATGATCGAGAACCGACAGATGATTAGCCGTGCGGTGACAGCGTGCGTAGAACATTTTCACTGAGAGAACGGGAAGTAGCCATTGACAACGGTGATGCCCAACATAAAGCTTGCCATGGAAAGGAGTATGAATGATTGGAAGAAGGCAATAGGAAAGCAGAGGTTCAGGAGGGACAAAGCATCTTCATACGCTTATCTGAAATTCCTACCAATGAATTACATAAGTATCTCTATCTTTATTTTATGTTTTATTTATCTTTTAATTATCAATCCTCCATAACCATTTGAATCCGCCTGACTGATATTTACAAGATGACCATAGCTTGCTTCAAGCCGACAGTCTCCGTGGGATCGACCCTTACTCACGTAAGGTATTACTTGGACGACCCAGTGCACTTGCTGGTTAGTTATGCGGAATTGTGACAAAGTGTGATTCACGTTTGAGAGCTCAAAGTCTTTGGCGCCATTGTTGATTATCACAATTTCTTGCACCAAAGTCCCACTACAATCTTCATACTAAAATGTGTAAGTGCATTGGTTGCTCTCAGTAGAACAGCTCGTATCTGAGGACTCCTCTCCTCTCCTATACCTTTTGTCCAAATAAGAGATCAATGATGATGTCGATAAACTCCCCGAGTCAAAATAATTGAGCTGAATCTACAACAAAATTCTACCAACAATGATAACATTGATAAGTCCTAGCATTATATTGGACCTACTGTAACATTTATATTGGCATTGAATTTAATATTTCTAATGAGTCAAAACTGAACTTATTTGATGGCCACTTGTCTCAGAGCAACCATTGCAGGAACCACAACTAACCCAATGAACATCACTGCCAATGTCAATCTACACATGAATCTCCATTGGAGGAGAACCCAACCTAATCTTTGTATAGTAAAGCCTGCAATAATCCAAATTTTTATTGAATATGCTATAAATAAATAATGAGTAAAGTATCATTTTTATCCCCAATGTTTGGGATGAGTCCTATTTGTGTCCCTAACATTTAAATCGTCCTATTTATATCTCTAACATTTGTAAAAATAATTCAATGTTATCCTGCCATCAATTATACATCATGAACTTTCGTTGGAGTTTTGAAAATCTCTTCTTGAAGTTAGAATACAAATGTCTAGGTCAGAACCAATGATCCACTATAGATAATAACTCATTAAAATTTGAAACTAATCCCTACAACATTTACATAATTCATTTTTTTAGGGATATAATTGAACCTGAACATAAATTTTGGATACAATACTAAAATTGAACACATCCAAGTGAGACCTAATTGAGAATGAATACATCCAAGTGAGAATAATTAAAAAATACAATCTGATCTATTAGTATAATTGACAGCAAGATAACATTGAATCACTTTTATAAACGTTAGGGATACAAATAGGATGATTTAAACGTTAGGGACACAATTAAGACTTACCCCAAATGTTGGAGATAAAAAATACTTTACTCATAAATAATTCACTCTGCTACCATTACAAAAAGAATAATTGAGAATTGAGAATAACAAAAAGAACAAAAAAAGTTAATTTTACATTTTAAATTGAAAGAATCTTCTTTGACAAAGAACAATGAGAGTAACTGAGTAACAGAAGAAATGAAGCAAATTTGGAAGTGAAATTGGAGAAATTACCCAACTAGCTAGGGATAGATCGAAGGTGCCCAAAATAGGAAAATCAATAATATAGGTAGTTGTTGTTTGCTGCAACCTACGATGTTTGACAGAGTCACATGCTTTGAGCTAGCTTAACTACACTCCACGGTTCATCAGAAAAGCTTTTTCAAGCACTACAAGAAAATAAGCTTTCGGCCACGCTTTTAAAGCGTGCCAAAAAGTGCTTAAAAGGGTGCCGATAGCTTTTTGCCATGCTTTTTGAGCTTCGGGACGCTTTTGAAAGGGTCACATCCGCAAGTGTTCCGTTTGCTCTATCACCACGTTTTTGTAGATCTATCGGGACGCTTTTTTTGCCACGCTTTCATCTCTTGCCACGCTTTAAAAGCATACCGAAAAGTGTACATATCGCCACGTGGTGCACGAAATTGTGATCATCAACAATGGCGCCAAAGACTTGGAGCTCTCAAACGTGAATCACACTTTGTCACAATTCCACACAACTAACCAGCAAGTGCACTGGGTCGTCCAAGTAATACCTTACGTGAGTAAGGGTCGATCCCACGGAGACTGTCGGCTTGAAGCAAGCTATGGTCATCTTGTAAATCTCGGTCAGGCGGATTCAAATGGTTATGGAGGATTGATAATTAAAAGATAAATAAAACATAAAATAAAGATAGAGATACTTATGTAATTCATTGGTAGGAATTTCAGATAAGCGTATGAAGATGCTTTGTTCCTCCTGAACCTCTGCTTTCCTATTTCCTTCTTCCAATCATTCATACTCCTTTCCATGGCAAGCTTTATGTTGGGCATCACCGTTGTCAATGGCTACTTCCCGTCCTCTCAGTGAAAATGTTCTATGCACGCTGTCACCGCACGGCTAATCATCTGTCGGTTCTCGATCATGTTGGAATAGGATCTATTGATCCTTTTGCGTCTGTCACACGCCCAACAATCGCGAGTTTGAAGCTCGTTACAGTCATCCCTTCCCAGATCCTACTCAGAATACCACAGACAAGGTTTAGACGTTCCGGATCTCAGGAATGGCCGCCAATAATTCTAGCCTATACCACGAAGGTTCCAATCTGAGATTAGAAACCCAAGAGATACACATTCAAGCTTGTTTGCATGTAGAACGGAAGTGGTTGTCAGGCACGCATTCATAGGTGAGAATGGTGATGAGTGTCACATAATCATCACATTCATCATGTTCTTGGGTGCGAATGAATATCTTGGAGAAGAAATAGACTTGAGTTGAATAGAAAAACGATAGTACTTGTATTAATTCATGAAAAACAGCACAGCTCCACACCTTAATCTATGGTTTGTAGAAACTCCACCGTTGAAAATAGATAAGAACAAAAGGGTCTAGGCATGGCCGTGAGGCCAGCCCCCAAACGTGAAAAGGTCTATCAAAGTATGAAAATACAATAGCAAAAGGTCCTATTTATAGAAAACTAGTAGCCTAGGGTTACAGAAATAAGTAATTAATGCAGAAATATTCTTTCGGGCCCACTTGGTGTGTGCTTGGGCTGAGCATTGAAGCTTTCATGTGTAGAGACTTTTCTTGGAGTTAAACGCTAGCTTTTGTGGCAGTTTGGGCCATCAAATCTCGGGCAAAGTATGGACTATTATATATTGCTGGAAAGCCCAGGATGTCTACTTTCCAACGCAATTGAGAGCGCTCCAATTGGGCTTCTATAGCTCCAAAAAATCCACTTCGAGTGCAGGGAGGTCAGAATCCAACAGCATCTGCAGTCCTTTTCAGCCTCTGAATCAGATTTTTGCTCAGGTCCCTCAATTTCAGTCAGAAAATACCTGAAATCACAAAAAAACACACAAACTGATAGTAAAGTCCAAAAATGTAATTTTTATTTAAAAACTAATAAAAACATAATAAAAACTAACTAAAATATACTAAAAGCATACTAAAAACAATGCCAAAAAGCGTATAAATTATCCGCTCATCACCACGCTTTTGAATTGTGCTGATTAGGTTGATTTTCAGTACGCTTTGAAAGTGTACCGATAGAGCACATACAGTCACACTTCAAAAGCGTGGCTTGCCAGCTAAAATCTTTTGCCACGCTTTCAAAGCGAGGCTATTTCTTTGTCAAATTAAAAAAAAGGAGAAAATTAGAAGGTATAAAAAATTTATTTTTTATTAATTTACATGAATTATTTACATGCTAAAATTACAATTAAAAAATTACAATACTTTAGCAAAACTAATAATTGAATTAGGACAAAATAAGTTCATCATTAGAACTTAGGAGATCATTAGAACTATCAAATTTGTGGCCAATTTGCAACCATCACAGTACAGATTTAATCAGGTAAATCTTGATTGAGAAGTGGTGATTCAACAATGGTTATGTGCCTGAACTCTTCCTTCATAAGAAATCAAAGTGCCACTCTTCACATCAGCCAATGTTTTGGGAATCACCTGCATAACAGTCACCAAAAAATATAAGTAAATTAATCAAAATAGGGATAGTTACAATTCTTAAAAAGAAAAAAAGGGGTGAAATATAAGACTTTGTCCATCTACAAATAAAAATAAATTGAGTTCTGGTGTAAACCTGTGACAATAGTGCATCAAGTTTTCCACTATTCAGTAATGATGGGAAGACATCTCCATGGCTAGGAGGGTACCTATGCATGAAGGAATTACTCATAAACCAAGCTTAGGAAGACATCTTCCCAAGCATGAGAAGTCAATTTAATTCAGATTGTTATCTCCAGGATTGCTGAAACATGACATCGAAATGCACGAGACAAATCACAATCCAAAGTGTAGTTAATTGGCCATAGATTCATATCCTTCTAAATCTGAATAGCCATCTAAATGGTAGTTTAAAGGATAATTATGCTATGTAAGTATCTAAATCAACCTCTAATTCATCAACAAGCTATATTTATAGCAGTCCTGGACTTCCAATTCAAAGGGAGAGAAATGCATGACTCAAGTGAAACTAGTTACATCAATGCAGTTGAATAAAAAAGACAAAATACACAAATAAAATCATACCACATGCCTCTGCCAGTCTGCCCTTTGGATGGGAATGGCAAAAAGTCAGTAACAAATAACCAAGCTGCAAAACCAATCAAAACGCCTAGTGATGTTCCAAATTCTAGTCAATAAAGTTTATCAAACTGATCATTGCGATACGCATCAAAGAAGAACGAACTAGTAAATAAGTAATTACATACTGAAAATTCTGCATCTAAAGTAAGAATAAAAAAATACAAATAATTACAATAAACAAGTAAAATAATAAAATCAGATTCATCATATTTTGGACCAGTGCAACCCATAGTTGTTCCCAAGCCTCCATTGAGCTTAAGCACTACAAGCTTGTCCCAGAGGCTCTTCACCTCAAAAGAAGTTGCACCAGTTTCAGTTCAGGCAGCAAATACATTGACTAGTTACATTAGATTCAGACCAATCAATCAGACAAAAGAAAAATGCAAAAAAGAAACTTACCTTCAGGAGTTGGAGCTAGACTATCATAAGGCACAACGACTTCATCCGTAGGCGCCTGGATCTTGCTCCACTCAAACCAAAGAGCGGCATTGACCTGAACAGAAATGAAGCTGGCAGTTACAAAAATGAAGCTGTAACAACAAAAGCAAGCAACAATCATAAAGGAAAAAATTTGTTGAAGGTTTAAGAAAACAATGTATCCCATGTTTGAAAATTCTGAAAAGTGGAACTGAAAGGTGATTTAAAATGGAAATGTAAAATTTTCACATAGCACACTTACGGAGGTAAAATTCAGGGAGTAATATACCATATGATATATTTTTTCAAAATAAAAAAAATATCACTATAAAGTTATAAATAAAAATTTTACCCAAATCCAACCAAATTCAGTATAAAATTTTAAACTAAGATACCTCAATAATTTGTTCACCACTCTTGAGACAGTTTCTACCAATTACACAAACCGTTCCATCAGAACCTCCACTAGTGATCTTTGCTCCACATAACATTGTGTCTTCTACTTTAGAGGCTGCACTATGCTGCACCTCCTGCAGCAAGTGTACAAGCCTATCTGTTGCGTTGGAGCCAAGTCCGCAAGCACTGTAGCTATAGTGACACTGCAAATCATAATTAGTTAGAAGCCAAACTATACTCACACTTTTTATTTTAGTTTTCTTCAATTCAAAATTGAAAATCATCAACTAAAGTCTCATTGTCTCATGTAACAAGTAACAACTCTCAAGTCTCAAATACAACACCCAATCGAAACAGGTACTTCTTCTAAAATATTCCTATTCATATCCGAAAAAATTAATTAAGAACCTAATAAGATGTTGACCCGTATTATGTTAAGCAAAGCAGTTTAGTTAAACATATCAAACTATTTAACAGGTCTTGGCTATCATCTTCACAAGTCACCAACTTGATATTCTATAGCATAACACATTTGCCACAGCAAAAAAGCACTCCCCCAAAACCCTAAATTCAATGCACCAAAAATAAAAAACTCATCTGACAATTAGATCCAGTACCATCCCTTAAACTATTATAAGTATAAATCTCTGTACAATGATTGTAACCATATCAATAATATCATATCATAACAAAAGCAGCAATAATAAATCAATAACAGATGAACACTTTTAACAAAAGAAAATATAGATTAATAGCAATAACAAAAAAATGAATAAGAACATAGGAAAACCTGAAAAAATAAATAAACAGAAACAAAAATTTTAAAAATACGAACCAGAGGAGGTAGCAGAGTAGCAGTGGCCAGCAGAGTAGTTTAGCGGCGAAGAAAGTAGCAATGATGTTTTTCGTGTAATAAAGCCTAAAATTAAAACAAGTCACCCATAGAAGGTCACTTCCAGTATCAACTTGCACCCAGTAATCAGTACCAGGAGTGCCGAGCTTGATTTTCGTGTAATAAAGCCTAAAATCAAAACTAGAACAGAACAGAACAGTGCCGATGCGTTGATGGTCCGACAAAGAGAGGGAAAACGTTTGAGAGGGTTGGGTTGATGGTGCGAGGGTTGGGTCCGAGGGTTACGATGGTGGCGATAGAGATAGGGCCGGGTGCAAGGGTTAGAGGAAGGCTGTGCGACGGTCATTGAGGGCTGTGCAACGCTCATTGATGAAGATGACGATGAAGGCTGTGCGACGGTCATTGAGGGATGGGTGCAATGAAGATCGATGAACAGCGACGGTGCGGCTTCACTTTTATTTAAGGTTAAAAGGGAATTTGGAAACTGAAGGTAAAGTATGTTGTTGTTATCACTTTAGTTTAGGATTAAAACTGAAAACTTACAAAAAAAAAAAAAAAAGTAAAGTGTAGACAAAATGGGTGGAAAACTAAATTTTGGGGGAAGGAACTGTATCGACACGTTTTTGTAGGGTGCCAAAATAAATATAGGATATAGGTACGCTTTAAAAAGGTGACTACTGGAAGACAAATTAGTCACGCTTTTCAAGCATGTCGGTTTCCCTCTAAGCGTAGCCAAATTTCAAATTAGTGGCCACCCTCAAAAAAGCGTGCCGATTTCTCTCTATGGCCACGCTTTTTAAGTTTGGCAGAAAAAAGCGTGGCCAAATTACAAATCAGTGGCCACCCTCGCAAAAGCATGGCCATTGACTACTTTTCGTCACGCTTTAAAAGCGTGGCAAGAAAAAAGTGTGCCGACAGGCCTTTTTTCTTGTAGTGGAGCGAGAGAGTCACCGGAGAAGGCCACACTGCCGGAGCTAGAAGAAGCATCAGTATGGCGGAAAAGAGAAGTGGGATAGTGTTTTTGAGGCACTCCTCGGATACTAGCCAACGACAAACTGTAATAGGGTTTTTGAGGAATTAAGCTTTTGTTTTTGACTTGTGTAATGTGAGATTTTGATTTAAGATAGGGAGTTCTATGTTATGTGAAAAATTGAACTCAACCTAAAGAATGTGGTGTAAGTAAACATACTAAAGATCTATAAATTGCACATTGCACCTTTTCATATTGGAGTATATATATGCTAGGTAGTATAATGAAAAATAACATAAAATACAACATAGTATAACATCACTTAATGAACTTTTGAGAATTTCACTTGATTAATGACTGTGATTGTGACAACTCTTCATGGGTAAATAACCCTTACAATTCTAACAGCCACAACTCTTCATGGGTAAATAACCCTTACAATTCTAACAGGTTCTGGAGAAATCACCTTTAATTAAACATGGCTAAAAAATGCTAGTCATAGACCCTATTACTACCACAATATCCGACTTTATTCAATAGTTTACCAAATAAGGCTTTGGATACCAACTTAACATACTGAATGATATTGGTGCTAACTGCAATTTTTTCTACTAAAAATTTAACAACTCTAATGATTTCTCTTTTCTAAGTAAGAAGAGTCCAAATGTAATGGATACAAATCTTTTGTAGAAGTAGATGCAGTAGTCCATGGATCCTCTGTTAAGATACTTTGGTCTTCAAAACAATACAATCTCATTGCCTCCAATTTCTTCTCATCCAATCCCTCACTTTGCTCATCAAAAGTTGGTCCTTGAACTATAGTTTTTCCTTCTAACATGCTTACCACTGAAGACATGTTTGGTCTAAGTGCTGGAGACACATTAGTGCATAATAGAGCCACCTTAATCATTACCATGGCTTCCTTTTCATCAAAGTTTGATCCCAATCTTCTATCAATTAATTCCATTAGATTGCCTTTCTCTTTCAATAAACGTGCCTAGTATAAATAACCATCAAAGTCAGTAGCCAATTGATCTTGTCAAATTGAGTGATATTGAAGCAATTATAGCTGTGTATATATTAACCAATTTGAGAAATTTATGAGAAAGGGGTTTAAATAGCAATATGCGTGTCACGTTTGTCCTTATAAAAAAAGGTTTGTTAGAAGTTAGAAACACAACATTGATTTAACAATTAATGATCTGTTCTTCCAAAGGAATTATAGGAAACTAATTATAGAACAACTTATTAGTTTCAAGAAGTAGAAGAATAATATAATCTCAGCTTTTTTCCTCCCAGAACAAAATGTAACCACACTCATTCTATACGAACTCTTCAAGAGAATACTTACCAAATCAAGCAGATAAATTACATCTTCTTTTTGCCTCATAGTTGTATTAGTCTTTCCAGTAATGATTTCCAAAGCAACAATTCCAAAACTATAGACATCTGCTTTGTCAGTCAGATAACCATGCATTGCATATTCGGGAGCCATATATCCACTACATAATAAACATAAAAAAGTTTATCAGATTAGTGCATTGACATTTGATACCTGCTCTATCTATTCCTATTTTTAATCTATATGTTAAACACCAGCATAATAGCCAAACCTTATAATGCTTTGTGATATGTTACCCTGCTCCAAATACAAAAATTTTTGTACTAAAAGTTTAAAACCATATACTTTAGAGTAAAATTTATGTTTAAATTACTAGATGTTTTTTATAATGACCATTGACAAGTTGGTTAAATTAAATGTCTTTCATAAATATCATCAATATACAAGCTAATTTTAAATAATATATGAATTAAACTTACTATGTTCCTGCTATTCGGGTACTAATGTGGGTATTGTCTTCTTCATCAAGTTTGGCCAAACCAAAATCCGATATCTTTGGATTAAGATCTCTATCAAGCAAGACATTTGTGGCTTTAATATCTCTATGAACTATCTTCAATCTCGATTCTTCATGGAGGTATGCTAAGCCTCTAGCAATACCAATACAAATGTTCTGTCTTGTTGGCCAATTCAATTGTATTTGGTGTTCCTTTGGACCTTTATATGTGAATATGAAACAAATTAGCCCATATCACTATATATAAGACAAATAGAAGAAAAAAAAATCCCAAAAGAACCTTTTTTTCAATCCTAAAATAATTGTCATAATATTTATAAAATTTTATTTAAACCAAAATAATTGTTAAATTAAATTGTTTAGGCAATGTTTATTAGTAAACTCTATTAACAAAGAAAACAAAGTTAAGTGAAAAGAATATAAGAGAATATGCATTTATATGATCAATTAATAAAGATACTTTTTAATAGACACATTTTTTGGACCCGAAAGAGTAACGTACAAGTGTAGCGCAAATTATTATAAAAATTACCAAATAACGCACGAGCAAGACTATTGTTTTCCATGTACTCGTATACCAATAATAATTGATCTCCTTCAACACAGCATCCGTAGAGTTTAACAAGACAAGGATGTTGTAAAGCAGAAATTACACCTATTTCATTTAAGAATTCACGATTTCCTTGCCTTGATTTTGAAGAAAGTTGTTTCACTGCGATTATTGTACCATTAGGTAACTTTCCCTGTATAATTGAAATATTGTTAAAAAATATAATACCCAAAATTTCCGTGCATGTGTCTCACTTCAACATAATAAAATTCAGATAGTGACAGTTTAAAAATACCTTGTACACAGGACCAAATCCTCCTTCTCCAATTTTATTGGTGATATCAAAATTATTTGTTGCTGCTTTGATTTGTCTTAGGGGAAATAAACTTGTTTGTATATCTAAACTCATAAGCTCTGACAATTAATGAAATCAAAAGAAAAATTAGAGACAATTATTTAAAAATTATAATGGAAATTATATATTCAAAATGACACTTTGGATAAACAAATGAAGCGAAAAAAAAAAGAAAGGAAGAATTTAAAGATTTTTCACTCTCTTTTCTTTTAAAATCACAATCTTGTAAATTCACTGTAAAACTCTTTATAGCAGGATATATAATTAATTTAGAACATAATATGACTTGGTCACCATAACTGAAAATTGCATTGTTTAATTTAAAAATAAAAATTACCTCTTGAAGGAGAGTGTTTCTTTCCTAGGTATCCCTTCCACCAAAGCACACTAAGTACTAAGATGATGATGATAATTAACACTGCAGCAACAATTCCAATCACAGCCCCTGTTGATATGCTACCTCCATTTTCTAAGTGATGAAGTATATGTTAGCTTGATTGTTAGTAGACAATTATAATTCACCTTAGATATATAATACTATATATCTCCATTTTTAAATTAGTAACTTAAAAAGTAAAACCAAAATTGCATGAATACGGTATCGTATTCATATCTGGTATGGATAAGATTTGAAAATTTTAGTAGGGGTAGTAATGAGATAGGCAAGGGCAAATTTTTGTCCTATCCATTTGATTTTGTCCCACTATACAATAATCAGTATATAATTCACCACGTTCTTAACAGTAGGTAGTAAAGCATTGAACCCTAACCTATTTTATACTGCTTTTCGTTTCTATAATTATTAAAATCTAACAAATAAAATAAAATTTTAAAATTTATATAACTATCGTCACATACATAACATAAATTAAAGTAAAAACTTAAAAATAATATAATATTATTAATTATTTTACATATATTACATATATTATATATATTATCAGGACGAATATTATCTAAACCCTACCCTAAAAACCCATCACAAACGGAGTAGATGTAAATTTCACACATTTTTTAAAATGGATGATAATTTGTAACTAATAAAATATATATTTTATGTAAAATTTAACATTAAAATATCAGCACTTAAATAATCTAAATAGTTAATGAAATATCATAAATTATACAATCTAAATAGATTTAGAATAAAATAATTAATAATAAATAAAATTTGCTAAACATGATGTAATTTTAAACTAATTTTAAAAAAAAATATCCAACCATATCTAATACATAGCCAAACTTATTTTTACCTAAAACAATTTTTTTTATCTTAGATACATACCCAAAATGTACCCATACCCCCGTCCAACAAGCACGTACGCGTATATCATAGAATAAAACTAATCATATCTAAACATAAATAATCTTTGCCTGACCAAAAAAACAAAAGATAAATAATCTTTAAATACATTAATTTTCCGATAAATCAAACCAACTTAACCAACAATAGAAAAACATTGAAGGAGGTAGCTAAAGAGAATAACTCACCATTCTCCACAGATATGGCTGATATAAGAGGACCGTACACTGATTTCTGTGGGATTGTAGTTGTCCCTTTTCCAGCCCAATAAAATCGAATCTCAATGGTATTATTAGTGACAGCTGCTGTGTAAGTTTTTATGATTCCCTTACCAACACCTCCTGCTTCTTTTGCAATATTAAAATCCTTTTCCACCAATGTTCCCTACAAAGTCATGAATCACATTAGTAAAGTGATATAAAAACACAGAACAAATACAGTTAGATTCTCGCTCGAAAAAGTAGCAATGTATACCTGAATGTAGATGTGAAATAGACGCCTTCCAAGGCTTTTATAGGTTTGATCATTGGTGAACATGATCTCGGCGAAATGGAGCTTGACTTTGTAGTTTCCATTATGAAGGCAAAATCCATAGTACGTTAGAGAAATAGGAGAAACACGTGCATCTTTGTATAGTTGGCCATAAGCATCATTGAAAGCGAGGCCAGAAGTGTTATTCAATGAGAAAGTAGAATACTCTTTTTCTACATCCGTGTAGTCACCGGTGGTACTAATTGCCCAGTTTCTATTTTGACCTTTGGTAAACAATGCTGTCCCTTCATCTGTATCTACATCATATGTGATTCCCTTCACTTTTAGCGATGTTCCTCCACAGTTTATATGGATAGAGTTAACTGACACAACAAGGGGAATAAATAAAAGTTTGAAAAAATATAAGCAGACAATGAAAATATTAAACAATATGAACAATTGATATGGGATGTTTAATTTATTAGGTATGCAGATGATTATTCTAATATTAAGATTTAGGTGAGTAATTTAAAATGTAGTGTATTTTACTTAAATTGAACCATTTTTAAGATCCGTTATTAATGTTGTTTAAAAAAGTCATTTGATTACCTAACATAGTTATAAAAGTTTTAACAAGATTGTTCGGAAGTAACAAAGGGGAGATCTTGCTTTTCATGCTTTACAATTAATACGGACTCCAGTACGAGACACGCTTAACATAAGACAACTAATTATATATTGTCACATGCACTAAAAATAACTCAATTCCAAACTCACTAATTAAAAAATCATTCAAAGCATAAATCTGATTAGTTGACCGTTTCGAAATATATTTTTTATACTATCAATTTATTAAAATTATAAATAAATATAAAATATAAAATTAATTTTTAACGTATTATCAATATAAAGTAGTTATATATATCATCATATAGCATCACGTCAATAAAAATAATTAATATTTATATTTTTTAAATTATCATTAAAAAATAAACATAATTGAATAATTATAAGAAAAATTTAATATATCAAAATTAAACATAAAAGATATAAAATATCTTTTAAATAAATTTTATTAATATCGTGATATTTTATTGATATTAGAGTACAAGCTAATTTTTAAATATTTTTAATATTTTTAATTGAATTTAATTTTTATAGACTGTGGGAATAAAAAGTTTTACACAAATAATTAACCATATATTTTCACATTAGTAAAAGTATCTAGTTTTCAACCTAATCACTACTTAAAAAATAATTTAAAAATATGAATATAATTAAATGATCATGTAAAAGTTTTACTGTGTAAGTACATCAACTCTTTTTAATTACATAAAGCATATAAATAATTTTTTGTTTTACTAAATAATAATATATATTAAATTTGTTTAGGTGTGATTAAGCCGTTAAAAAAGATCTTTTATATTGATTTTTTTTTTATTTTTTAGTTTGTTTGACAAATTTTTAATAGTAAAAATAAAAACACTAAAAAAATAAAAAATATATTTTTTTAAAATTATAATTTATATCTTTTTTAAATAAAATATAAAAAAATATTTTTCATCTAAAAGAAATACTTTTTTAAAAAATAATAGAAGTTGAATATAATGACACATGAAACTATTTAAGTATGTCTAAACTTGTCTAAAGAAGCATTTTTCATTGTTTATTAAAGAATATATTTAGACACAAAAACATTTCAGACAAATATCAAATGAATATCATATTTAAAATATGTCTAACCCACTAAAATATAGCAACTCAAACTTGATAGAAAAGCATGCATGATGATCTTTTCATTTTAGTATTTTACTCATCTTGTACTTGTAAAAGAGATTTATTTCTTTATTTATGTATTTATTGAGATACCAAAGAGCCTAACTCTCTTAGAAAACATAACCTAAAGACTCACCTTTAGAACAACCAGAGACAGAGCTTCTCAAACATGAAACAATTCCTCTGATAAAATAATGGAAGCAACAAAATTGACAACGTAAGTTAGTATAACTAATCTCATTATGATGAAATCTTTCTATGCTAATGCAATACAAAAATGACAATTATGTTCAAAATGCAAAACTTACGAATTGTTAATTGTCGGAGAGGTAGCAGCAAATAAGTTCCTATGACACATACATAGTAAGAAAACAAAGCTTTTCACTAAATTAGTGCATAAATTAAATCTTTAAAATTCAATAATAAATACAAATAACAAGTACAAGGGTACTACTTACACTTTTCCAGATTGACATTGCTGCTGATTATCTTGGTTGAAGTTATTATATGAAAGATCTCTATATACAAGGCATAGAATTTCATAATTCAGAATAAATGGGAGAGGCAAGAAAATAATGGGAGCTGCTCATCAAACACACACTATAGAGAAACTATTTAAGAAGTAAATTTAAATGATAATATATAAAACAAAAAAAAATTAATGATAGATACTATGCATTGTGTTTAATTAAAACAACCAATTAAAAAACAGTATTTGATAAAGAAATTATTACAAGCTGGTAGCATCACTCGTCCATGAAGGCACTGATCCATTGAGAAGGTTTCCAGTTAAGAATCTACATTATTACAAGAAATCAAGGAGACAGATGATCAATATAAAAAAATCTACATTATACAATTTTCAATTGAAGCTAATCGATACATCTACCTTTAACCTTTGTATATATAAATATAATAAATTATTAATTATTACGAATAGACATAAAATTATTAGTAAATCTACTCTCATCCAAATTCCAAACTAATTTGTCCTTTCTAAATAGTATTAATTATGTCACATGGAGCCATACTTGAAGAGTTGAAGTACATGCATAATTTTCTGAATGTATATGTTTTTTTATTTTTTATTTTTTTTAGATGTTAAGCCAACAGATCTACCATTATAAAATTCAAGTATGCTCCAAAATAACAGTTATACTATCTCCAAGTATCAAGCATGATAATTTAATTATTACATGTAATTCACTTTTGTCAGCTTCTTATAGGAAGGTGGAATTGGTCCAGTCAATTTGTTAAAGCTGAGGTCTCTGAAAAATAAATAATCAAGAATATGTTAAAAGCCTCTTAATTAGACAAGAATCAATAATAAATTAGTAATGTGTGATGTGTCACATACTATTGCGGGGATCAACATCCTCTATAGTGAAAAAGTTGATAAAATGAGGAGTTAATCACTCTTAAATTAAGATACTAAGTACATATTTTTTAGAAATTATAAAATCAATGGTGATTAACCTTTTACTTTACTATTTTACTAATTTTCTCACTTTAGAGAATCTAAATTCTATTGCCAGCACCTTAAAGGACGGCAGTCCAACAAGTGTTGCAAATCTGTTTAGCAGCGGCTTAAAACCCTTAGAAAAACAAAATCCTTAGGAAACCACTGCTAAATCCTATTTTTTTTTTTTTTATAATGTGTGTATATATATATATAATTCTAAACATTTCTAATAATGTTATATCTAAAGAATTCCTCAAACAGAATTCAAAGCTACTGATTCAATTACAAGATTTGTGATATTGTCGTTGTTGAGAGATAATCCTCTAGTGTTCCATGAATGTTGCAACTCCTTAAAATCCTGTGAAATCATCACAAACAAAATCATGAAATTGTGAATAACTTTCTTTTTTTCATTATTTTTACTTTCCACTTTTGAAAGATTCAAATGTATCAACTCACAGATATTTCATCGACTTAGTACTAAGTTCGGGAAAACTTGAAATTTCAGATCCACTCAAATCACTTATTCTCCTGCATATAAAAATAATTAAAACAAAAGATAATTAATTAAACACATAAAGTTATCAGAATGAAACCATATCTTGTTCATATATACATTAAATATATCATGCTTACAAGTCAGTTAAGTTTCTCAATTTTGAAATACCAGAAGGAATTGGCCCACTTAGTCCACTCCCTATAATATTCCTATATAAAAAAATAGAACAAACTATTAATTGTAGCATCACATGGATATATTGCAATTCAAGAATAATAGAAAATTTATTGAAAAAATAGAGAATTTAAAGGGTTCACACAATATTTTGAGACTTGTCCAGCTCTCAATAAAATCAGGAATCTTTCCAGAGAATTGATTATCCCCAAATCGACTGCATAATTTAAGGGGAAAAAAATCAACAATGTTGTTCCACTTTGCCACTAGTGATTATTTATTATAAAAAAATTGAAGCTTACATATCCTGTAAGTTAGTGAGCTTGGCAAGTGTTGCAGGTAGCTCTCCTGTAAAATTGTTGGAGGAAAGTAACCTATATATATATACAATAATGCCACAAATTAAAATATAAATTATGTATCCAAACAAACATAATCCAAACTACAAAGAGAGGATTATCAATCAAGAAAATCAATTAATCATAAGACTATAGGTAATTATAATAACTTAATTCCTTTTTTTCTTAAAAAAAAAAATTGTTCTTGTCGAAAAACACTTGAATATAGAAGCATTTGTTTTTTTTTTTTTTTGTTCTCTTTATGTTATTGTTCTAGAATGGTGTGAGGTCTCGATTAGATATAGTGATTTTATAAGGTGTGGGTATATTAGAGCCAATAATGAGTTGTTTGAGAGCGATTTGTTGTACAAGTTGTCTTTTGATCAATGGCCATGTTTTTTTCTCCCTCTAATTTTATATTTTTCAGTAATATTCTGTGTTGACTGTGCTCTTCTGTATCTTTTATTTTACTTTTTTTTATGAAGGTTAATTATTCTTAATAGCATCCAAATTGTTGAGTGAAACTCTTTCACCTTTTATACAATTTTACTTAATCATTTTGATGAGTTTGAAAACTCTTGATTAATATTTATGATGACTAAACATTATTAAAAATAATTAACTGCAAAAATTAATAATCTGATTTGATTAAATAATTTTTGTTGCAGGTTTTAATAATTGGGCCGAAAAATGAGTTTCTGGCTTAAACCCAATGATCAGCCTTGCTACATGTTTCTCATACCATGAGGCTGAAATATTAAATGGGCCAAAATAAATATTATTGTTGCAAGCCCAAACAGATGCTTTCTTATGTGCTCTATGCTTGATCCGAAATCAAATTTATCAGGAAAGCAAATGTTAATAATTGGGCCAGCTTTAATTTCAATATTACAAGCCCAAGTCTTGTTAGTGTTGAATGGTTCCAAGCCTGGTCCGAAACTAAGAAAGCAAATAGGCTTCATGCTTTCCAACGGATTCCATTGCTTGCTAAGAATGGATTTCAAAACTTAATAAGCTAGCCTTGGAAACATGAGAGAGAACTTGACTTTGATTTGATAAGGAATCATTATGATTAATGCTATACGCTACTCAAAGCAAGGGAAGTAAAAAGCAATCTATCAACTTGTTTCATTTTCACTTAATTGCTTTTACTTTAACTTCACATTCTCTCTCATCTCTTTCCTCTTCTTCCTTCGGTCCTTGTCCAGGAAACTATGGACGCTATGCTCATCAACCAAGAAAAGGAAGAAGTTGCATGCATCAAGACCATCAAGCTGATGATGGCAAGAAAACATACTAAAATAAAAATGAGCTGTGGCTGAGATATTCACCATATTTGGTTAGATTTGGTGAGATATCTTGAGCCTTTCATGCTCAAAAATGGACGTTGAAGATTCGGCCAGCATGGAGGAGATTCTTGAAGCATGGCTTGTCTTTGATTCTGCTCAACCACCACAGGGAGTAGCTAGAGTGGCGAAGTGATGGTTGAAGGCAGAGATTGAAGCAGATGAAGTCATCATCATCATGAAACATCAAGGGCCAGAAATCCATCTTGGAGAGCAAGCCAAGGATGGAGAGCTCGGATTGATGAAGGGTGATGATCAAGAAAGGTCCAGAGGTAATTGCATGTTGGGTTTTACATGGTTATCTCTTCTCTCTCTATGTGGCCGAACCGGTTCTGTTTGTTGAAGGAGAAAGAAGTTGGTTCGGTTTTGGCTTCAATAAGTGGAGGCTCCCCTCTTCTATAATAAGGGTGGACAGCCACTGTTTGAAGCAAGGAGAAAATTTGAGAGTGCAAGGCACATAGTTCTCAGAGCTACCTGAGCTAACAGTTTTCTCTTCTCCTTCAATGTATTCAGTTTTGTATTTTTCTGTTTAATTTTGTCATGTCTTGAGTCTCATGGAAAAAGGCAAACAGTGAGGTTTGTAATGAAAAAGCCATAGAGCGAAAAAAGACAGAGAGTGCAAAATTAAAAGAAAAAGCCATAGATGTCTTAGAGTTCCTTTGTTCATCTATGTTGTGTTTCATGATTCTGTGGGAATCCCCTTGTAAGTTGGGTTAGCACTTTACAAGTTGTAATCAGATTGATTATAGTGAAATTCCATCATGTTTGTGATGGAGACTGGATGTAGGCTGCACTGCACTTAGCAGCTGAACCAGGATATATCTGGGTGTAATCTTTCTTCTCTCCAACTCCATTTCTGTTTTCTACTGCACAGGAGCAAAAACTATAATGTCTCGTGCCAAGTGACGAGACAAAACAAAAAGTCTCGTGGCAAGTGACGAGCAAAAACAAAAAGTCTCGTGTCCAGAGACGAGCTAAAACAGAAAAGCCTCCTCTGAGTTCAGCAAGCGTTAGCAACAAAAAAGGGGGCTAAGATTCAACCCCCCCTTCTCTTAGCCACTGAAACCATCAATTGGTATCAGAGCTTGGTCTCAAAGAGATCAAGCTTTGCAGCTTGGAGTAAAGATCCTCATGGCAGAAAACAGTGGCACAAATGTGGTGTCCTACAATCTAACTGAAGGTCAATCAAGCAACAGACCCCCTCTTTTCAATGGGAAAAATTATACCTATTGGAAGGAGAGGATGAAGATATTTGTACAAGCAGTGGATTACAGACTTTGGAAGATTATTCTCGAAGGGCCTCAATTTCCAACTATCACAAGTGCAGAAGGAGTTGTTTCTCTCAAACCAGAAGCAAGATGGACCGAGGAAGATAGGAAGAAGGTGGAGTTAAATGCCAAGGCAATAAATCTGCTCAATTGTGCTATCAGCTTCGAGGAATACCGACGGGTATCAAGATGCACAACGGCAAAGAAAATCTGGGATAAATTACAAATCACCCATGAAGGAACCACCATTGTCAAGAAGACTCGGACAGATATGCTAAATAGAGAATATGAAATGTTTGCAATGAAGGAAGGAGAGTCCATTGATGAACTGTTCGAACGGTTTAATGCTATCATTGTTGGCTTAGATGCTCTGGGAATTACACATTCTGATTCTGTGCTAGTGAGAAGAGTGTTGAGATGTCTCACAAAAGAGTGGGAAACTAAAGCTTTAATTATTTCTGAGAGCAGTAACTTAGACTCCATGACACTTGATGATTTGAGAGGAAATCTTCTTGCTTTTGAAAATACCTATTTGAAAAAAGATACAAAAAAGAAAGGAATTGTATTTTCTTCTGTGACTAACCCTCTGGATGATGAATCCAGTGATAACTCTTCTGAAAATGAGTTTGTTTTATTTGCAAAAAAATCAGGAAAATGGCTAAGCTCAAAGGCAAAGGCAGCAGCACAAGGAGAGTAAAGAAAGACCTTAGCAAGGTAACTTGCTATAATTGCAAGGAAATGGGGCATTTCAAATCTGATTGTCCCAAGCTGAAGAATGAGGAAAAGCCGAAAAGAGGAAAGAAGAAAGGACTGATGGCCACATGGGAAGACTTGGAGAATGACTCTGATGATGATGATGAAGAAACCGAGACCAAGTCACAAACATGTTTCATGGCAGACCACATAGATCAGGTAGTCTTTCATAACCCTAACACTGAAGATCTTCATCTTATGATAGACCACCTTTCTGAAAAAATAAGATGTTTTCTGTTGGAAAATCAAGAACTTGAACAGAAAATTACCATTCTTAAGGCCGAAAATAGTTTTCTAAAAGAAAAAGTGAGAGAGGCCGAAACTGCTTGTGATCTTGTTGAAGAAAATAAGCAGTTAAGAGCCCAAGTTAGGAGCTGTGAAAGTAACCATTGTGTTCTTGCATATGTAGACTGTTTTAAGCAAAATGAAGAGTTGCTTAAAGAGGTTAAAAGACTTAAGGAAGACTTGGCCAAGTTTACACAAAGTTCTGAAAGTTTAAATCACATCTTGGCTAGTCAAAAACCTCTTTATGATAAGGCTGGGTTGGGGTTCTATAAATCTGAAAATTCACATTTTGAAAATATTGCTTCATCTTCTAATGACACAAGATTTCAAGATCCCACCTACTTTAACAAAAAGGCAACTCCAAGGTTTTGTAGACTATACAATCGGAATGGACACTTTCCCATTCAATGCTTTTTCGGTGAAAGAATGGTTGGTGACAAGGATTATAAAATTGTTTTTGATTACAATGGATTAGGACATAGAAGATGGTTCAACGTAAAAGGATCCAAAAAGATTTGGATACCTAAGGTTACCTAAGCTTGTTTTGTAGATGTGCCTAGCATCCAAAAGGAAGGAAAATATGTGGTATATGGACAGCGGATGCTCTAGGCATATGACCGGAAAGGCAACCTTCTTCATAAAGCTTGATGACTATGATGGAGGACTTGTCACTTTCGGTGATGATGCAAAAGGAAAAATTGTGGCTGTTGGGAAAGTTGGTAAAAACTTTTCTTCTTGTATAAATGATGTTCTCCTTGTACATGGCTTGAAACATAATTTGCTTAGTGTTAGTCAACTTTGTGATTTGGGTTTTGAAGTTATCTTTAAGAAATTTGTTTGTTTAGTTGTGTGTGAAAAAACTGGGAATGTTCTTCTTGAAGCTAAAAGATGTAACAATGTGTATGGATTAACTCTTGAGGATTTAAAGGAACAAAATGTAACATGCTTTACATCTTTTGAATCTGAAAAATGGCTTTGGCATAGAAAGTTGGGACATGCTAGCATGTATCAAATTTCTAAGCTAGTCAAAAGAAATTTGGTTAGAGGAATCCCAAACATCAAGTTTGATAAGGATCTTACTTGTGACGCTTGTCAATTAGGCAAACAAGTAAAATCCTCTTTTAAATCAAAAGATGGAATCTCAACCAAAAGGCCGTTGGAAATGTTACATATTGATCTTTTTGGTCCTACTAGAACTCAAAGTTTAGGAGGTAAACATTATGGTCTTGTGGTGGTAGATGATTACTCTAGATTTGGTTGGGTACTTTTCCTTACTCATAAGAATGATGCCTTTCATGCTTTTTCCACCCTTTGTAAGAAAATTCAAAATGAAAAGGATTTGAAAATTGCCCATTTGAGAAGTGATCATGGAAGAGAATTTGAAAATCAAGATTTTGAAAAATTCTGTGATGACTTAGGGATTTCTCATAATTTTTCATGCCCTAGAACCCCCCAACAAAATGGGGTGGTTGAAAGAAGGAATAGAAGCCTTCAAGAAATGACTAGGGCTATGTTATGTGAGAGTGAAATTCCTAAATTCCTATGGGCTGAGGCTGTGAACACAGCATGTTATATTTTGAATAGAACAATCATTAGAAAAGGCTTAAAGAAAACGCCTTATGAGCTATGGAAAGGAACCCCTCCAAATCTTAAGTACTTTCATGTTTTTGGATGCAAATGTTTTGTGCTTAACAATAAGGAAAATCTTGGAAAATTTGATCCAAAATCATATGAAGGAATGTTTGTTGGATATTCCACCACAAACAAGGCCTATAGAGTTTATCTCAAGGAACATAGGACAATAGAGGAATCCATACATGTTACTTTTTGTGATTCTAACTTAATTTCCAGTATTGTGAAGGATATTGATTCAGATTGTGAAGAGGATAGAATAAGCAAAGAAAATCCCAAATCTGTCCAGAATGAAGAATCTGTCAGCCTGGTTCTGTCTCGTCAGATTGGAGGAGACACTTCCATTTTGTCTCCTGAACAGGCACGAGCAACTGAAATAGTGAGACCACCAGAAGTTCATCAAAGTTCTACACCTGTCCGAAAGCCTAGAGAATGGAAGTCTATGAGGGGTTATCCTCATGATTTCATCATTGGTGATCCTTCTCATGGCGTAACAACAAGATCCTCCACCAAAAGGCAAACCGAACCTAGCAACTTTGCTTTCTTGTCACAAATGGAGCCCAACAATGTCAAACAAGCTCTTGAAGATCCATCATAGGTCAAGGCCATACAAGAGGAGCTAGCTCAATTTGACAAGAATGAGGTTTGGACATTAGTACCTTATTCGGATGGTATGAAGGTAACGGGTACTAAGTGGGTCTTTAAAAATAAACTTGGTGAGGATGGACAAGTTGTTCGTAACAAGGCTAGATTAGTGGCCCAAGGTTACGATCAAGAAGAAGGTATAGATTTTGATGAGTCTTTTGCTTCGGTAGCTAGAATGGAAGCAATTCGGTTGCTTCTTGCCTATGCCGCCCATAAAGGTTTCAAAATGTTTCAAATGGATGTTAAATGTGCTTTCCTTAATGGATTTATTGATAGAGAAGTGTATGTGGCACAACCCCCCGGTTTTGAACATAAAGAGTTTCCAAATCATGTTTTCAAATTAACTAAGGCTCTTTATGGTCTTAGACAAGCTCCAAGAGCTTGGTATGAAAGGCTTAGTGCCTTCTTGTTGGAAAATAAATTTCAAAGGGGTACCACCGACACTACTTTGTTCATTAAAGCATCTAATGATGATATACTTCTTGTTCAAGTTTATGTTGATGATATTGTATTTGGATCGGCCAACATTTCCTTGTGTGAAGAGTTTGGAAAACTCATGACTAGTGAGTTTGAAATGAGTTTAATGGGAGAGCTCACTTTCTTTCTTGGCCTCCAAATTAAACAAACTCCTAGTGGTACTTTTATTTACCAAGGAAAGTATGCAAAAGAACTTATTAAAAAGTTTGGCCTAGAAAATTCCAAAGCAATGGGTACACCAATGCATCCCAACACAAAACTTGAAAAGGATGATGATGGTCGAGATGTGGATGAAACAAAGTATAGAGGAATGATAGGTTCACTCATGTACCTTACCTCCTCTAGACCGGATATTGTTCAAAGTGTGGGTGTATGTTCAAGATTTCAATCTCACCCAAAAGAATCCCATCTTACGGCTGTTAAACGCATCATTAGATACATTAAGGGAACTTGTGATTATGGCTTGTGGTATCCTAAATCTGATGAATTTTGTGCAGTAGGGTTTTGTAATGCAGATTATGCGGGAGATAGAGTGGATAGAAGAAGCACGTCCGGCATGTGTTGCTTCCTTGGAAGCTCACTCAACATGTGGTCAAGCAAGAAACAAGCCACAGTGGCTTTATCCACAGCTGAAGCAGAATACATTTCCGCATCTGCATGTTGCACTCAATTAATTTGGTTAAAAACACAATTGGAAGATTACAAATTAAAAATCAATAGTATACCCCTATTTTGTGATAATATGAGTGCAATAAATATTTCAAAAAATCCTGTTTTGCACTAAAAAACAAAGCACATTGAAATTAAATATCATTTCATTAGAGAACATGTGCAAAAGGGAACTATTGATATTCAATTTGTAAAATCTGAAGACCAAATTACTGATATTTTTACAAAACCCCTCTGTGAAGACAGATTCTGTAGCTTGAGAAAGAGTTTGGGAATGTTTGATTTAAATTTTATTGAAAATCTGTGAATTTGTGACTCTGTTCAGTTTTTGCTCGTAGGTTTGGACGAGATAAAAATAATGGCATGATGGAAGAGCTGTGGTCAAGGGAGAGGCAGCGCAGAATTCAAAATTTTATGGGCCCCACCAAAAATTCCTTGACCCCACCTTAACAGTTATGATAGTTATCTTTCTACAAATAAGAATCTTCCTCTTGTATCATCAAATCTCCTTGGAAGTGGTTATTGTCAAATCAAATCCCTATATCCATCTAATCCCTTGATTTAAGGCAACAACTTTTCAGTTTTGGATTTCAAAAGTTAAAAGGGAAATCATTTTTTTGGGTAATAACCACCCATTATGGTCATTAACCGTCCACTAATGGTCATTACTCTCCATATTCTCTTTCCAAACCCCATTAAATGTGTTCACCCACCTTGTCTCTCTCTCCCTCTCAATTCGGTTATCACCCCCCAACCTTTCATATTTCATTCCTCCATTACCATGAAAAAGAAAACCGCGCCAAGAAAGAGTGAAAGAATTCTTCTCTCTCAAAAACCATCAACACCCCAAACTCACACTCACATCCACATACATTCTACTTTCTCATCCTCTCCCTCACCTCCAACCAAACAAACCGAAGCCATGAGAAGAAAGGTAGTAGCCCAAAAGAGTTCCGGAAGAGGACGAAACAGGAAGAACAAGGACCCCCAAGAGGAAGAAGAGCAAGAATCTCATACTTCTCCCCTGCCTTCACCTCCACCCTCATCACCGAAACGGACTACTCCTGGAAAAAGCTCCCAAAAGAATCAGGGGTTTGCACTCAATGACACTACTGAACCTCCAAACTTGGAATCCATGGAATTCAGAGACAAGTATGGCAAGACTCACTCCCACTTTGATCCAAGCAGATTTAACTCGTGCACCTCTTTTGAGTTTCATAAAGAGGTTATGGAGAAGCGTCATTTGTGCACAACCTATCTTGTTAGCCTGGAAAATCTCATCAACAAGGGTATCAATATCTCCTCTCTGTTTGAACTTCTCAACTGGAAGCCTCTGCTTCTCATCCAGAAACCAGTCTACCCTGGTCTTGTTCGAGAATTTTATGCCAATATGCGGCTCATTGACGGCACCCTTCATTCCTATGTCAAAAGGGTTCAAATAGCCCTTGATGCTGAGACAATTGGAGTGGCCCTTGGGTTCAAAGATGAAGGACCGCGAGCGTACATGGTGGAAAAATGGGACACACAAGTTGGCGTTCCATACAAAACTGTTCTCAAGCACATTTGCGAGAACCTTTCTGGATTGCATGGCACCATTCCAACACATAAAGCTCTAGGACCGGTCAATTCCCTGCTTCACCGAATCATCACTCATATTCTGACTCCCCAAAGTGGCTCACACAACCGAGTGCCCCCATGATGACAAAAGGGGGAGGAAATTTATGTGTTTCCAAAATTGAAATTGGAACGAAACAGGGGCTGGAGAAACAGGGGAACAGGGGATGAAATTTTCAAAATTGAAAATTCATGACCACCCTTGTTCAAAGAATGCATGTTGTTATTGCATTCAATATGGTTGTTGCTTGAACTGCATTTGGTTTATAATGATGTTTGATTTATTTTTGATGCCTGGCTATTGATTCATCATTGATAAACTTGTTGTTTGGAAAACTTATTTTTGGCAGTTCCTTTAAATTGTGTAATACATTAAAACTGCCTTGTTTTGATCATGTGTACTTCAAATACTTTCCCATCATGTTGTTTTGCTCTGATATCTTTAACAGGAAAGGATTTGAAAATTTTTTTTAATGAAATGGTTTGAGCAGTAAATCAGTTTATGATATCAAATGAGTTTTGATTATCAATTAAAACTGCTCATAAATCAAGCATTTAGCATCATAAAATATGCTAAATAACATTGTTACTTGAAGCTTGATTTAAATGTTACAGGTTGAGTGCTTCCCTTGGTAAAATAAGCATACATCAAGGGGGAGCATTGTGACATTTTGAAAGGGGGAGAAATTCAAATTCAAAGGAAGTATTCTTTACTCAATCTCTAAATTTTTTCCATTTCAATTTTAATAATGTTTATCATCAAGGGGGAGATTGATGAGTTTGGAAAACTCTTGATTAATAATTATGATGACTAAACATTATTAAAAATAATTAACTACAAAAATTAATAATCTGATTTGATTAAATAATTTTTGTTGCAGGTTTTAATAATTGGGCCGAAAAATGAGTTTCTGGCTTAAGCCCAATGATCAGCCTTGCTACATGTTTCTCATACCATGAGGCTGAAATATTAAATGGGCCAAAATAAATATTATTGTTGTAAGCCCAAACAGATGCTTTCTTATGTGCTCTATGCTTGATCCGAAATCAAATTTATCAGGAAAGCAAATGTTAATAATTGAGCCAGCTTTAATTTCAATACTACAAGCCCAAGTCTTGTTAGTGTTGAATGGTTCCAAGCCTGGTCCGAAACTAAGAAAGCAAATAGGCTTCATGCTTTCCAACGGATTCCATTGCTTGCTAAGAATGGATTTCAAAACTTAATAAGCTAGCCTTGGAAACATGAGAGAGAACTTGACTTTGATTTGATAGGGAATCATTATGATTAATGCTATATGCTACTCAAAGCAAGGGAAGTAAAAAGCAATCTATCAACTTATTTCATTTTCACTTAATTGCTTTTACTTTAACTTCACATTCTCTCTCATCTCTTTCCTCTTCTTCCTTCGGTCCTTGTCCAGGAAACTATGGACGCTATGCTCATCAACCAAGAAAAGGAAGAAGTTGCATGCATCAAGACCATCAAGCTGATGATGGCAAGAAAACATACTAAAATAAAAATGAGCTGTGGCTAAGATATTCACCATATTTGGTTAGATTTGGTGAGATATCTTGAGCCTTTCATGCTCAAAAATGGACGTTGAAGATTCGGCCAGCATGGAGGAGATTCTTGAAGCATGGCTTGTCTTTGATTCTGCTCAACCACCACAGGGAGTAGCTAGAGTGGCGAAGTGATGGTTGAAGGCAGAGATTGAAGCAGATGAAGTCATCATCATCATGAAACATCAAGGGCCAGAAATCCATCTTGGAGAGCAAGCCAAGGATGGAGAGCTCGGATTGATGAAGGGTGATGATCAAGAAAGATCCAGAGGTAATTGCATGTTGGGTTTTACATGGTTATCTCTTCTCTCTCTATGTGGCCGAACCGGTTCTGTTTGTTGAAGGAGGAAGAAGTTGGTTCGGTTTTGGCTTCAATAAGTGGAGGCTCCCCTCTTCTATAATAAGGGTGGACAGCCACTGTTTGAAGCAAGGAGAAAATTTGAGAGTGCAAGGCACAGAGTTCTCAGAGCTACCTGAGCTAACAGTTTTCTCTTCTCCTTCAATGTATTCAGTTTTGTATTTTTCTGTTTAATTTTGTCATGTCTTGAGTCTCATGGAAAAAGGCAAACAGTGAGGTTTGTAATGAAAAAGCTATAGAGCGGAAAAAGGCAGAGAGTGCAAAATTAAAAGAAAAAGCCATAGATGTCTTAGAGTTCCTTTGTTCATCTATGTTGTGTTTCATGATTCTGTGGGAATCCCCTTGTAAGTTGGGTTAGCACTTTACAAGTTGTAATCAGATTGATTATAGTGAAATTCCATCATGTTTGTGATGGAGACTGGATGTAGGCTGCACTGCACTTAGCAGCTGAACTAGGATATATCTGGGTGTAATCTTTCTTCTCTCCAACTCCATTTCTGTTTTCTACTGCACAGGAGCAAAAACTAAAATGTCTCGTGCCAAGTGACGAGACAAAACAAAAAGTCTCGTGGCAAGTGACGAGCAAAAACAAAAAGTCTCGTGTCCAGAGACGAGCTAAAACAGAAAAGTCTCCTCTGAGTTCAGCAAGCGTTAGCAACAAAAAAAGGGGGCTAAGATTCAACCCCCCTTCTCTTAGCCACTGAAACCATCATATTTATTTGTATTTTGTCATTAGTTAGGATAGATAATTGATATATAATTCGTTATTTTCTTTGTTAATTCTCATAAGGAAATAATTTTTTCTCAAACATATATGTTTGGATTGGCTCAAACAATTAAAATAGTTGACCAAATGTATATTAGTTGACCAAATTTTTGATTTCATGTTGTTCAAGAAAGTCATTGGTTAACTAACATAACTCTAAAAGTAATGTCATGCTTAATCTAAGTTACATTGTAATGAAGTTTTCGGCAAACATAATGAAAGAAGTATATGAAAAATGATATTATTTTGTTAAAGTGGAAAAAATGAATCGACAAACTTGATAAAAAGAAGAATAAGTAAATTAAATAAGAATAGAATGATAAAATGCATAACTGAAAGGAGAAACTGTAAATTGAAGAAATAGAAAGTGCAAGGAATTAAAATGAAAGAACTAAACACAAGTTCCAAAATTCTCACATGTATTTGACTATTTATTTGTACCTCTTTTTCTTGATTTTGTTAGTATGATTGAAAATTTTCAGAGTTAACATATGTAAATCAATGAAAGTCTCCTAGTTTATTAAAACTAGTTCTATCTGTAAATTAAAGAAAAATTTGTAAGCTATTTGGTATAATCTTAGATATCATATAAATTTGGATCTCAAACAGTCATGGATCGTATAAATTTTCAGGTTTTATACAATCTTTATTCTCTCCAAAGGTCACTGAAAATATATCATCTAACATCAAAATTGTCCTTTCTTCACATCAAGAGAATGAGATATTATATTGCATAGTATATAATTATATATTCTCCTATACTTTTCCTATAAAATCAACACCTAGATAAACAAATTATTCTATTCCTAACGTGAGATTTCGCTATACATCTCCATCTCCATCTCATGCAAATATAAACTATGTATCGAGTAACAATATCATCATATATGTATATATAATGGACTAATGGAGTGTAAGTATTGGCAAATAAAACTTAGGTAAAGTAATTAAGGTGCTTACAGTCTTTGAATCTGCGTCAGATTCCCAAGCTCAAGGGGAAGATCTCCATACATTTGATTGGACTCCACAACACTATATATCCAGTGCAAATTAATTAATTAAGCTATGTTCCATTGAGTACATGAATAATATCAAATATGCTAAATGAAATAAGCTTTTACTTTGGTAGCTATAAGGTGGATAAAAAGAAACTCACAGATTTTGGAGAGTGGATATGTTGGCTATCTCTTTTGGTATTGGGCCAGTTAACCGATTTCCTCCAAGAGAGCTGTTATATACCACTAGTATTAGTATTTGTTAGAGATATAATAATTTATGTATCATCTTTTATTAATTTTATTGTATTGTTAATAATAGAACTGTAAAAGAGCTAGGCGATACATGTTGAGAAGATTCATGGAGCCCCATTCCGTAGGAATTGTGCCATTCAGGTAGTTAAAAGTAAGATCACTGCACAAAGATAAAAGGCGCAAGTAGTCATAAATAATAAATAATAATATTATAATTAATATATGTCGTTGAACAAATTAATGAAACAATGAATTGATGAAAAATGAGGTTAATTAATAATGGGGAAGTTGTAGAATTACATACATTTCTTGAAGGTAAGGCAACCTCACTAGTTCTGGCGGAAGTGTACCCGCGAGATTTTGTCGTTTCATACATCTGTTTATCATTCATTTAACCCATCAATGAAGAAATGTTTTAAGAATAATAATGAAAATTTAAAAGGAAAAATAAAACTACTATTTTAAATTCTAAAACTCATTGTTAGCGGACGAGTGAGTTGACCACTCGATCAACTCAAGTTGGTCATATTATTTGAAACTGTTTTATAGTGTCTATGTATTATGCTTTCCTGTGATACAGATTTTAACTAGAAAAAAGCAAAAAAAAAAAAAAAAAGCTTAAAATTCATGATCCAATATAAATGCAATTCCAGCCCCCTTTTTAAAGGAGAATTCAATATAAAAAAATATCTTATATAATTTAAAGATAGATTTTATTATATGCAACTTTTATAACAAATATGTTTTTTTTTTACTAAAAATAAAGGAGACTCAAATTCGCGACCTTTTAGGTGAGTATGAGAAAATTATGCCATTTGAGTTATAACTCATTGGATTTATAACAAATATGTTATTATCAAATAAAAATGATGACTTGTATTTGGAAATAATATTTTGAAATTTAATTAAAAATATATATTTTTTCAAATGTAATAAAGAAATAAAATTGTTTATACGTGTAAAAAGATTAAAAGGAGACAAGATATTTTAAAATGATAGAAAAGTCAAACACATCAAATATAAGCATGTATAATATGTAAAAATATTATATTAAATATAAATTAAAAATCAATCACCAAATTAATTATTAAAATAAAATATATATAAAAATAAAAAATTAATTTTTTAATAACATAATATTATATAATTAAATGCATACATAAAATTATTTTAATTTATACTGATAGTATATTAAAATTAAATTCTAAAACAACTATCTAATTAAACAAACTCCAAAATCATTGATGGTAACTTTTACTACGTCCGAGCTATTTAGGGAAAACTTCACCATAATAGTTTCTACAAATTAGAGTCAATCCTACAAAAAGACATTTTTTCTGTTCAATCACTTGTTTGTCCGTTCCTGTTCTATTTTTTCCCTTTTAAGTGAAGTTAGTAAAGCTCTCAATTGGAATAGAGAGAAAATTTCAAAGCACATATGAAATATGGAATATGTTTGATTTTGTTGGTATATACATTCACCCGTAGTTGGCTGGAGTTCGTTAGAATCCAGATGATATTATATATGCGTTAGTTGGACCTTCAATTTTCATATTATAAATAAATAATAAGTATATACTTTCATTATTGATTAAATAATGAAACAGAGCCACCGAGAAAACAGACAAGAATACACGTACATATTCCAATTCATAAACCAACTAACTAACAAAATAATTAAAAGTGAAACCAAGTGATAAAAAAGTCCAATAAGCCAAATAAACGCGAATCATCATTTAATTTGTATATTGTTGAGATCAGAAGATTAAAGCTAAAGCTAACCACTCCACTATATAGATGCTTTCTTTTATAATATACCATACTGATCATTCATATAGACGCATATTCAATCATTTTCTACTTAGAACAATGCCATACATGTACAATTGATTCATCTTGTACAACCACAATTTACCCCTATCATAAAAATATGATAAAGTAAGAAACTTGATACCATAAAAATATAATAACGCCAAAAAAACAATGTGATAACTTCCAAAAAGAAAAAATGTAAAGATTTTTAAGAAATGATATTTATATATTAAAAAAGTCACAACAACAACAACAACACAACAATAATAATAATAATAATAATAATAATAATAATAATAATAATAATAAAAAACTAGGAGGATACTGAAAAAAAAGGGGGGGGGGGGGAAAGTGATAGAATAAAAAAGAAAAGTTGGAAAAAAATAAAAAATAGAAAAGAAATGAATTAGTATAACAATTTACACACACATACACACACATATATATACTTTTCGTAGTTTTAAACTCCCTATCAAGAGAATAAGATAAATTAAACAAAGAAATCACGTACAGATTAGTGACATGACAAACGGTGTCACTGGAGCAATTATTGCAGATGACAACATTCTGATATTCATCATCTTTGAATTCCGAACATGAAGTCCAATTATTTTGTCCCACCAGCTTATTGCATTCATCAGCGCTAGGATTCCAATTCTTGATCCCAAGTGTCTTTGCTATGATTTGCAGAGCTTGTACTGTTATATATATAATCCAACAAACATGTAAGGAGTATAATAGAGTCAATATTTTAATTTATCTAATCATGAATATTATGAGAATTAATACACTATCACAAAATATTATACCAACAATATAATTTTTTTTTTTGGAGAATCCATGTCTACGGTTGATCTCATATCATTTAGATGATTTAATTTGTATAATAGTATTTTCTCTTGGCATAACATATATTTTTATTGACTGCATAAACAAATTTATAAAAATTAAGAAACATAAATTACATACTGATACATACCTTCATTTTCTGGCAGCTGGGTAGCTCCAAAAGCTTGAGAGGAAAAGCAAAAGGCAGCAAGAAGTAAAAGGAAGAAGAGAGAAAAGGGGGAGATCATGTTCATGCTTTTCCGATGAACTTGAAATAATTAAAGCAGTTCAGCTATTATCGGATCGGAAAAGATTATTGTATATTATATCATAATAAGTAGGAAATGGACTTCTTTGATTAATTATATATGTTCAAATAGCTGGCCAATGAAGTTGATAGAGGGAGATGAAGGAAATGAAAGCCTTCAAGTACTGAATTATTATTGAAGACTTTAAACAAGTCAACAAGATATATCGTCATCTATTAAAACATGTTTACGGATTTACTTTGCATCATATATAAATAAATCTAAGCTACCTTTCCGTTGGAATGTGATGTACTCTAGTTTATCTTTCTTTCGTTCTTTTTTAATTTTATCAATAATCATATTAGATGCACAAAATTAATCACTATATAAAAATATAAATTAAAATATAAACTAAAAATAAATTAAGTAACACATGTATTTATACATAACATTTATATACGTGTGTATTTGTTGCCTCTTTGTTTAAAAAACCAATTATTAAAAAAGATAGTTATATGAAACAAATTAAATGTACATATTATTATATAACAATAAGTTCAACACTAATAAGTAATAACATTGAAGGTTAAATTTTCATCAATAATATGTTGAGTTATATCAAATAATAAATAGTTAAAAATTTTATATCTAATTAAGTTTTTATTGACTTTTATGTGGAGTCTAAACAAAAAAGATTATTATAAGATACTTTTACTGTTTTTATGTACAATTCTGTTATTTATGTAATATAGTTTTTTTAAAGTATGATAATAAATTTTTTTATTTGTATGCTAACATGTTAAAGTTTATTCAATTTAAATAACTAAATTGGTCATTAAAAAATTTTAGATAAAACATTTTTATTTTCAACAAGTTTTTATTTTCTTCTATTATTTGGAGGAGAAACTAATTTATTTTATAGTTATATATTTTGGAATTTAATTATCTTATAATAAAATTTTTGGAATTTAATTAGTTGTCTAACATACATATTAAAAATTATATTATTAAAAGTGACAAAAAGATCAATTTGTTTGACAAAAATAATTTTTAAAAGTTTTAGAAATTAAAAATTTATTAAAAATTTAAATGTCTAATTTAAAATTTCTTAAAAAAATTTTGGGTATTTACTCTTTAATTGGTTTGTCTTTCACTCATGATGGATCTATAAGATTCAGACACATACTAATAACGAAGATGAAGATAAAAGATATGTATATATATAATATATAAGGTTTTGCACAATTTAATTCTATTACAGTATAATGTCAAAAGTTTTATCAATTTTCCAAAAAGAAATGTCAAATAAAATGTAATGGCTAGATAATTTCCAACAAAATAAAACCCCTCAAATTTAATAAACATATTAAGAGTTTCAAAGTAGATTTCTTTGAAAATGGATCCTCTCAATTTTTTTTAACAATTAAGGGAGTAAAGTGTGATCTCTCACCATTAATTTTATAAATGGGACAAAAAATAAATATAAGAGAGAGAGCAATGAAGGGTTAAAAATCACACTTTATACTTTTAATTTTTTTTAACAATTGAGAGGATCCATTTCTAGTTTCTTTCTTCCCTAATAATATTGGTTTAATTACTCTATTGGTCCCTATAGTTTTGCAAAATTTTTAATTAGGTCTCTATATTTTTTCTTCCTTTTAATTGGTCCCTGTACCAAACTTTTTTTTCAATTGAATCCCTATACCTTTTTTTTCTTTTTATTTGAGTTTCTGCACCAATTTTTTTTTGTTGGGTTCCTATCCAATTAAGTTAATTACTATCAAGAGGGGTCTAATTGAAAAAAAATTGTTGCAGTAAAGACCCAATTAAAAAAAATATATAAAGACCTAATTAAAAATTTCACAAAACTATAAGACTAATAGGGGAATTAAACCAATAATATTTAATTCTTCTTCATGATCAGCCGCTTAAATAATTAAGAATAATTTATATGCATCACTTCTATATATAATTTTTTTTATATTTTCTAAAGAACAAAATATTTACCTTTTATACTATAAAAAAATATATATAAATGATATAAACGCATTATTTATATCCTGTGAATGACATAATATTATAATGTACTTTCTTTTGGATGTGTAGTGGAATTTGATTTACCCAAAGTTTTAGCAAAGAATACTATAATACACAGTATAGATCAAACGTACCAACTTGCAAGCTAGAAGCTAAGGAACAAGTTTCCATTAAGACGTCTCATCTTCTGCATTTAATAGTAGTGGTGGGGACCATAGGAAAGAAAATAGAGCAAGTTGATATTTAGGAGACACGGAATGAGGGACACACTGTTTTTTGTGACTAAAGATGAAAGAAAGGGGAAAAAAATACGAAGAACAAGAAAGAAAACACGAGCTAATTAATTCACATGACAGAAGATCTATTTATGCTAACAAGGTAAGGTAAGTTCGTTCACTGGAATGTGGAACCATTTCACATATCAAATTGATGCTCATCATTTAATTCCAGCTACTGATGTTCTTGATTTTTTCTTCCAAATTTTACTACTGAATAGTTTTAACAAACTATCTTCTTTCTCTGTATTAGTAAAAACATATTATGAGAAATACACATTGTAAAAACACAATGAAAAATCCTTCTTTAAATGCATTATTGATCTTTAGATAATAAAACATTGTACAATATGTCAAATGGTTTTTCTTTTAGTAAGTCTCCTAGGATTGTAACAATATTACTAAAATTATTTATATTAATAAGTTTTAAAAAAATTTTATATACTATAATAAATTTAAGAATAAATTAATAGTGCTTTCTTTTTCATATAAATTTGTTTTTAACATTTAATATTTTAATAACCACTTTAAATTAAAGAAACCTGTTAGTTAATTTATATGCCAAAAATCCATGTTGAATGTACAACGCACACTACTATCGCCAAAATAATTGATCTTGTGAAGGGATAATAAATTAATAACAACTAGCTCAGAAGAACACATACATATCTAAAATAAAAATAAAATTTATGTTATTTAGTTATTGACTTTTTTTAACTCTAGATTTACACCGAATTAAGCAATATATATATCAATCCCACTAGAAAATCAAGAGGGTCTAACCAACAATAAGTCAACAAATATTTTTGAATTATATTTTATACTAATTAATAACAATAATTACCATTAATTAGTGGTTATTTAATTTTTTTAAAAAGATACAAAATTAATGATTATTAATTGTCTCTTCTTACTCTAATTCACCTTTTTACCATTTTATTACGTAAACACTAATTCCTCTCTCCAAACAAAAATTCGAAATTCCAAAAAACAAAAAACATCAAAACATAAGATAAAGAATCATCCAAATCCTAAGAAAAAATATATAAAACATAGGAAAAAGAATCATCCAAAACTAATAAAAAGAATCATCCAAATCCTAAGAAAAAACATACAAAATATAGGAAAAAGAATCATCCAAAACTAATAAAAAGAATCATCCGAAATGTAGAAAAAAACATAAAAAACTAGTTAAAAAAACCATTCAAAACCAAATAAGAGGAGAAGAAGAAGAGTCGCAGGGTGGCCGGCGACGACGTCTTGGACGGCATAGCGTGGATAGTGGGGGGACTCACGGTGGCGTATTGCGACAAGTGGAGGAGTCGCCATGGATCGGAGTAGTTGATCGTGCGTCGCGAATGGGGACCTGGTGGTGGCTGCATCACGACGGATGGAGAGTCGTGGGGTACGAGTGGCGAGTGATGGGGAGCCGCGAGCGGCAAGGGTGCGTCGGGCGAGCGAGGGGGAGTCGCGATGGGACGCGAGGAGGGTGAAGTAGAAGCGCGATGGTGGCAGTCTTTCCTGCGCGAACGGCAGATGAGATGGCGGAGAAGGATGCAAGGACGACCGGCGATGGGCGCGAGGACGGTGCTGCAGCAACGCTAGTGGCGCGAGGACGAAACCGCGGCAGCGTGGAGCATTGGAAAGAGGGATTAGGATTTGTGGTTTTGTGTGGTGAATGATGAGTGGAAGTGAAAATAAATTAGGGTAAGTTTTGATTCAAAAATGTCATTAATGTCAATTAATCAAATTTTGAATTTGAAAAAATAATTTAAAATTAATTAGTATTAATTGAGTTGTTCAATTCTTGGCTGGTAGACACTTGACTCCCTATACTTTTCCATATAGTATTATATCATTATGTAGTAACCTAAATACTACTAGCTAGTTCAACAACTAACTTTTTTTTTCCTAACGAAGATAGGTATTTTATTACAATAAAACTCAACGTTCAAGTCATTTAACCAACCAAGTTCAACTAAGTTACTATAACCTAATTTACTTCTATGTGCCACTACTTTTAACAAACTTTTGACTTAACGCACGAATATATATATATATATATAACTGCATTCTTTTCGTTCTCTACATTCTCGTCTTCTTCTTTTCCTCCTTTTTCCTCATCCTTCTCTTTTATTATAATTATTGTCGTCGTCACTACCACCACCTCCATCTCCTTTTTCTTTCTTTTCTCATTTGAATTTTTTTTATCTCCTCTATTGATGGATAATTTAGATATTCACAAAAATATCATATCAATAATATTTCTATAATTAAGTATAGATACAGTACTCTTTGAGTACTCTCATGTATATTATTAGGATAGGAAATTATGTATTATAATTTATTAGGATCGTAAATTATGCCTTTTAAGGTAGGAAATATTTGATATAGTTTTATATCAAAAGATGTATATATATGTGTTCATGACTAATAGAAAAGCATGTTGAAACAACTTATTTTCTATATGATTTTAGAGCATACTCTAATACCGACAAATACAAAAAGAACCTATACTGCATAATCATGGTAGCAAAACCAGAAAAAAACTCTGCAAATAAATCAAAAGATTTCAAAAAAAGAAACAAAGAAAACTTACTCGTCATATGACCTCAATATGAGTGACAATCCAGGAAATATAATCATGCAAGTGCAGCTGCGTGGAGAAAATTATGAGAAATGGGCTAGAGCAGTAAAAATATCGCTTCGAGCTCAGAGAAAATGGAGATTCATCGATGGAACTCACACGGAACTAGAAAAGATGCACCTGATCTTGAGGAATAGTGGATAGTATAATCCATGATTATATCTTGGATCTTAAACACGATCGAACAAAGCTTATGGTCAACCATTGCGTATGATGAGAATGCGCGGATATTGTGGGAAGATATCAAAGTACGATTTTTTGCTGTGAACGGAACACGAATACAACAACTGAAGTCAGATCTGACGAGATGCAAGCAGGAAGGAATGACCATAACGGTGTATTTTGGGAAATTGAAAGTGTTGTGGGATGAATTAGCACAGTGCGAGCAAATTTTCAAATACATGTGTGGTGGATGTAAGTGTGAAATTGACTCTCAACTTGAGAAGCGAAGGGAAGAAGAGAGGGTCCACCAATTTTTGATGGGCCTAGATAATGCGAGTTATAGAATAGTGCGGTCAATAATATCCTGACAACAGATCTTTTGCCATCGTTGAATCGTGCATACGCAATACTAGTGCAAGAGGAGAGAGTGAAAACGATGGCTAAGGCATCAGAAGAGAGAAGGTTGATTTTAGGACTCGTAATGCAGGCAGGGAACAGGACAAAACAATGAGGAGATCATAGCCAAAAATCAACAATATGCTCTAACTGTGGCAAAAGTGGGCATGATATTAAAGGATGCTTTCAGATTGTGAGATATCCAGAATGGTGGGGCGATCGACCGAGAAATGAAGGAAGAGACGGTGGCAAAGGCTACGGATGACAAGGCACACGTATTCGAGAAATTCCAGCACGTGCAAATGTGGCACACATTGATGGAAGTGGTAGCCATGCTATCAACACGGAAGACAAGAGACGTGAGATATCAGGATTGACCAATGAGCAATGGAACGTATTGGTAGATATGATCAACAAGAAAAAACTATATGAATCTGAGAAAATGATTGGTAAGAGAATTTTTTATTTATGGATAATTGATAGTGGAGCTTTGATGAGCGGATAATTTATACGCTTTTTGGCATTATTTTTAGGTAGTTTTTAGTATGTTTTAGTTACTTTTTATTATACTTTTATTAGTTTTTATGCAAAAATCACATTTCTGGACTTTACTATGAGTTTGTGTATTTTTCTATAATTTCAGGTATTTTCTGGCTAAAATTGAGGGACCTGAGCAAAAATCGGATTTAGAGGCTGAGAAAGGACTGCAGATTCTGTTGGATTCTGACCTCCCTGCACTCAAACGCATTTTTCTGGAGCTACACAAGTCCAATTGGCACGTTCTCAATTGGGATGGAAAGCTAACATCTTGGGCTTTCTAGCAATGTATAATAGTTCATACTTTACCCGAGATTTGATGGCCCAAACTGGCGTTCAACGCCAGCCAGAGACCCTTTTCTGGCGTAAAACGCCGGAACTGGCACCAGAACTGGAGTTAAACGCCCAAACTGGCATCCAAGCTGGCGTTTAACTCTAGAAAAGGCCTATGCACGTGTAAAGCTCAATTCTCAGCCCAAGCACACACCAAATGGGCTCCGAAAGTGGATTTCTGCACTCTCTGTACTTAGTTACTCAATTTCTGTAATCCTTAGTAACTAGTTTAGTATAAATACTAGTCTTTCCTATTGTATTCGGATCATCTTATCATCTTATGCCATTTTTCACATTTGGGAGGCTGGCCATTCGGCCATGCCTAGACCATTTTCTCTTATGTATTTTTCAACGGTGGAGTTTCTACACCTCATAGATTAAGGTGCGGAGCTCTGCTGTTCTTCATGAATTAATACAAGTACTATTATTTCTCTTTCAATTCACGCTTACTTCTTCTCCAAGATATACTCTCGTACATAATTCAGTTAATTCAGAATAAAGGGGTGACCCGTGACAATCACCCACTATCTTCGTTACTCGCTTAGCCAAGATCCGCGTGCCTGACAACCACAAGCGGTCTACATGATGTTCAACGTAGTCATTGGACGACAGCCGGAGTATAGTCTCTTGGGTCTCTGATTCACGGATTTGACTTGCCTCTCCTGACAATAGAGCATTCGAATCTGTGAGATTAGAACCTTTGTGGTAGAGGCTAGAACCAATTGGTAGCATTCCTGAGATCCGGAAAGTCTAAACCTTGTCTGTGGTATTCCGAGTAGGATCTGGGACGGGATGACTGTGACGAGCTTCAAAATCACGAATGTTGGGCGCAGTGACAGTGTGCAAAAGGATAGAGAGATCCTATTCCGACACAAGTGAGAACCGACAGATGATTAGTCGTGCGGTAGCTGTGCTTGGTATTTTTCATCTGAGACGAGAGATTCGACAGTTGATTAGCCGTACAGAAACCGTACCTGGATCATTTTCACTGAGAGGACGGATGGTAGCCATTGACAACGGTGATCCACCAACATACAACTTGCCATGGAAGGGAGCACGCATGATTGGATGAAGACAATAGGAAAGCAGAGGTTCAGAAGCAACAAAGCATTTCCAAACGCTTATCTGAAATTCCCACCAATGAATTACATAAGTATATTTATTTTAATTTACGTTTTATTTATCTTTCAATTATCAAAACTCATAACCAATTGAATCTGCCTGACTAAGATTTACAAGATGACCATAGCTTGCTTCAAGCCGGCAATCTCCGTGGGATCGACCCTTACTCGCGTAAGGTTTTATTACTTGGACGACCCAATGCACTTGCTGGTTAGTTGTACCGAAGTTGTGAAAAGTGTGATCACAATTCCGTGCACCAAGTTTTTGGCGCCGTTGCCGGGAATTGTTCGAGTTTGGACAACTGACGGTTCATCTTATTTCTTAGATTAGGTAAACTTCTTTCTTGTTTCAACTCTTATTTTCTTTTCAAAAAGTTTTTAAAAAAATTTCAAAATTTTTTTAAAGAATGAATTCTAAAGCTTCATGATGATATGTGAAGCCTGGCTGGCTGTTAAGCCATGTCTAATCTTTTGAACTGAGGTTTCCACTTTCCATTGTAGAAAGGTCATCATTGTATTTGTTATGCTAAAGCTTGGCTGGCCATTGGCCATGTCTAATCTTTTGGACCGAAGCTTTAGACTAACATTACAGGAGTCTTGGAATTCTTATTAAAAAAATTTGAATTTCTTTATTTTCTATTTCCAAAAATTTTTTGAAAAATATACAAAAAAATTTAATAAAATTATAAAACCAAAAAAATTTTGTGTTTCTTGTTTGAGTCTAGTGTCAAATTTTAAGTTTGGTGTCAACTGCATGTTTTTAATTTTTCTTAGATTTTCGAAAATTCATGCATTGTGTTCTTCTTTGATCTTCAAGTTGTTCTTGATGATTTTCCTTGTTTAATCTTTAATTTTCTCTTGTTTTGTGTCTTTTCTTGTTTTTCATATGCATTTTCAAATTATTAGTGTCTAAAGTTTAAAAATTTTTAAGTTTGGTGTCTTGCATATCTTTCTTTTCTTAAAAATTTTCAAAAATATGTTCTTGATGTTCATCATGATCTTCAAAGTGTTCTTGGTGTTCATCTTGACATTCAAAGTGTTCTTGCATTCATTATTTGTTTTGATCTTAAATTTTTATGTTTTGTTTCATTTTGTTGCTTCTCTCTCCTCATTAAAAATTCAAAAGTAAAAAAAAAATATTTTCCTTATTCTTCTCATAATTTTTGAAATTTTGAGTTGACTTGGTAAAAAATTTTTAAAATTTAGTTGTTTCTTGTTAGTCAAGTCAAAATTTCAATTTAAAAACTTTATCTTTTCAAATCTTTTTCAAAATCAATTCTTTTTCATTTTTTTTATGATTTTCGATTTTCATTCTTAAAATTTTTCAAAATCTTTTTCATTTTTCTTTTAATGTTTTCGAAAATTTTAAAACTAATTTTTCAAAATCTTTTTCTTAATTTTATTTCATATTTTCGAAAATCCTTGCTAACAATTAATGTTTGATTCAAAAATTTCAAGTTTGTTACTTTCTTGTTAAGAAAGGTTCAATCTTTAAATTATAGAATCATATCTTTTAGTTTCTTGTTAGTCAAGTCATCAACTTTAATTTTAAAAATCAAATCTTTTTAATTTCTTTTTCAATTCTTTTTCAAAATAAATTTCAATCATATCTTTTTAAAATTTTAATTTCAAAATCTTTTTCTAACTTCTTATCTTTTCAAAATTTATTTTCAAATTTTTTTCAACTAACTACTTGACTTGTTTGTTTTAATTTTAAAAAAAGTTTACTATTTCTTATCTTTTTCAAAACCACCTAACTACTTTTTTACTTCTCATTTTCGAAAACAACTATTCTCTCTCTACCTCATTCTTCTATTCTTCTTTTCCTTTGACACAAAGGAATCTCTATACTGTGACTAGAGGATTCCTCTTCTCTCTTTGTTCTCTTCTTTTTCATATGAGCAGGAACAGGGATAAAGACATTCTTGTTGAAGCTGATCCTGAACCTAAAAGGACTCTGAAGAGAAAGCTGAGAGAAGCTAAAGCACAACACTCCGGAGAGGACCTTACAGCAAATTTCGAAAAAGAGGCAGACATGGCAGCCAAACCTAAGAACAATAGTGGAGATGCAAGGAAGATGCTTGGTGACTTTACTGAACCAACTTCCAACTTCTATGGAAGAAGCATCTCAATTCCTGCAATTGGAGCAAACAACTTTGAGCTTAAGCCTCAATTAGTTTCTCTAATGCAGCAGAATTGCAAGTTTCATAGACTTTCATTGGAAGATCCTCATAAGTTCTTAGCTGAATTCTCGCAAATCTGTGACACTGTTAAGACTAATGGGGTTGATCCCGAGGTCTACAGACTCATGCTTTTCCCCTTTGCTGTAAGAGACAGAGCTAGGATATGGTTGGACTCACAACCTAGAGAAAGCCTGAACTCTTGGAAAAAGTTAGTCAATGCTTTCTTGGCCAAATTCTTTCCACCTCAGAAGATGAGTAAGCTTAAAGTGGAAGTCCAAACCTTCAGACAAAAGGAAGGTGAATCCCTCTATGAAGCTTGGGAAAGATACAAGCAATTGATCAGAAGGTATTCTTCTGACATGCTTTCAGAATGGAGCATCTTAGGTATATTCTATGATAGTCTGTCTGAATTGTCCAAGATGTCATTGGACCACTCTACTGGTGGATCTCTTCATCTAAAAAAAACACCTGTAGAAGCCCAGGAACTTATTGACATAGTTGCAAATAACCAATTCATGTATACTTCTGAGAGGAATCCTATGAACAGTGGGATATCTCAGAAGAAAGGAGTTCTTGAGGTTGACACTCTGAATGCTATATTGGCTCAGAACAAGATATTGACTCAGCAAGTCAATATGATTTCTCAGAATCTGACTGAATTGCAAGCTGCATCCGGCAGTGCTAAAAAAGCCTCCCATGAAGGAGAGGCTTATGATCCTGAGAATCCTGGAATGGAAGAAGTGAATTACATGGGAGAATCCTATGGAAACACTTACAATCCTTCATGGAGGAATCATCCTAATTTCTCATGGAAGGATCAGCAGAAGCCTAATCAAGGCTTCAATAATAATAATGATGGGAAAATTTGGTTTGGCAATAGCAAACCTTTTCCATCATCGTCTCAGCAACAGACAGAGAATTCTAGGCAGAGCCTCTCTGACTTAGCAACCATAGTCTCTGATCTAACTAAGACCACTCATAGTTTCATGACTGAAACAAGATCCTCCATTAGAAATCTGGAGGCACAAGTGGGTCAGTTGAGTAAACGAGTTACTGAAACTCCTCGTCGTACTCTCCCAAGCAGTACAGAAGAGAATCCCAAAAGAGAGTGCATGACCATAACTATATCCAAAGTGGCCGAACCTGGAGAGAGTAAAAAGGCAGTGATTTCCAGTGAGGAAGACCTTGCTGGACGTCCACTGACCAATAAGGAGTTCCCTATTGAGGAACCAAAGGAATCTGAGGCTCATATAAAGACCATAGAGATTCCATGGAACTTAATGCTGCAGTTCATGAGCTTTGATGAAGATTCTTCCTCTGATGAGGATGAAGATTTTGTTGAAGAGCAAGTTGCTCGGTATCTTGAAGCAATCATGAAGTTGAATGCCAAGCTATTTGGTAATGAGACTTGGGAGGATGAACCTCCATTGCTCATTAAGGAACTGAATACCTTGGTTCAGCAAAAATTACCTCAAAAGAAACTGGATCCCGGAAGGTTCTTAATTCCTTACACCATAGGCACCATGACCTTTAAGAAGGCTCTGTGTGACCTTGGTTTAAGTATTAACCTCATACCACTCTCTGTAATGGAGAAACAGGGGATCTTTGAGGTACAAGCTGCAAGAATCTCACTAGAGATGGCAGACAAATCAATGAAACAGGCTTATGGACTTGTAGAGGATGTCTTAGTGAAGGTTGAAGGCCTTTACATCCTTGCTAACTTCATAATCCTAGACACTGGGAAGGATGAGGATGAATGCATCATCCTTGGAAGGCCCTTCCTAGCCATAGCAAGAGCTGTAATTGATGTGGACAGAGGAGAGTTAGTCCTGTAACTGAATGAGGACTACCTTGTGTTTAAGGCTCAAGGATCTTCCTCTGTAACCATAGAGAGGAAGCATGAAAAGCTTCTCTCAATACAGAGTCAAGCAGAGCCCCCACATTCAAACTCTAATTTTGGTGTTGGGAGGCCACCATCATGCTCTGAGTGTCTATGAAGCTCTATAAGAGCTCACTGTCAAGCTATTGACATTAAAGAAGCGCTTATTGGGAGGCAACCCAATCTTATTTATCTATGTTAATTACTTTTTCATTTTATTTTTCATTGTTATTTTATGCTTTCTTCAGGTTGATGATCATGTGGAGTCACAAAAACAGCTGCAGAATTAAAGCGGAATCAAAAATAGCATAAAAAATAGCACACCTTGGAGGACAGGCTTACTGGCATTTAAACGCCAGTAAAGATAGCAGAATGGGCGTTTAACACCCAGTCTGGTAGCATTCTGGGCGTTAAACGCCAGAATTGGTAGACAGACTGGCGTTTAATGCCAGAAAAGGGTGTCTGGCTGGCGTTAAACGCCAGAAAGGGGCATCAGCCTGGCGTTTAACGCTAGGAAAGGCAGCAGACTGGCGTTTAAACGCCAGAAAGGGTTGTCCAGGGGCATTTAAATGCCAAAAAGGTGTAGGGACAGAATTTCTTGACACCTCAGGATTTGTGGATCCCACAAGATCCCCACCTACCCCAACTCTTTTTCTCTCCTTTTCACACCTTTCCATAACACTCTTCCCCAAAATAACCTCTACCAATCACCTCCATTTCTCCTCCAAAACCATTATACAACCCACCTACCCCCACCCATTCAAATTCAAACCATCTCCCTCCCAAACCCAATCCCTATTACAAGAATTCCCTCTCTACTCCACTCCTATATAAGCCCCTCATCACTCCTTCATTTTCACACATCATAACCACCTAAAACCCCCTTGGCCGAACCATTCACACACCTCCATCTCCTTCATCTCTTCTTCCTATAATAATTTCTTTCTTCTTTTGCTCGAGGACGAGCAAACCTTTTAAGTTTGGTGTGAAAAAAAGCTCTGCTTTTTATTTTTTCATAACCATTAATGGCACCTAAGGCCGGAGAAACCTCTAGCAAGAGGAAAGGAAAGGCAGTTGCTTCCAACTCCGAGTCATGGGAGATGGAGAGATTCATCTCAAAAGTCCATCACTAGAAAGAGGATGGAGCAAACAAGAGAGCCCACTCATAGATCTCAACAAGAGCATGAGGAAGTCCCTCATCAAGAAATTCCTGAGATGGCTCAAAGGATGCATTTTCCTCCACACAACTATTGGGAGCAACTCAACACCTCTTTAGGAGAATTGAGTTCCAACATGGAGCAAATAAGAGTGGAGTACCAAAAGCACTCCATCATCCTCTATGAAATCAGAGAGGACCAAAAGGCCATGAGAGAGGAGCAACAAAGGCAAGGAAGAGACATAGAGGAGCTCAAGAACTCCATTGGTTCTTCAAGAGGAAGAAGAAGCCACCATCACTAAGGTGGACCCATTCTTTAATCTCCTTGTTTATTTTCTTTTCTGTTTTCGGTTTTTATGCTTATAAAAAGCAGTGAAAAACACAAAGCTTGCGGAAAAAATGGCAAAAAATGGCGAAAAAGAAAGAAAAAGAAAAAGCAAGCAGAAAAAGCCAATAGCTCTTTAAACTAAAAGGCAAGAGCAAAAAGCCAATAACCCTTTAAACTAAAAGGCAAGGGTAAAAAGGATCCAAGGCTTTGAGCATTAATGGATAGGAGGGCCCAAAGGAATAAAATCCTGGCCTAAGCGGCTAAATCAAGCTATCCCTAACCATGTGCTTGTGTTATGAAAGTCCAAGTGAAAAGCTTGAGACTGAGTGGTAAAATTCGTGATCCAAACCAAAAAGAGTGTGCTTAAGAACTCTGGGCACCTCTAACTGGGAACTCTAGCAAAGTTGAGTCACAATCTGAAAAGGTTCACCCAGTTATCTGTCCGTGGCATTTATGTATCCGGTGGTAATACTGGAAAACAAAATGCTAAAGGTCACGGCCAAGACTCAGAAAGTAGCTGTGTTCAAGAATCAACATACTAAACTAGGAGAATCAATAACACTATCTGAATTCTGAGTTCCTATGGATGCCAATCATTCTGAACTTCAAAGGATAAAGTGAGATGCCAAAACTGTTCAGAAGCAAAAAGCTACTAGTCCCGCTCATCTAATTGGAACTAAGCTTCATTGTTATTTTGAAATTTATTGTATTTTATCTTCTTTTTTATCTTATTTTATTTTTGGTTGCTTGGAAACAAGCAACAATTTAAGTTTGGTGTTGTGATGAGCGAATAATTTATACGCTTTTTGGCATTGTTTTTAGGTAGTTTTTATTATGTTTTAGTTACTTTTTGTTATATTTTTATTAGTTTTTATGCAAGAATCACATTTCTGGACTTTACTATGAGTTTGTGTATTTTTCTGTAATTTCAGGTATTTTCTGGCTGAAATTGAGGGACCTGAGCAAAAATCTGATTCAGAGGCTGAGAAAGGACTGCAGATGCTGTTGGATTCTGACCTCCATGCACTCAAATGCGTTTTTCTGGAGCTATAGAAGACCAATTGGTGCGTTCTCAATTGGGATGGAAAGCTAACATCTTGGGATTTCCAGCAATATATAATAGTTCATACTTTTTCCGAGATTTGATGGCCCAAACTGGCGTTCAACTCCAGCTAGAGACCCTTTTCTGGCGTAAAACGCCAGAACTGGCACCAGAACTGGAGTTAAACGCCCAAACTGGCATCCAAGATGGCGTTTAACTCTAGAAAAGTCCTATGCACGTGTAAAGCTCAATTCTCAGCCCAAGCATACACCAAGTGGGCCCTGGAAGTAGATTTCTGCACTCTTTGTACTTAGTTACTCAATTTCTGTAATCCTTAGTAACTAGTTTAGTATAAATACTAGTCTTTCCTATTGTATTGGGATCATCTTATCATCTTATGCCATTTTTCACATTTGAGAGGCTGGCCATTCGGCCATGCCTAGACCGTTTTCTCTTATGTATTTTCCAACGGTGGAGTTTCTACACCTCATAGATTAAGGTGCGGAGCTCTGCTGTTCTTCATGAATTAATGCAAGTACTATTATTTCTCTTTCAATTCATGCTTACTTCTTCTCCAAGATATACTCTCGTACTTAATTCAGTTAAGTCAGAATGAAGGGGTGACCCATGATAATCACCCACTATCTTCGTTACTCGCTTAGCTAAGATCCGCGTGCCTAACAACCACAAGCGGTCTACATGATGTTCAACGTAGTCATTGGACGACAGCCGGAGTATAGTCTCTTGGGTCTCTGATCCACGAATTTGACTTGCCTCTCCTGACAACAGAGCATTCGAATCCGTGAGATTAGAACCTTCGTGGTAGAGGCTAGAACCAATTGGTAGCATTCCTGAGATCCGGAAAGTCTAAACCTTGTCTGTGGTATTCCGAGTAGGATCTGGGACGGGATGACTGTGACGAGCTTCAAAATCACGAATGTTGGGCGCAGTGACAGTGTGCAAAAGGATAGAGAGATCCTATTCCGACACAAGTGAGAACCGACAGATGATTAGCCGTGCGGTAGCTGTACCTGGTATTTTTCATCCGAGATGAGAGATCTGATAGTTGATTAGCCGTACAGAAACCGTACTTGGACCATTTTTACTGAGAGGACGGATGGTAGCCATTGACAATGGTGATCCACCAACATACAGCTTGCCATGGAAGGGAGCACGCATGATTGGATGAAGACAATAGGAAAGCAGAGGTTCAGAAGCAACAAAGCATCTCCAAAACGCTTATCTGAAATTTCCACCAATGAATTACATAAGTATCTTTATTTTAATTTATGTTTTATTTATCTTTCAATTATCAAAACTCATAACCAATTGAATCCACCTGACTAAGATTTACAGGATGACCATAGCTTGCTTCAAGCCGGCAATCTCTGTGGGATCGACCCTTACTCGCGTAAGGTTTTATTACTTGGTCGACCCAGTGCACTTGCTGGTTAGTTGTACCGGAGTTGTGAAAATTGTGATCACAATTCCCTGCACCAAGTTTCCAACTACATGACTGAAACCTTGAAAAATTTATGTGAAAAGAAAACTTTACACGGGTATCCAGTAGGTTTACCGGATGGAGAGCAGGTGATAGCATGCAAGCAAGGGACAATGATTCTTGACGGAGGACTTGAATTGAAAAATGTTCTATATGTACCTAATTTAAAATGTAACTTACTCTCTGTTTCTTAATTAACAGATGCAGAACATTGTCTAGTACAATTCACTGATAAATTTTGTGTCATACAAGACCACACTTCGAGGACGCTGATTAGAGCAGGTGAGCGGAAGGATGGGATCTATTGGTATCGTGGGGCACACAAGATTCAAGCTTGTCATGCCAGATTAGAGAATCAATTAGTGCTTTGGCATAAGAGACTAGGACATCCATCATTTAAAATTGTGCAAATGCTCCCTATTGTAAATGACAAATCTACCAGCAATGAGATTTGTGAAACTTGTGAAAAATCCAAACAAACAAGAGATAAGTTTCCTTTAAGTGACTATCAAGCTTCCAATATTTTTTATTTAATACATTGTGACATATGGGGACCCTATAGAACTCCCTCATGCAATAAATATTTGGACTCACTCCTGCAAAGGTATGGAGTTTGTCATAAAGTGGTAATCCTCTATCACCCTCAGACAAGTGGACAGGCTAAGGTTTCCAATAGGGAACTCAAGAGGATCCTAGAGAAGACTGTGAGTACTTCAAGGAAGGACTGGACAAAGAAACTTGATGATGCTCTCTGGGTGTATCAGACTGCTTACAAGACCCCTATTGGAATGTCTCCTTACCAGTTTGTCTATGGTAAGGCCTGTCGCTTGCCAGTGGAATTGGAGCACAAAGCATATTGGGTAACAAAGTTCCTAAACTTTGATGCCAAGGCTGCAGGAGAGAAAAGGCTGCTCCAACTGAATGAGCTTGATGATTTTAGGAACTCTACTTATGAGAATGCTAAGCTCTACAAGGAAAAAGCTAAAAAGTAGAATGATAAAAAGATTGCCTCAAGAGTGTTTGAGCCAGGCCAGAAGGTTCTACTTTTCAATTCTAGGCTCAAGCTCTTTCCTGGGAAGCTCACGTCCAGGTGGTCAGGACCCTTTGTGGTCACCGGAGTTTCACCCTATGGTCATGTGGCACTTCAAGAAGAAAACTCAGATAGCAGATTCGTAGTCAACGGCCATAGGGTGAAACACTATCTGAGAGGTGAGATTGATCGCCAGAGATCCACCCATCTGCTGACTTAGCATAAACAACCGTCAAGCTAATGACGGTAAAGAAGCGCTTGTTGGGAGGCAACCCAACCTTGAGTATCCTTTAGTTCTTCTTCTAATTTGATTCTTTGTTTATTTTTCAGTGTTATTCATAGTTTTCCGTAGTTTAATTTTGTTTGTGATCATGCAAAGTTCTTAAACAAGGATAGGAAGACCCAGAAGGAATAACAGAACACTTTGGAGCAAGGTTAACTCGAAGTGTTCTGGCGCTAAATGCCAGGCTGGGCGTTTAGCGCCAGGGATGGGGCATAAGGAGCTGGTTTTAAACACCAGGAGGGCGTTTAACACCAACAAAGGACCCAATTTTACCCCCACCAAGGGCACTAAACGCCAGCTGGGTGTTTAGTGCCACCCATCTCGTCCAAAAAAAAAAAAATCTCTGGCGTTTTACGCTAGGAGTGGCGTTTCATGCCACAAAAGGGATGCACTCTTCAGCGTTTGGGCACTAAACGCCAAAAGTAGCATTTAGCGCCAGCAAGGGGACATTCAATTTCAAAGGTGGGCAATTTGAATTTCCAAACTGTCACTTTCCCTTTTTCACCACCTTTTGACCATTTACCCTCTCTGTCTTCCCCCACTACTCATCTTGAACCATCATATTACCTTTTTTCCAACTATTTTCATATCATATCTCATCAAATCCTCATCATATCTTTTCATATCATATATTTAACAAATAAAATTCACTCCCCTTTTTACCCCTTCCCCATGACTGAACCTTAAATATCCCCCACCACTATAAATATCACTTCTATTTTCATCTCTTACCAACCTTCTCTTCTACTTTTCTTTCTTCCTTTCCTCCTCTTTTTTCCTTCTCATAGCCGAACCCAATCACCACATCCCCCACCCTTTTACTCCTTTCAACGTCTCTTCTCTTTCTCTTTCCCTTCTTTCTCTAATTCTTTCTCGTATTCTTTTCTTTTTCTTTGCTCAAGGACGAGCAAAAGTTTTAAGTTTGATATTGGAACCTCAGATTTTCACTTTTCTCATAACCCCTATGATACCAAAAGTTGAAGAATCCTCTTCAAGAAAGAGAAAAGAGAAGGCTCCCTCCATAATCCCATATGATGTCAACCGGTTTTACACTAAGATTCATGAGGAACAGTATTATAAGATTGTCAGCAAAAAGAAAGTGATCCCGAAGGTGAGATTCGACTTGAAGCCAGACGAGTATCCAAAAATCCAAGAACATATTCGGAGCAGAAAATGGGAAGTTCTGGCCAACCCTATGACTGAGGTTGGAGTTCTAAAGATCAGAGAATTCTATACAGATTTGTGGGTGACTGACAAGCATATCAAGGATGCGCATCCCGAGTTCAAGACTTGGAACACCATGGTCTGAGGGAAGACCCTACAGTTCGGTATGGAGAGAGTGAGAGAAATACTTCAGCTGCCTCCATCCAGAGATGACCCTCACTCCTACACGAAGAGGGTCAGAGATGATCAGAGACTGAATCAAGTCCTCAAAGATATATGTCTACCTGGTGCACGAAATCACAATCACACTTTTGCAATTCCGCACAACTAACCAGCAAGTGCACTGGGTCATCCAAGTAATACCTTACGTGTGTAAGGGTCGATCCCACGGAGATTGTCGGCTTGAAGCAAGCTTTGGTTATCTTGTAACTCTTAGTCAGGATATCAATAATTCTCAGATTTAATTGTAAAAAGTAAAAGAACATGAAATAAATACTTGTTATGCAGCAATGAAGAACAGGTTGAGGTTTTGGAGATGCTTTATCTTCTGAATCTCTGCTTTCCTACTGTCTTCTTCTTCATGCACGCAAGGCTCCTTCCATGGCAAGCTTTATGTTGGGCATCACCGTTGTCAATGGCTACTTCCCGTCCTCTCAGTGAAAATGTTCCAAATGCGCTGTCACCGCACGGCTAATCATCTGTCGGTTCTCGATCATGTTGGAATAGGATCCATTGATCCTTTTGCATCTGTCACACGCCCAACACTCGCGAGTTTGAAGCTTGTCACAGTCATCCCTTCCCAGATCCTACTCGGAAAACCACAGACAAGGTTTAGACTTTCCGGATCTCAGGAATGGCCGCCAATAATTCTAGCCTATACCACGAAGGTTCTAATCTTAGATTAGAAACCCAAGAGATAGATATTCAAGCTTGATTGCATGTAGAATGGAGGTGGTTGTCAGGCACACGTTCATAGGTGAGAATGATGATGATTGTCACGGATCATCACATTCATCAGGTTGAAGTGTGAATGAATATCTTAGAATAGAAGCAAGAGTGATAGAATAGAAAACAGTAGTAATTGCATTAATTCATGAAGAACAACAGAGCTCCTCACTCCCAACAATGGGGTTTAGAGACTCATGCGGTAGAAGATTCAATATGAAACGTGTAGAATGTCATGAGGTACAAGATGAATCACTAAAAGTAGTTTTTATAGTAAAGTAGTGACCTAGGTTACAAAAAATGAGTAAGCTAGGGTGTTTAGTGTAAAAATCCACTTCCGGGGCCCACTTGGTGTGTGCTTGGGCTGAGTATTGAAGCTTTCATGTGTAGAGACCTTTCTTGGAGTTAAACACCAGCTTTTGTGCCAGTTTGGGCGTTTAACTCCAGCTTTTATGCCAGTTCTGGCGTTAAACGCTAGAATTCTTAAGCTGACTTGGAACGCCGGTTTCGGCCATCAAATCTTGGAAAAATTATGAACTATTATATATTCCTGGAAAGCCCAGGATGTCTACTTTCCAACGCAATTGAGAGCGTGCCAATTGGGCTTCCGTAGCTCCAGAAAATCCACTTCGAGTGAAGAGAGGTCAGAATCCAACAGCATCTGCAGTCCTTTTTCAGCCTCTGAATCAGATTTTTGCTCAGGTCCCTCAATTTCAGCCAGAAAATACCTGAAATCACAGAAAAACACACAAACTCATAGTAAAGTCCAGAAAAGTGAATTTTAAATAAAAACTAATAAAAATATAATAAAAACTAACTAAAATATACTAAAAACATACTAAAAACAGTGCCAAAAAGCGTATAAATTATCTGCTCATCACAATACCAAACTTAAATTGTTGCTTGTCCCCAAGCAACTGAAAATCAAATAGGATAAAAAGAAGAGAATATACAATGACTTCCAAAAACATCTATGAAGATCAGTATTAATTAAATGAGCGGGGCTTTTAGCTTTTTGCCTCTGAACAGTTTTGGCATCTCTCTTTATCCTTTGAAGTTCAGAATGATTGGCTTCTATAGGAACTTAGAATCCAGATAGTGTTATTGATTTTCCTAGTTAAGTATGTTGATTCTTGAACACAACTACTTTATGAGTCTTGGCCGTTACCCTAAGCATTTTGTTTTCCAGTATTACCACCGGATACATAGATGCCACAGACACATAACTGGGTGAACCTTTTCAGATTGTGACTCAGCTTTGCTAGAGTCCCCAATTAGAGGTGTCTAGAGCTCTTAAGCACACTCTTTTTGCTTTGGACCACGACTTTAACCGCTCAGTCTCAAGTTTTCACTTGACACCTTCACGCCATAAGCACATGGTTAGGGACAGCTTGGTTTAGCCGCTTAGGCCAGGATTTTATTCCTGAGGTCCCTCCTATCCACTGATGCTCAAAGCCTTGGATCCTTTTTATTACTCATGCCTTTTGGTTTAAAGGGCTATTGGCTTTTTCTGCTTGCTTTTTCTTTTATCATTTTTTTCTCTCTCTTCTTTTTTCGTATATATATATATATATATATATATATATATATATATATATATATATATATATATATATATATATATATATATATTGCAAGCCTTTCACTGCTTTTTCTTGCTTCAAGAATCAATTTTATGATTTTTCAGATCATCAAATAACATTTCTCCTTTTCCCTCATTCTTTCAAGAGCCAATAATTTTAACATTCATAAACAACAAATTCAAAAATATGCACTGTTCAAGCATTCATTCAGAAAAATAATAGTATTGCCACCACATTAAAATAACTAAACTGTTTTAAAATTCAAAATTCATGCACTTCTTTTTCTTTTTCAATTAAAAACATTTTTTATTTAAGAAAGGTGATGGATTCATTTTTATTGCTTTAAGGCATAGGCACTTAGACACTAGTGATCATGTAGTAAAGACACAAACATAAATAAACATAAAGCATAAAAATTCAAAAAATAGAAAATAAAGAACAAGGAAATTAAGGAACGGGTCCACCTTAGTGATGGCGGCGTGTTCTTCCTCTTGAAGATCTTATGAAGTGTTTGAGCTCCTCAATGTCTCTTCCTTGCCTTTGTTACTCCTCTCTCATGACTCTTTGGTCTTCTCTAATTTCATGGAGGATAATGGGTTGCTTTTGTTGAGGTCCATGAGTGGGCTCTCTTGTTTGCTCCATCCTCTTTCTAGTGATGGACTTTTGAGATGAATCTCTCCATCTCTCATGACTCGGAGTTGGAGGCCACTGCCTTCTCTTTCCTCTTCCTAGAGGTTTCTCTGACCTTAAGTGCCATAAATGGTTATGGAAAAATAAAAAGCAATACTTTTACCACACCAAACTTAGAAGATTTGCTCGTCCTCGAGCAAAAGAAGAAAGAAGAGAGTAGAAGAAGAAGAAATGGAGGAGATGGAGGTGGTTCGAATTTGAATGGTGAGGTAGGTGGGGTTTTATGAAGGATGGATGTGAGTGGTGAAGAGAATGGTGGGATTTGATAGGTGAGGGGTTTTTGGGGAAGAGGTATTGAGGTGATTGGTGAATGGGTGAAGAAGTGAGAGAGAGGTGGGGTAGGTGGGGATCCTATGGGGTCCACAGATCCTGAGGTGTCAAGGATTTCTCATCCCTGCACCAAGTGGCGTGCAAAACACCCTTTTCTGCCAATCCTGGCGTTAAACGCCAGGATGCTGCCCATTTCTGGCATTTAACGCCAGCTTCTTGCCCTTTTCTGGCGTTAAACGCCAGTCTGGTGCCCATTTCTGGCGTTAAACGCCCAGTCTGGCACCATTCTGGGCATTTAACGCCCATTCTGCTACCCTCACTGGCGTTTAAACGCCAGCAAGTTTCTCCTCCAGAGTGTGCTATTTTTCATTCTATTTTTCATTCTATTTTTGCTTTTTCGATTGTTTTTGTGACTTCACATGATCATCAACCTACAGAAAACATAAATTAACAATGGAAAATAGAAATTAGCATAGATAAGTAAAATTGGGTTGCCTCCTAACAAGCGCTTCTTTAATGTCGGTAGCTTGACAGTGGGCTCTCATGGAGCCTCACAGATACTCAGAGCATGATGATGGCCTCTTAACACCAAACTTAGAGTTTGGTTGTGGCCTCCCAACACCAAACTTAGAGTTTGAATGTGGGGGTTTTATTTGACTCTGTATTGAGAGAAGCCTTTCATGCGTCTTCCCTTTCCTGTCTGCAACCCATGATGCATCCTGAATGGCGAAGAATTGCTCATCCGGAAAGGTTTCAGAGATCTCAGTAGGAGGGTGGGACGCCCCTGCTACTGGTTCTATCCGGGACAGGTGATCAGCTACCTGGTTCTCTGTCCCTTTTCTGTGTCTTATTTCTATATCAAACTCTTGCAGAAGCAACACCCATCTTATGAGCCTGGGTTTTGAATCCTGCTTTGTGAGTAGGTATTTAAGAGCAGCATGGTCAGTATACATAATCACTTTTGAACCTACTAAATAGGATTTAAACTTGTCAATGGCATAAACCACTGCAAGTAACTCTTTTTCTGTGGTTGTGTAATTCTTCTGTGCATCATTTAAAACACGGCTAGCATAGTAAATGACATGCAGAAGCTTGTTATGCCTCTGTCCCAACACTGCACCAATGGCATGGTCACTGGCATCACACATTAGTTCGAATGGTAATGTCCAGTCTGGTACAGAGATGACTGGTGCTGTGACCAGCTTAGCTTTCAGGGTTTCAAACGCTTGCAGACACTCTGTGTCAAATACAAATGGCGTGTCAGCAACTAGCAGATTGCTCAGAGGTTTTGCAATTTTTGAAAAATCCTTTATAAACCTCCTGTAGAATCCTGCATGTCCCAGAAAGCTTCTGATTGCCTTTACATTGGCAGGTGGTGGTAATTTTTCAATTACTTCCACTTTAGCTTGATCCACCTTTATTCCCTTGTTTGAAATTTTATGCCCAAGGACAATTCCTTCAATTACCATGAAGTGACATTTTTCCCAGTTTAAAACTAAGTTAGTCTCTTGGCATCTTTTCAGAACAAGTGCTAAATGGTCAAGACAGGAGCTGAATGAGTCTCCAAATACTGAAAAGTCATCCATGAAGACTTCCAGAAATTTTTCCACCATATCAGAGAAAATAGAGAGCATGCATCTCTGAAAGGTTGCAGGTGCATTGCACAGACCAAAAGGCATCCTTCTGTAGGCAAATACTCCAGAAGGACATGTGAATGCTATTTTCTCTTGGTCCTGAGGATCCACTACAATTTAGTTGTAACCTGAATATCCATCCAAAAAGCAGTAATATTCATGACCTGCTAGTCTCTCTAGCATCTGGTCTATGAATGGTAAAGGAAAGTGATCCTTTCGGGTGGCTGTATTGAGCCTTCTGTAGTCAATACACATACGCCACCTTGTAACTGTTCTTGTAGGAACCAATTCATTTTTTTCATTATGAACCACTGTCATGCCTCCCTTCTTGGGGACAACATGGACAGGGCTCACCCAGGGGCTATCAGAAATAGGATAAATAATCCCAGCCTCTAGTAACATAGTGACCTCTTTCTGCACCACTTCCTTCATGGCTGGATTTAGCCGCCTCTGTGGTTGAACCACTGGCTTAGCATCATCCTCCAATAGGATCTTGTGCATGCATCTTGCTAGGATAATGCCCTTAAAGTCACTTATGGATCACCCAAGAGCTGTCTTGTGTGTCCTTAGCACTTGAATTAGTGCTTTCTCTTCCTGTGGATTTAAAGCAGAGCTTATGATCACTGGAAAAGTGTCACCCTCTCCCAGAAATGCATATTTCAGGGATGGTGCTAGGAGTTTGAGCTCGAGTTTAGGAGGTTTCTCCTCTTTCTGAGGGATTTTCAGAGGTTCTTTTATTTCCTCTGATTTCTCCATATTAGGCTGAACATCTTTAAAGATGTCCTCTAGCTCTGATTCAAGACTTTCAGTCATATTGACCTCTTCCACCAGGGAGTCAATAATATCAACGCTCATGCAGTCATTTGATGTGTCTGGATGCTGCATAGCTTTGACAACATTTAACTTGAACTCATCCTCATTGACTCTCAGGGTCACTTCCCCTTTTTGGACATCAATGAGAGTTCATCCAGTTGCTAAGAAAGGTCTTCCTAGAATCAGAGTTGCACTCTTGTGCTCCTCCATTTCCAGCACTACAAAGTTAGTGGGAAAGGCAAATGGCCCAATCTTGACAATCATGTCCTCAATTATTCCTAATGGGTATGTAATGGAGCCATCAGCAAGTTGAAGACATATCCGGGTTGGTTTGACCTCTTCAGTCAAGCCAAGCTTTCTGATGGTGGATGCAGTTATTAGATTGATACTTGCTCCAAGGTCACATAGAGCTGTCTTAGTACAAGCACCCTCTAATGTTCATGGTATCATAAAGCTCCCTGGATCTTGAAGCTTCTCTGGTAAGCTTTTCAGAATGACTGCACTGCATTCTTCAGTGAGAAACACTTTTTCAGTTTCTCTCTGGTGCGCAGAAATTGTGATTACACTTTGATTATGTAAAATTCGTTGCTCTTTCTTTCCCTGGTAATGGCGCCAAAAACATGATGCCAATACCATGGTTCACAACTTCGCACAACTAACCAGCAAGTGCACTGGGTCGTCCAAGTAATACCTTACGTGAGTAAGGGTCGAATGCCGCCATCATTCTAGCTTACACCACGAAGATTCCGATTAAGAGATCTAAGAGATACTCATTCAGTCGAAGGTAGAACGGAAGTGGTTGTCAGGCACGCGTTCATAGGGAATGATGATGATTGTCACGTTCATCACATTCAGGTTGAAGAGCGAATGAATATCTTAGAAGCGAAATAAGATGAATTGAATAGAAAACAGTAATACTTTGCATTAATCTTTGAGGAACAGCAGAGCTCCACACCTTAATCTATGGAGTGTAGAAACTCTACCGTTAAAAATACATAAGTGATAATGGAGTTCATTGGTCTCGGCCCCAGAGGGGGAACCGGAGTAACCAAGACTACTATGATCCGAAGATAAAACTCAGGATCCCAGATACAATAGTGAAATGTCCTATTTATAATAAACTAGCTACTAGGGTTTACAGAAGTAAGTAATTGATGCATAAATCCACTTCCGGGGCCCACTTGGTGTGTGCTTGGGCTGAGCTTTGAGTGTTGCACGTGTAGAGGTCCTCCTTGGAGTTGAACGCCAGCTTTTGTGACAGTTTGGGCGTTCAACTCTGGTTTTGGCTCCTTTTCTGGCGCTGGACGCCAGATTTGGGCAGAAAGCTGGCGTTGAACGCCAGTTTGAGTCATCTATTCTTGGCTAAAATATGGACTATTATATATTTCTGGAAAGCCCTGGATGTCTACTTTCCAACGCAGTTGGAAGCGTGCTATTTCGAGTTCTGTAGCTCCAGAAAATCCATTTTGAGTGCAGGAAGGTCAGAATCCAACAGCATCAGCAGTCCTTCTTCAACCTCTGAATCTGATTTTTGCTCAAGTCCCTCAATTTCAGTCAGAAAATACCTGAAATCACAGAAAAATACACAAACTCATAGTAAAGTCCAGAAATATAAATTTAACATAAAAACTAATGAAAACATCCCTAAAAGTAACTAGATCCTACTAAAAATATACTAAAAACAATGTCAAAAAGCGTATAAATTATCCGCTCATCACAACACCAAACTTAAATTGTTGCTTGTCCCCAAGCAACTGAAAATTAAATAGGATAAAAAGAAGAGAATATACTATAAATTCCAAACTATCAATGAAACATAGCTTCAATCATATGAGCGGGACTTATAGCTTTTTGCCTCTTGAATAGTTTTGGCATCTCACTTTATCCATTGAGGTTCAGAATGATTGGCTTCTATAGGAACTCAGAGTTTAGATAGTGTTATTGACTCTCCTAGTTCAGTATGATGATTCTTGAACACAGCTTCTTTATGAGTCTTGGCCATGGCTCTAAGCACTTTGTTTTCCAGTATTACCACCGGATACATAAATGCCACAGACACATAATTGGGTGAACCTTTTCAGATTATGACTCAGCTTTGCTAAAGTCCCCAATTAGAGGTGTCCAGGGTTCTTAAGCACACTCTTTTTTTGCTTTTGGACCTTGACTTTAACCGCTCAGTCTCAAGTTTTCACTTGACACCTTCACGCCACAAGCACATGGTTAGGGACAGCTTGGTTTAGCCGCTTAGACCAGGATTTTATTCCTTTAGGTCCTCCTATCCACTGATGCTCAAAGCCTTGGGATCCTTTTTATTTGCCCTTGCCTTTTGGTTTTAAGGGTTATTGGCTTTTTCTGCTTGCTTTTTCTTTTTCTTTCTATTTTTTTTTCTGCAAGCTTTGTTCTTTGCTGCTTTTTCTTGCTTCAAGAATAATTTTTTTTTTATTTTTCAGATTATCAAATAACATGTCTCCTAGTCATCATTCTTTCAAGAGCCAACATATTTAACATTCTTAAACAACAACTTCAAAAGACATATGCACTGTTCAAGCATACATTCAGAAAACAAGAAGCATTGTCACCACATCAATATAATTAAGCTAAGTTCAAGGATAAATTCGAAACTCATGTACTTCTTGTTCTTTTGAATTAAAACATTTTTCATTTAAGAGAGGTGATGGATTCATAGGACATTCATAACTTTAAGACAAAGTTACTAACTACTAATGATCATGTAATGAAGACACAAACATAGATAAGCACATAACATAGAAAACGAAAACAGAAGAAATAAGAACAAGGAATGAATCCACCTTAGTGATGGTGGCGTTTCCTTCTTGAGGAACCAATGATGTCCTTGAGCTCTTCTATGTCTCTTCCTTGTCTTTGTTGCTCCTCCCTCATTGCTTTTTGATCTTCTCTAATTTCATGAAGGATGATGGAGTGCTCTTGATGTTCCACCCTTAGTTGTCCCATATTGGAACTCAATTCTCCTAGGGAGGTGTTGATTTGCTCCCAATAGTTTTGTGGAGGAAAGTGCATTTGAGGCATCTCCGGGATCTCATGGTGATGAGCTTCATACGCCTCTTGAGCTCCATGACTAGGCTCTCTTGCTTGCTCCATCTTTTTCTTAGTGATGGGCTTGTCCTCTTTGATGAGGATATCTCCCTCTATGTCAATCCCAGCCGAATTGCATAGGTGGCAAATGAGGTGAGGAAAGGCTAACCTTGCCATAGTGGAGGACTTGTCAGCCACCTTGTACAGTTCTTGAGGTATAATCTCATGAACTTCCACCTCTTCTCCAATCATGATGCTATGGATCATGATTGCCCGGTCTATAGTAACTTCAGACCGGTTGCTAGTGGGAATGATTGATGATTGAATGAACTCCAACCATCCTCTAGCTACAGGCTTGAGGTCCAATCTTCTTAGTTGAACCGGCTTGCCTTTGGAGTCAATCTTCCATTGAGCTCCTTCTACACATATGTCCATAAGGACTTGGTCCAACCTTTGATCAAAGTTGACTCTCCTTGTGTAGGGGCGTGCGTTCTCTTCCATGTTTGGCAAGTTGAACGCCAACCTCACATTCTCCGAACTAAAATCTAAGTATTTCCCCCGAACCATTGTAACATAGTTCTTTGGATCCGGGTTCTTACTTTGATCATGGTTCTTGGTGATCCATGCATTGGCATAGAACTCTTGAACCATTAGGATGCCGACTTGTTGGATGGGATTTGTTAGAACTTCCCAACCTCTTCTTTGAATTTCATGTCGGATCTCTGGATACTCATTTCTTTTGAGTTTGAAAGGGACCTCGGGGATCACCTTCTTCTTGGCCACAACATCATAGAAGTGGTCTTGATGGGCTTTGGAGATGAACCTTTCCATCTCCCATGACTCAGAGGTGGAAGCTTTTGTCTTCCCTTTCCCCTTTCTAGAGGATTCTACGGTCTTAGGTGCCATCAATGGTAATGGAAAAACAAAAAGCTTATGCTTTTACCACACCAAACTTAGAATTTTGCTCGCCCTCGAGCAAGAGAAGAAAGAATAAATGAAGAAGAAGAAGAAATGGAGGAGAGGGAGAGTGGGAAGTGTTTCGGCCAAGAAGGGTGTAGAGGGGTGTGTTGTGTGAATTTGATGAAGAATGGAGGGCTTTATATAGGGAAGGGAGGGGGGGTTAAGGTTCGGCCATATGGGTGGGTTTGGGTGGGAAATTGGTTTTGAATTTTGAAGGTAGGTGGAGTTTATGAGGTAGGTTTATGGGGAAGAGTGGGTGGATGTGAGTGGTGAAGGTTTAATGGGGAAGAGTGTTTATGGGATTGTGTGAAAGAGGGGTGAGAAGAAGTGAGTAGAGGTAGGTGGGGATCCTGTGGGATTCACAGATCCTGAGATGATCCTGTGGGGTCCACAGATCCTAAGGTGTTCAAGGATTTACAACCTTGCACCAAGTTAGGCATGTAAAATGCCCTTGCACACAACTCTGGGCGTTCAGCGCCAGGTTGGTGCCCATTTTGGGCGTTCAACGCCCATTTGTCGTTATTTCTGGCGTTGAACGCCAGAACCATGCTTGTTCTGGGCGTTCAGTGCCAGGATGTTGCCCATTTTGGGCGTTCAGCGCCAGAACCATGCTCTGTTCTGGCGTTGAACGCCAGGCAGGTGCTTCCTCCAGGGTGTGATTTTTCTTCTGCTGTTTTTGATTCCGTTTTCAATTTTTATATTTATTTTGTGACTCCACATGATCATGAACCTATAAAGACATATAACTAAGAAAAATATTGTTAGATAAATAAAAATTGGGTTGCCTCCCAACAAGCGCTTCTTTAATGTCAATAGCTTGACAGTGGGCTCTCATGGAGCCTCACAGATGTTCAGAGCATTGTTGAGACTCTCCAACACCAAACTTAGAGCTTGACTGTGGGAGCTTTGTTTGACTCTGCTTTGAGAGAAGCTTTTTTTGCTTCCTCTCCATGGATACAGAGAGAGATCCTTGAGTTGTGAACACAAGGTTGTCCTCATTCAATTGAAGGATCACTTCTCCTCTGTCCACATCAATCACAGCTCTTGCTGTGGCTAGGAAAGGTCTTCTTAGGATGATGGATTCATCCTCTTCCTTTCCAGTATCCAGTACTATGAAAGCAGCAGGGATGTAAATGCCTTCAACCTTTACTAGCACGTCCTCTACTTGTCCATAAGCCTGTTTTCTTGAATTATCTGCCATCTCTAATGAGATTTTAGCAGCTTGCACCCCATAGATTCCCAGTTTCTCTATTACAGAGAGGGGCATGAGGTTTATTCCTGAACCAAGGTCACACAGAGCCTTAAAGATCATGGTGCCTATGGTACAAGGTATTATGAACTTTCCAGGATCCTGTTTCTTCTGAGGCAATGTCAGTTGATCCAGATCACTTAGTTCATTGGTGAACAAGGGAGGTTCATCTTCCCAAGTCTCAATACCAAATAATTTGGCATTCAGCTTCATGATTGCACCAAGAAACTTGGCAGTTTGCTCTTCAGTAACATCCTCATTCTCTTCAGAAGAGGAATACTCATCAGAGCTTATGAAGGGCATAAGGAGGTTTAATGGAATCCCTATGGTCTCTAGATGAGCCTCAGAGTCCTTTGGTTCCTCAGATGGAAGCTCCTTATTGACCACTGAACGTCCCAGGAGGTCTTCCTTTTTGGGATTCACGTCCTCTTCTTCCCTTACAGGTTCAGCCATGGTGCTTATGTCAATGGCCTTGCACTCTCCTTTTGGATTCTCTTCTGTATTGCTTGGGAGAGTACTAGGAGGGATTTCAGTGATCCTTTTACTCAGCTGGCCCACTTGTGCTTTCAGATTTCTAATGGAAGACCTTGTTTCATTCATGAAACTTACAGTGGCCTTAGATAGATCAGAGACTAAGTTTGCTAAATTAGAAGTATTTTGTTCAGAGTTCTCTGTCTATTGCTGAGTGGATGATGGAAAAGGTTTATTATTGTTAAACCTGTTTCTTCCACCATTATTAAAGCCTTGTTGAGGCTTTTGATCCTTCCATGAGAAATTTGGATGATTTCTCCATGATAAGTTATAGGTGTTTCCGTAAGGTTCACCTAAGAAATTCACCTCTGCTATTGCAGGGTTCTCAGGATCATAAGCTTCTTCTTCATAGGAAGCCTCTTGAGTACTGTTGGATGCAGCTTGCATTCGATTCAGACTCTGAGAGATCATATTGACTTGCTGAGTCAATATTTTATTCTGAGCCAATATGGCATTCAGAGTATTAATCTCAAGAACTCCCTTCTTCATAGGCGTCCCATTACTCACAGGATTCCTCTCAGAAGTGTACATGAACTGGTTATTAGCAACCATGTCAATGAGTTCTTGAGCTTCTGCAGGCATTTTCTTTAGGTGAATGGATCCACCTGCAGAAGTGTCTAGTGACATCTTTGATAGCTCAGATAAACCATCATAGAATATATCCAGGATGGTCCATTCTGAAAGCATGTCAGAAGGACACTTTTTGGTCAGCTGTTTATATCTTTCCCAAGCTTCATAGAGGGATTCACCATCTTTTTGTTTGAAGGTTTGAACATCCACTCTAAGCTTGCTCAGCTTTTGAGGAGGAAAGAACTTGGCTAAGAAAGCCGTGACCAGCTTATCCCAAGAGTTCAGGCTATCTTTAGGTTGAGAGTCCAACCATATTCTAGCTCTGTCTCTTACAGCAAATGGGAAAAGCATGAGCCTGTAGACTTCAGGATCTACTCCATTAGTCTTAACAGTATCACAGATCTGCAAGAATTCAGTTAAGAACTGAAAAGGATCTTCAGATGGAAGTCCATGAAACTTGCAGTTCCGCTGCATCAGAGAAACTAATTGAGGTTTCAGCTCAAAACTGTTTGCTCCAATGGTAGGAATGGAGATGCTTCTTCCATGTAAATTGGAATTTGGTGCAGTAAAGTCACCAAGCATCCTCCTTGCATTATTATTATTTTCAGCTGCCATCTCCTCTTCTTGTTCGAAAATTCCTGACAAGTGCTTGCTGGATAGTTGTAATTTAGCTTCTCTTAATTTTCTCTTCAGAGTCCTTTCAGGTTCTGGGTCAGCTTTAACAAGAATGCCTTTTTCTCTGTCCCTTCTCATAAGAAAGAGAAGAGAAAAAGAAAAGAAGAGGAATCCTCTATGTCACAGTAAAGAGGTTCCTTATTGTAGTAGAAGAAGAAGAAAAGGAATAGGGGTGAAGAAGAATGAAGAATCCAAACACAAGGGTAAGGATAGCAGAGATGTGAGATGAGGAGATGTTAGTAGATAAATAAATAGAAGGAAATGAGGAAGAAGGTGAATTTTCGAAAATTATATTTTTGAAAAAGAGTTAGTAATTTTCGAAAATAGTTTTTTGAAAAATGTTAGTAATTTTCAAAAATTTTTAAAATCAAAGATTAAAATAATTAGTTAATTAAAAAGAATTTTTAAAAAAGAGGGAGATATTTTCGAAAATTAGAGAGAGAGAGTTAGTTAGGTAGTTTTGAAAAAGATAAGAAACAACCAAAAAGTTAGTTAGTTAGTTGAAACAAATTTTGAAAAGATAAGAAGTTAGGAAGTTAGAAAAGATATTTTGAAATCATATTTTTGAAAAGGATAGGATAAGAAGATATTTTTGAAAAGACATGATTGAAATTAGTTTTTGAAAAGGATTTGATTTTTAAAATCTCAATTAATGACTTGATTCACAAGAAATCACAAGATATGATTCTAGAACTTAAAGTTTGAATCTTTCTTAACAAGCAAGTAACAAACTTGAAATTTTTGAATCAAAACATTAATTGTTATTGTTATTTTCGAAAATATGATGTAAAAATAAGAAAAAGATTTTTGAAAAATATTTTTGGAATTTTCGAAAATAACTAAGAAATTTGAAAAAGATTTGATTTTTGAAAAAGATTTTGAAAAAGGTGAGATTTTCAAATTGAAAATTTGATTTGACTCATAAAAACAACTAGATTTTTAAAAAATTTTGAAAAAGTCAAATCTAATTTTCGAATTTGATGAGAGAGAAAGGGAAAGATATTTTTTTTATTTTTGAATTTTTAATGAAGAGAGAGAAAAACAAGAAAAATGATGCAATGCATGAGAATTTTAGATCAAAATATGTGATGCATGCAAGAATGCTATGAATGTCAAGATGAACACCAAGAACACTATGAAGATCATGATGAACACCAAGAACATATTTTTGAAAAAAATTTTAATGCAAGGAAAACATGCAAGACACCAAACTTAGAATTCTTTAATGCTTCGGCACTAAGAATTCAAGAATGCATATGACAAACACCATACAACACAAAACAAAAAATTATCAAGATCAAACAAGAAGACTTACCAAGAACAACTTGAAGATCATGAAGAACACTATGAATGCATGAATTTTCGAAAAATGCAAGATGAATATGCAATTGACACCAAACTTATAACATGACTCAAGACTCAAACAAGAAACACAAAATATTTTTGATTTTTATGATTTTATGATTTTTTTTTGTATTTTTATTTTAAAATTTTCGAAAATCATTTTGAAAAAGAAAAAATAAGGATTCAAAATTTTTCATATGAATTCCAGGAATCTTGTACTCTTTAGTCTAAAGCTCCAATCTGAGGGTTAGACATGGCTTAATAGCCAGTCAAGCTTTAGAATGGATTTACATCCATTGAGGTGATTAGTTGAAGACCAATCCCAAAGGAGTTTGGGTATGGCTTTTCAGCCAGATAGGATTCAACATGTTACCATGAAACTCTAGAATTCATTCTTGAAAGTTTTGAAGCCATAGAATAATTTATTTTTGAAAACATTATTTTTATTATTTTTTTTTCGAAAACAAAAGAAATTTTTGAAAGATTTTTGAAAAATTTTTGAAAACTTTTTGAAAAGAAAACGAAAAGAAAGTTACCCAATCTGAGCAACAAGATGAACCGTCAGTTGTCCAAACTCAAACAATCCCCAGCAACGGCGCCAAAAACTTGGTGCGCAGAAATTGTGATTACACTTTGATTATGTAAAATTCGTTGCTCTTTCTTTCCCTGGTAATGGCGCCAAAAACATGATGCCAATACCATGGTTCACAACTTCGCACAACTAACCAGCAAGTGCACTGGGTCGTCCAAGTAATACCTTACGTGAGTAAGGGTCGAATCCCACGGAGATTGTTGGTATGAAGCAAGCTATGGTCACCTTGAAAATCTCAGTCAGGTAGGGTTAAATGTGATTGGATTAGATAATTAAAAGATAAATAATAAAGGATAGAAATACTTATGTAATTCATTGGTGAGAATTTCAGATAAGCGAATAGAGATGCTTTTCGTTCCTCTGAACCTCTGCTTTCCTGCTGTCTTCATCCAATCAGTCTTATTCCTTTCCATGGCTGGCTTTATGTGATACATCACCATTGTCAATGGCTACTTTCGGTCTTCTCTCGGGAAAATGATCCAAATGCCCTGTCACGGCACGGCTAATCGTCTGGAGGCATCACCCTTGTCAATGGCTTCATCTTATCCTCTCAGTGAAAATGGTCAACGCACCTTGTCACGGCACGGCTATTCATCTGTCGGTTCTCGATCATGCTGGAATAGGATTTACTATCCTTTTGCGTCTGTCACTACGCCCAGCAATCGCGAGTTTGGAGCTCGTCACAGTCATTCATTCATTGAATCCTACTCGGAATACCACAGACAAGGTTTAGACCTTCCGGATTCTCTTGAATGCCGCCATCATTCTAGCTTACACCACGAAGATTCCGATTAAGAGATCTAAGAGATACTCATTCAGTCGAAGGTAGAACGGAAGTGGTTGTCAGGCACGCGTTCATAGGGAATGATGATGATTGTCACGTTCATCACATTCAGGTTGAAGAGCAAATGAATATCTTAGAAGCGAAATAAGATGAATTGAATAGAAAACAGTAATACTTTGCATTAATCTTTGAGGAACAGCAGAGCTCCACACCTTAATCTATGGAGTGTAGAAACTCTACCGTTAAAAATACATAAGTGATAATGGAGTTCATTGGTCTCGGCCCCAGAGGGGGAACCGGAGTAACCAAGACTACTATGATCCGAAGATAAAACTCAGGATCCCAGATACAATAGTGAAATGTCCTATTTATAATAAACTAGCTACTAGGGTTTACAGAAATAAGTAATTGATGCATAAATCCACTTCCAGGGCCCACTTGGTGTGTGCTTGGGCTGAGCTTTGAGTGTTGCACGTGTAGAGGTCCTCCTTGGAGTTGAACGCCAGCTTTTGTGCCAGTTTGGGCGTTCAACTCTGGTTTTGGCTCCTTTTCTGGCGCTGGACGCCAGATTTGGGCAGAAAGCTGGCGTTGAACGCCAGTTTGCATCGTCTATTCTTGGCCAAAGTATGGACTATTATACATTTCTGGAAAGCACTGGATGTATACTTTTTTACGCAATTGAAAGCGTGCCATTTCGAGTTCTGTAGCTCCAGAAAATCCATTTTGAGTGCAGGGAGGTCAGAATCCAACAGCATCAGCAGTCCTTCTTCAACCTCTGAATCTGATTTTTGCTCAAGTCCCTCAATTTCAGTCAGAAAATACCTGAAATCATAGAAAAATACACAAACTCATAGTAAAGTCCAGAAATGTGAATTTAACATAAAAACTAATGAAAACATCCCTAAAAGTAACTAGATCCTACTAAAAATATACTAAAAACAATGTCAAAAAGCGTATAAATTATCCGCTCATCACTCTCCAATCCTTCTTATGACTTAAGATCTCTTTCATGAACTTAGCATAAGAGGGTATTTGTTCAAGTGCCTCTACAAATGGGATCTTTATCTCAAGAGTCCTGAGATAATATGCAAAGTGGGCAAATTGTTTATCCTACTCTGCTTGGCGGAGTTTCTGAGGATAAGGCATCTTGGCTTTATATTCTTCAACCTTAGTTGCTGCAGGTTTAGTCCCTACAGAGGTGATTGGAGAAGCCTTCTTAGAGGGGTTACTATCAGCACTTGCAGGTGTCTGATCCCTCATTGGCATTTGAACGCCAGGATTGGGCATCCACTGGGCGTTTAACGCTAGTATTTCACCCTTTTCTGGCGTTTGAATGCCAGAATTATTCCTCTCTGGGCTCTTGTTGTCCTCGAGGGATTTTGGGCAGTGGTTTGGTCATCGTCTGTCAGTTGTTCCTTTCTTGGCTTTCTGCTACTTTGAGCTGATTTATTCAATGTCTTCCTGCTCCTTAATTGGACAGCTTGACATTCTTTTGTTATCTGTTTAGATAGCTGCTGTCTTGTCTGATTCAATTGTGCTTCCATATTCTTGTTAGCATTTTTAGTGTCCTGGAGTATCTCTTTAAATTCTGCTAATTGTTTTGTCACAAGGAGTAATTACTGATTAAGTTCAACAATTTGTTCTTGAGCCTCTTCAATTGTCTTCCTCATGTGTATAGATCCACCAGCTGAGTGGTCTAGAGACATCTGAGCTTTTTCTGTAAGCCCATAGTAGAAGATGTCTAACTGTACCCACTCTGAAAATATTTCAGAAGGGCATTTCCTTAGCATCCTTCTATACCTCTCCCAGGCATTATAAAGAGATTCATTATCCTCTTGTCTAAAGCCTTGGATGTCCAGCCTTAGCTGTGTCATCCTTTTTAGAGGGTAAAATTGATTCAGGAATTTGTCTGATAACTGTCTCCATGTTTTTATGCTTGCTGTGGGTTGGTTATTTAACCACCTCTTAGCTTGATCTTTTACAGCAAATGGAAACAGTAATAATCTGTAGACATCCTGATCCAATTCTTTATTACGTACTGTGTCAGCAATTTGTAAGAACTGTGCCAGAAACTCAGTAGGTTCTTCCTGTGAAAGACCGGAATACTGGTAATTTTGCTGCACTATGATAATGAGCTGAGGATTTAGCTCAAAACTTCTTGCTTTAATGGGAGGTATACAGATGCTACTCCCATATGCAGCTGTAATGGGGTTAGCATATGACCCCAGAGTCCTTCTGGACTGTTCACTTCCACTTATGTCCATGATGGAGAAAAGGGAATTGATATGAATTGTAATGAAATTATATTTAAAATTTTTTTTATTTAATTAAAAGTAACCGAATAAAATAAAACAAAATAAATGAAGAATAAAATAAAAGTTTTCGAAAATTAAGAAAAAAAGTAAAAAAAAAAAAGATAAATAAATAATCCGAATGCTAAAATGGCTAATTAATTAAAAGATTTGAAAAATTCTGGATATGATTTTTGAAAATTAGAAGAAAATGGAATAAAAGCAAATTGCAAACTAAATTAATTAATTAATTAAAAAGATTTTGGAATTAGCAATCAAAAGGATATGATTGAAAATTATTTTGAAAAAGATATGATTGAGAAGATATGATTGCAATTTATTAAAAAAAGATATAATTGAAAATTATTTTGAAAAAGATATGATTGAGAAGATATGATTGCAATTTAAAAAAAAGATATGATTGAAGAAATTAAAAAGATTTGATTTTTGAAAAAGATTTGAAAAGATCAATTTTTGAAATTAGAATTTTGACTTGACTAAAAAAAGATATGATTTTGAAAATCTTTGACTAATTTAATGCAAAATTTCGAAATTTATGAGTAAAATAAGGAAAAGATATTTTTTTTTATTTTTGAATTTTAATGAGGAAAGAGAAAAACAACAAAATGACACTAAACTTAGAAATTTTAGATCAAAACAAAGAGAACAAACAAGAAAACTTTGAATGTCAAGATGAACACCAAGAACACTTTGAAGATCAAGATGAACACCAAGAACAAATTTTTGAAAAATTTTTAAGTAAATAAAAGCAAAAAAACACACAAAACTTAAAATTTTTAGAAAATCAAACACAAATTTTTGAAAAATTAAAGGAAAACACAAAGAAGACACCAAACTTAGAATTTTTAAAGATCAAGAAACAACTAAGAGTATGCAAATTCGAAAAATTAAAAGAAAGTAAAAGCATGCAATTGACACCAAACTTAAAATATGAAACTAAACTCAAATAAAAGACTCTAAACCAACAGAAATAAAATATTCCTAATCTAAGCAACAAGATAAACCGTTAGTTGTCCAAACTCGAACAATCCTCAGCAACGGCGCCAAAAACTTGGTGCACGAAATCACAATCACACTTTTGCAATTCCACACAACTAACCAGCAAATGCACTGGGTAGTCCAAGTAATACCTTACGTGAGTAAGGGTCGATCCCACGGAGATTGTCGGCTTGAAGAAAGCTATGGTTATCTTGTAACTCTTAGTCAGGATATCAATAATTCTCAGATTTAATTGTAAAAAGTAAAAGAACATGAAATAAATACTTGTTATGCAGCAATGAAGAACATGTTGAGGTTTTGGAGATGCTTTGTCTTCTGAATCTCTGATTTCCTACTGTCTTCTTCTTCATGCACGCAAGGCTCCTTCCATGGCAAGCTTTATGTTGGGCATCACCATTGTCAATGGCTACTTCCTGTCCTCTCAGTGAAAATGTTCCAAATGCGCTATCACCGCACGGCTAATCATCTGTCGGTTCTCGATCATGTTGGAATAGGATCCATTGATCCTTTTGCGTCTGTCACACGCCCAACACTCGCGAGTTTGAAGCTCGTCACAGTCATCCCTTCCCAGATCCTACTCGGAATACCACAGACAAGGTTTAGACTTTCCGGATCTCAGGAATGGCCGCCAATAATTCTAGCCTATACCACGAAGGTTCTAATCTTAGATTAGAAACCCAAGAGATAGACATTCAAGCTTGATTGCATGTAGAACGGAGGTGGTTGTCAGGCACGCGTTCATAGGTGAGAATGATGATGATTGTCACGGATCATCACATTCATCAGGTTGAAGTGCGAATGAATATCTTAGAATAGAAGCAAGCGTGATGGAATGGAAAACAGTAGTAATTGCATTAATTCATGAAGAACAAAAGAGCTCCTCACGCCCAACAATGGGGTTTAGAGACTCATGCGGTAGAATATACAATATGAAACGTGTAGAATATCATGAGGTACAAGATGAATCACTAAAAGTAGTTTTTATAGTAAACTAGTGACCTAGGGTTATAGAAAATGAGTAAGCTAGGGTGTTTAGTGTAAAAATCCACTTCCGGGGCCCACTTGGTGTGTGCTTGGGCTGAGTATTGAAGCTTTCATGTGTAGAGACTTTTCTTGGAATTAAACGCCAGCTTTTGTGCCAGTTTGGGCGTTTAACTCCAGCTTTCATGCCAGTTCTGGCGTTAAACGCCAGAATTCTTAAGCTGACTTGGAACGCCGGTTTGGGCCATCAAATATTGGGAAAAGTATGGATTATTATATATTGCTGGAAAGCCCAGGATGTCTACTTTCCAACGCAATTGAGAGTGCACCAATTGAGCTTCCGTAGCTCCAGAAAATCCACTTCGAGTGAAGAGAGGTCAGAATCCAACAGCATCTGCAGTCCTTTTTCAGCCTCTGAATCAGATTTTTGCTTAGGTCCCTCAATTTCAGCCAGAAAATACCTGAAATCACAGAAAAACACACAAACTCATAGTAAAGTCCAGAAAAGTGAATTTTAAATAAAAACTAATAAAAATATAATAAAAACTAACTAAAATATACTAAAAACATACTAAAAATAGTGCCAAAAAGCATATAAATTATCCGCTCATCACAACACCAAACTTAAATTGTTGCTTGTCTCCAAGCAACTGAAAATCAAATAGGATAAAAAGAAGAGAATATACAATGACTTCCAAAAACATCTATGAAGATCAGTATTAATTAAATGAGCAGGGCTTGGTCCTTGGAGCAGGAGGTGCTACTTGGTCCTTGGTCACTGGTATGGGTGGTGGTACCTGTAAGAGACTCCGATGGTTAAGTCAGTACGGGCTTTAGGCAGGTTTTTTGTAGAATTGGAGTATGAGTTATACTTGGTTGCTCAGGTATATTTATAGTAGTGTTTGATGATCTTCCTTTGAGATAAGTTTGTTATCTTATCTTATCTTTTGTGGGTGAGATTATTATCTTTGGCCAGCCGCCTTCTAGTGGGCGGTGGTTCTTTTACTTTGGGCCTCCTTGGGCCTCTTTAACGATCTTCCAAAATCTTTGTGAAGAGGTCGTTTTAATGGGCCAACCTTTAAAGAGGCCGATCCCTTTGTCTTCGTCCAACCCAGACCTTATAGCTCGGTCCAGGGCATGAACAATGCCCCTGCTTGAGCTTCAACCTTTCTGTAAGGTTGTGCCTCTGAGGTTCTTCCTCTTTGGAGAAGTCGTGTTCAAGCATCTGTTTGGTTGCACCTGGTCTGCTCCTCTTCGTGCGAGTTTTGTGTCTTTAACGCTTTCGAAACGTGAAGCGTTTTTGCTTTGCTCTTTAAATGTTGTGCGGTTCTCGAGGGCATTAGTTCCTTGGGTTCATGAAAACACTTTTCAAGCCTATTGATTGGGCTTGTATTCCTTTTGCCATTTCGTTTCCCTCTTCGCATTTTATTTGAAATCAAAGGGGTTTTTACTTTCTCTCAGTTTCTTGTTTCTATCTGCTTTTTCCTACTTCCTGAGAGAAAAATCCCTCTTTCTTTTTGATTTGCCCCAAGCTTTTTTCTTTCCCTAAGGCTTCCAGGCACTTTGGTGTGGTCCGTCCGTGACTGTGCGTTCGTTGCTACTGCTTCCTCTTGTTGCAGGTTGGTACTCTGCTCTGCGCCCTTCGCATTTTTTTCCTGGTTGCTTGGTGTTTTGTTTCTGCTACATGCTTTTGTTATCCATTTTAAAGTTTTGATATTTTCTTTCTTTTCTGTTTGTTTTGAAAAAGGTCGAAGCTTTTTTATTTTGACTTTTTCGCACTTTTCTTTTTTGCTGAAAGGGCTAGAATTTTGATTTTCTTTTTTGTGAACCTTGGGGTGCCCTTTGCTTGTTAAGTTGCTTGTTTGCTAGCTGTTTTTTCATCTCCTTATTTCTGGCCGAGTTGCTTGGTAGTGACACCTCTTTCATTTTCTTGCTGTAGGTATAGTTTCTATGTCTTCTCGTAGGAATATTATTGAAATGTCTACAAAGGTCCCTCCTGGTATGGCTGACTGGTTAGATTCAGTAGTGTTAGGATGTGTTACTGTAGCAGACCCGAAATACTGTGAGAAGTTTAGGAGGTGTTTCGAGGGTTACCTGAAACTGTAGGTTGATCTCGGACGAGATCTTCCGTGTTGGTCGGAGATGACGTATCCGACTTGTTGGTGGTGGCCGAAGTTGTCGTGTCCAACTTGTGGGACTGGCAATGTTACTGATCCTCTGTCATTGGAGGGTGGTGGTACCTGTAAGGGACTCCGATGCTTAAGTTAGCAAGGGTATTAAGCAGGTTTTTTGTAGAATCAGAGTATGAGTTATACCTGGGTGCTCCAGTGTATTTATAATGGTGTGGAGTGACCTTTCTGGAGATAAGATAGTTATCTTATCTTATCTTTGAGTGAAGTCATCTTATCTTCAAGGGAACCGCCCTTATCTCTCTAGGCTTGGGATGCCTTTGGATTTAGGTCGTGTTCCTCTGTTTGGGCCCTTTTTGGGCTTTCCTGATGGTTTGGCCGAGCTCTTTAAGAAGAGGTCGGGTAATCCTGATGTGAAGAGGTCGGTCGACTTGTCGTCAATCAGCTCGGGTCGGACAGCTCGACCCAGGGTGTGAACAGTGCCCCTGCTCGAGTGTGGTCTTCCTTTTGAGGTCGAGTCCTTAGTTTTAGGACTTCAATCCTTCTATGGAGAAGCCGAGCTCGATCATTTCTTTTTGTAGAGCTTCCGTCTGAATGTGGAACGTTTTTTCTTTTATTCCTTTAATTTTGAAAACGTGCGTTCCTTGCCTTGGGAACGCGCGAGGGTTTTTAATGCCCCTTAACTCCCTCCTTCACCGTTTCCTTTGCTTCCCACTCCTTACTTCATTTCAAATTTTCAAAGAATCTCTCTTCTTTGTTTCTCCTCTTCTTGCTTCACTGCAACTTTCTTCCTTTTGTGACTTCTCTATTTTTGCTGGCTCCCAAGCTTTCACGTCTCCGTGCCTTCTATCTTCCTGCTTTTGGAAGTGATTTGTTGGTGTTGGCTTGCCATTGCTTCGTTCTTCGAGCGATTTTTTGTCTCCTCCTTCTACAGGTTAGTTCCATCTTTTTACTTTTCGTGATTTTTCTTTTCATGCTTTGCCTATGAGAAAGTTTTGATCTTTGCTTGAATTCTTTGTTGAAAAGCTTGAATCTTTTCTTCCTTTATCGTGTATCTGATCAAATGTCTGCTCTGAAGGTTTAATTGATGTGTATGGCTTTTCGTGTTTCCTGCTAGAATGTTGGTATTATTTCTGATTGCATCTTCTTGGTTTACGCCTTTGATGATTTCCTCTTTGAAATGCTGAACCGTTTGACCTTGAAAAAGGTTGTGCCCTTGATGATCACCCCTTTGCATACTTTGATGTTTGATATTTCTGATAGGTTGAAAAAGGTAAGGTGATGAATTTTGATAGATTATTTTGTTATTTTTCCTCTGGGATGTCGCTGTCGAAGGAGGGTGATGAGCGGATAATTTATACGCTTTTTGGCATTATTTTTAGGTAGTTTTTAGTATGTTTTAGCTACTTTTTATTATATTTTTATTAGTTTTTAAATAAAAATTACATTTCTGGACTTTACTATGAGTTTTTGTGTTTTTGTGTGATTTCAGGTATTTTCTGGCTGAAATTGAGGGACCTGAGCAAAAATTTGATTCAGAGGCTAAAAAAGGACTGCAGATGCTGTTGGATTCTGACCTCCCTGCACTCGAAGTAGATTTTCTAGAGCTACAAAGACCCAATTGGCACGCACTCAATTGCGTTGGAAAGTAGACATCCTGAGCTTTCCATCAATATATAATAGTCTATACTTTGCCCGAGTTTTGATAACGTAAACTGGCGTTTAAATGCCAACTTTCTACCCTATTCTGGCGTTAAATGCCAGAACTGGCATAAAAGCTGGAGTTAAACGCCCAAAATGGCACCAGAGCTGGCATTTAACTCCAAAAAAAGTCTCTACATATGAAAGCTTCAATGCTCAGCCCAAGCACACACCAAGTGGGCCCGAAAATGGATTTCTGTATCATTTACTTATTTCTGTAAACCCTAGGCTGCTAGTTCATTATAAATAGGACCTCTTACTATTGTATTTTCATCTTGAGATTTCTAGATATCTTTAGATCATCTTTTAGAGAGCTTCAATTCATATTTTGGGAGGCTGGCCATTCGGCCATGCCTGGACCTTGTTCTTATATATTTTCAACGATGGAGTCTCTACACCTCATAGATTAAGGTGCGGAGCTCTGCTGTTCCTCATGAATCAATGCAAAGTACTATTGTTTTTCTATTCAATTCACGCTTATTCTTGTTCTGAGATATTTGATGAGCAGATAATTTATACGCTTTTTGGCGTTATTTTTAGGTAGTTTTTAGTATGTTTTAGTTACTTTTTATTATATTTTTATTAGTTTTTAAATAAAAATTACATTTCTGGACTTTACTATGATTTTGTGTGTTTTTCTGTGATTTTAGGTATTTTCTGGCTGAAATTGAGGGACATGAGCAAAAATTTGATTCAGAGGCTGAAAAAGGACTGCAGATGCTGTTGGATTCTGACCTCGCTGCACTCGAAGTGGATTTTCTAGCGCTACAAAAGCCCAATTGGCACGCTCTCAATTGCGTTGGAAAGTAGACATCCTGAGCTTTCCATCAATATATAATAGTCTATACTTTGCCCGAGTTTTGATAACGTAAACTGGCGTTTAAATGCCAACTTTCTACCCTATTCTGGCGTTAAATGCCAGAACTGGCGTAAAAGCTGAAGTTAAACGCGCAAAATGGCACCAGAGCTGGCGTTTAACTCCAAAAAAAGTCTCTACATATGAAAGCTTCAATGCTCAGCCCAAGCACACACCAAGTGGGCCCGGAAATGGATTTCTGTATCATTTACTTATTTCTGTAAACCCTAGGCTACTAGTTCATTATAAATAGGACTTCTTACTATTGTATTTTCATCTTGAGATTTCTAGATATCTTTAGATCATCTTTTAGAGAGCTTCAATTCATATTTTGGGAGGCTGGCCATTCGGCCATGCCTGGACCTTGTTCTTATATATTTTCAACGGTGGAGTCTCTACACCTCATAGATTAAGGTGTGGAGCTCTGCTGTTCCTCATGAATCAATGCAAAGTACTATTATTTTTCTATTCATTTCACGCTTATTCTTGTTCTAAGATATTTGATGAGCGGATTATTTATACGCTTTTTGGCATTATTTTTAGGTAGTTTTTAGTATGTTTTAGTTACTTTTTATTATATTTTTATTAGTTTTTAAATAAAAATTATATTTCTGGACTTTACTATGAGTTTGTGTGTTTTTCTGTGATTTCAAGTATTTTCTAGCTGAAATTGAGGGACCTGAGCGAAAATTTGATTCAGAGGTTGAAAAAGGACTGCAGATGCTGTTGGATTCTGACCTCTCTACACTCGAAGTGGATTTTCTAGAGCTACAGAAGCCCAATTGGCATGCTCTGAATTGCGTTGGAAAGTAGACATCTTGAGCTTTCCATCAATATATAATAGTCTATACTTTGCCCGAGTTTTGATAACGTAAATTGGCGTTTAAATGCCAACTTTCTACCCTATTCTGTCATTAAATGCCAAAACTGGCATAAAAGCTGGAGTTAAACGCCCAAAATGGCACCAGAGCTGGCGTTTAACTCCAAAAAAAGTCTCTACATATGAAAGCTTCAATGCTCAGCCCAAGCACACACCAAGTGGGCTCGGAAATGGATTTCTATATCATTTACTTATTTCTGTAAACCCTAGGCTACTAGTTCATTATAAATAGGACCTCTTACTATTGTATTTTCATCTTGAGATTTCTAGATATCTTTAGATCATCTTTTAGAGAGCTTCAATTCATATTTTGGAAGGCTGGCCATTCGGCCATGCTTGGACCTTGTTCTTATATATTTTCAACGGTGGAGTCTCTACACCTCATAGATTAAGGTGTGGAGCTCTGCTGTTCCTCATGAATCAATGCAAAGTACTATTATTTTTCTATTCATTTCACGCTTGTTCTTGTTCTAAGATATTTGATGAGCGGATTATTTATACGCTTTTTGGCATTGTTTTTAGTATGTTTTTAGTATATTTTAATTAGTTTTTATTATATTTTTATTAGTTTTTATTTAAAAATCATATCACTGGACTTTACTATGAGTTTGTGTATTTTTCTATGATTTTAGGTATTTTCTGGCTGAAATTGAGGGACCTAAGCAAAAATTTGATTCAGAGGCTGAAAAAGGACTGCAGATGCTGTTGGATTCTGACCTCCCTGCACTCAAAGTGGATTTTCTAGAGCTACAGAAGCCCAATTGGCATGCTCTCAATTGCGTAGGAAAGTAGACATCCTGAGCTTTCCATCAATATATAATAGTCTACACTTTGCCCCTGTTTTGATAACGTAAACTGGCGTTTAAACACCAACTTTCTACCCTATTCTGGCGTTAAACACCAGAACTGGCATTAAAGCTGGAGTTAAACGCCCAAAATGGCACCAGAGCTGGCGTTTAACTCCAAAAAAAGTCTCTACATATGAAAGCTTCAATGCTCAGCCCAAGCACACACCAAGTGGGCTCGGAAATGGATTTCTATATCATTTACTTATTTCTGTAAACCCTAGGCTACTAGTTCATTATAAATAGGACCTCTTACTATTGTATTTTCATCTTGAGATTTCTAGATATCTTTAGATCATCTTTTAGAGAGAATCAATTCATATTTTGGGAGGCTGGCCATTCGGCCGTGCCTGGACCTTGTTCTTATATATTTTCAACGGTGGAGTCTCTACACCTCATAGATTAAGGTGTGGAGCTCTGCTGTTCCTCATGAATCAATGCAAAGTACTATTGTTTTTCTATTCAATTCATGCTTATTCTTGTTCTAAGATATTTGATGAGCGGATAATTTATACACTTTTTGGCATTATTTTTAGGTAGTTTTTAGTATGTTTTAGTTACATTTTATTATATTTTTATTAGTTTTTAAATAAAAATTACATTTCTGGACTTTACTATGAGTTTGTGTGTTTTTCTGTGATTTCAGGTATTTTCTAGCTAAAATTGAGGGACCTGAACAAAAATTTGATTCAGAGGCTGAAAAAGGACTGCAGATGCTGTTGGATTCTGACCTCTCTAAACTCGAAGTGGATTTTCTAGAGCTACAGAAGCCCAATTGGCATGCTCTGAATTGCGTTGGAAAGTAGACATCCTGAGCTTTCCATCAATATATAATAGTCTATACTTTGCCCGAGTTTTGATAACGTAAACTGGCGTTTAAATGCCAACTTTCTACCCTATTCTGGCATTAAATGCCAGAACTGGCATAAAAGCTGGAGTTAAACACCCAAAATGGTACCAGAGCTGGCGTTTAACTCCAAAAAAAGTCTCTACATATGAAAGCTTCAATGCTCAGCCCAAGCACACACCAAGTGGGCCCGGAAATGGATTTCTGTATCATTTACTGATTTCTGTAAACCCTAGGCTACTAGTTCATTATAAATAGGACCTCTTACTATTGTATGTTAATCTTGAGATTTCTAGATATATTTAGATCATCTTTTAGAGAGCTTCAATTCATATTTTGGGAGGCTGGCCATTCGGCCATGCCTGGACCTTGTTCTTATATATTTTCAACGGTGGAGTCTCTACACCTCATAGATTAAGGTGTGGAGCTCTGCTGTTCCTCATGAATCAATGCAAAGTACTATTGTTTTTCTATTCAATTCACGCTTATTCTTGTTCTAAGATATTTGATGAGCGGATAATTTATACGCTTTTTGGCATTGTTTTTAGTATGTTTTTAGTATATTTTAATTAGTTTTTATTATATTTTTATTAGTTTTTATTTAAAAATCATATCTCTGGACTTTACTATGAGTTTGTGTATTTTTCTGTGATTTTAGGTATTTTCTGGCTGAAATTGAGGGACCTGAGCAAAAATTTGATTCAGAGGCTGAAAAAGGACTGCAGATGTTGTTGGATTCTGACCTCTCTGCACTCGAAGTGGATTTTCTAGAGCTATAGAAGCTCAATTGGCATGCTCTCAATTGCGTTGGAAAGTAGACATTCTGAGCTTTCCATCAATATATAATAGTCTATACTTTACCGGAGTTTTGATAACGTAAACTGGCGTTTAAATGCCAACTTTCTACCCTATTCTGGCATTAAATGCCAGAACTGGCATAAAAGCTGGAGTTAAACGCCCAAAATGGCACCAGAGCTGGCGTTTAACTCCAAAAAGAGTCTCTACATATGAAAGCTTCAATGCTCAGCCCAAGCACACAGCAAGTGGGCCCGGAAATGGATTTCTGTATCATTTACTTATTTCTGTAAACCCTAGGCTACTAGTTCATTATAAATAGGACCTCTTACTATTGTATTTTAATCTTGAGATTTCTAGATATCTTTAGATTATCTTTTAGAGAGCTTCAATTCATATTTTGGGAGGCTGGCCATTCGGCCATGCCTGGACCTTGTTCTTATATATTTTCAACGGTGGAGTCTCTACACCTCATAGATTAAGGTGTGGAGCTCTGCTGTTCCTCATGAATCAATGCAAAGTACTATTGTTTTTCTATTCAATTCACGCTTATTCTTGTTCTAAGATATTTGATGAGCGGATAATTTATACGCTTTTTGGCATTGTTTTTAGTATGTTTTTAGTATATTTTAATTAGTTTTTATTATATTTTTATTAGTTTTTATTTAAAAATCATATCTCTGGACTTTACTATGAGTTTGTGTATTTTTCTGTGATTTCAGGTATTTTCTGGATGGAATTGAGGGACCTGAGCAAAAATCTGATTCAGAGGCTGAAAAAGGACTGCAAATGCTGTTGGATTCTGACCTCCCTGCACTCAAATTGGATTTTATGGAGCTACAGAAGCCCAATTGGTGCACTCTCTATAGCGTTGTAAAGTAGACATCCTGAGCTTTCCAGCAATATATAATAGTCCATACTTTGCTCAAGATTTGATGTCCCAAACTGCCGTTCCAAGTCAGCTCAAAAATTCTGGCGTTTAACTCCAAAACTGGCACAAAAGCTGGAGTTAAACGCCCAAACTGGCACAAAAGCTGGAGTTTAACTCCAAGAAAAGTCTCTACACATGGATGCTCCAATGCTCAGCCCAAGCACATACCAAGTGGGTCCGGAAGAGGATTTCGGCATTAATTACTGATTTCTGTAAACCCTAGGCTACTAGTTCTCTATAAATAGGACCTTTAGCTATTGTATTTTCATCTTTGATAAGTCTTATGCTATCTTAGACACGTTTCGAGGCTGGCCATTCGGCCATGCCTAGACCTTGTTATTATGTATTTTCAACGGTGGAGTTTCTACACACCATAGATTAAGGTGTGGAGCTCTGCTGTTCTTCATGAATTAATGCAATTACTACTGTTTTCTCTATCCAACTCAAGTCTATTTCTTCTCCAAGATATTCATTCGCACCCAAGAACATGATGAATGTGATGATTATGTGACGCTCATCACCATTCTCACTTATGAACGCGTGATTGACAACCACTTCCGTTCTACATGAACAAGCTTGAATGTGTATCTCTTGGGTTTCTAATCTAAGATTGGAACCTTGATGGTATAGGCTAGAATTATTGGCGGCCATTCCTGAGATCCGGAACGTCTAAACCTTGTCTGTGGTATTCTGAGTAGGATCTGGGAAGGGATGACTGTGACGAGCTTCAAACTCGCGATTGTTGGGCGTGTGACAGACGTAAAAGGATCAATGTATCCTATTTCGACATGATCGAGAACCGACAGCTGATTAGCCGATGTTGTGACAGAGCATCAGGACCATTTTCACTGAGAGGACGGGATGTAACCATTTAAAATGGTGATGCCCAACATAAAGCTTGCCATGGAAAGGAATATGAATGATTGGAAGAAGACAATAGGAAAGCAGAGGTTCAAGGGGAACAAAGCATCTTCATACGCTTATCTGAAATCCACTAGTGAATTACATAAGTATCTTTATCTTTATTTTATGTTTATTTTCATCACCTTAAACTCCATAACCATTTGAATCCGCCTGACTGAGATTTACAAAATGACCATAGCTTGCTTCAAGCCGACAATCTCTGTGGGATCGACCCTTACTCACGTAAGGTATTACTTGGACGACCCAGTGCACTTGCTGGTTAGTTGTGCGGAATTGTGACAAAGTGTAATTCACGTTTGAGAGCTCCAAGTCTTTGGCGCCATTGTTGATGATCACAATTTCGTGCACCAAGTTTTTGGCGCCGTTGCTGGGGATTGTTCGAGCTTGGACAACTGACGGTTCATCTTGTTGCTTAGATTAGGTACTTTTAAGATTTTTTAAGAATGAATTCTAGAGTTTCAAGATGATGTTCCCACCATCACAAAAGCTGATTGATTCTCATCAATTTAGCTATTGAATTTAATGTCTTGCTGAAGCTTGGCCAAACATGTCTAATCCTTTTTAGACTGAAGCTTTAGACTAACATTGCATGATTCCTGGAATTCTGATTAAAAGTTTTGATTCTCTTTATTTTCTTTTCTATATAATTTTCGAAAAAAAAATACAAAAAAAAATTTTAAAATCATAAAACCAAAAATATTTTATGTTTCTTGTTTAAGTCTATTGTCTAATTTTAATTTTGGTGTCAATTGTATGTCTTTATCCTTCTAATTTTTGAAAATTTATGCATTATGTTCTTCATTGATCTTCAAAGTTGTTCTTGATGATTTCCTTGCTCTGATCTTTAAATTCTCTTGTTTTGTGTGTTTTGTTGTTTCTCATATGCATTTTTACATTGTTATAGTCCTTAGTATACAAACTTTTAAGTTTGGTGTCTTACATGCATTGTTTATTTGATCTTAGTTGCATTTTTATTGATTCCCATCATCAAAAAATTCAAAAATATTTTTTAAAACTATGTCTTTTGACGAGAGGACTTTTGCGTGGTCTAGAAATTTACGGATAAATCCTCGTTGCAAGTATAGTTTCTAAACCTTCAAAAGTCCTTTCATACAAACGTTTTGGGTGTCACAAGTAACAAACCCCTTAAAAATTGTTAACCGAGTATTCAAACCTCGGGTCGTCTTCTCAAGGAACTGCGAGGAAGTATGTTCTTATTATTGGTTATAAAGGTTGTAATCGGGGTTTAGAAGATGAGAAGCAAGTAATTTAAATGACAAGTAAAGTAAATGGCAATTAAAATAAATAAATACTGTAAAGCAAACTTTTGGCAAGGTAAGAGAAGTCGGAGGTCCAACGTAGTTATCTCTCTCAACTATAATGAAAGTTGAATCTAAACTCCACTTGGTCAACCTTTACTAGGGCAAAGGAAAGTCAGGGGACTAATTAAATTGACCTTTGAATCCTAATTATTTCCTAAGAAAAGGTTGGGATTATTTAAGTTCAGCTCAATAAGCAAGATAACGATTATCAATTACGTTGAGTTTAATAACTGTTGAGTTACTGAATTCTTAACCAGGACCAAAAAGGGAAAAAAAATAAAATTGCTGAAATAATAAAGACGTCCTTAGATGGGAAGCAATGATAACTTAAATCAAAGAGAACAACTATAAACTGAAAATACCTCAAATATCATTAATTCAAAGAACAATCTGTGACATGGAATAATTCATAAATCAAATTATAATAATCAATTCAAATGTTGGAATAAATAAAACTAAAATAAAAGAACATTAAACCTGGGATCCAGAGTTACTCTTAAAACAAGAAGAAATCCTAAATCCTAAAAGAGAGAGAGAGAAGATCTCCCTCTCAACTAAATCTAAATCATTGAAAAGTAAAATATGCGAGCTCTCTTTGAATGGGTGCATTCCCACACTTTATAACCTCTGGTTTATGCTGTCTGTACTTGGATCTGGGCCAAAAAGGGCTTCAGAATTCACTGGGGGCGTATTCTGTAAATTCTGATGCGTGGCCTCTGTCACGCGTCCGCGTGGGTCATGCGGTCGCGTCATTTGGAGCTTTTCCTTGCCACGCGATCGTGTCAGTCATGCGACCGCGTCATATATGTTCTGCTTAAGGCGCGCGGTCGCGTCAGTCATGCGGCCGCATCGCTGCTGATTCGTGCTTGGCACGTGATCGCGTCATCCATGCGATCGCGTGAATACGAGTTTCCTTCAAAGCTCCATTTTGCTTTCTCCTTCCATTTTTGTATGTTTCCTTTTCCATCCTTTAAGTCATTCTGCCTTAGAAAATTTGAAACTACTCAAGACACTAATCACGGCATCGAATGGAAATAAAGGTAATTAAAATAATTAATTTTAAAGCTTAGGAAACATGTTTTTCATTTACATCACATAATAAGGAAGGGAAAGTAAAACCATGCAATTAATGTGAATAAGTAGGTGAAGGATTGTATAAATCACTCAAATTAAGCACAAAAGAACTCATGAAATATGGGTTTATCATCTTTTCAAGTCAATAATACAGAGAATTGAAGATTCAGAACATTCAGCAGAGGAATCAAACAGAAAAAGCTGGGCGTTCAAAACGCCCAGTGAAGAAGGAAAACTGGCATTTAAACGCGAGCTAGGGTACCTGGCTGGGTGTTTAACGCCCAAAAAGGTAAAGATTTGGGCGTTAAACGCCAGAATGGGCACCATTCAGGGCGTTTAACGCCAGGATGACACTAGAGGGAAGAATTTGTTTTTAATTCATATTTTTTTCAAGTTTTCATAATTTTTCAAAATCAAATCTTTTTCAAATCATATCTTTTCAATCATATCTCTTTCAAAATCAATTTCTTTCCATTTTATATTTATTTTTAATATTTTCAAAAATACTTGCTTCAATTCAAGATTTACTTCAAAAATTTTCAAGTTGTTACTTGCCTATTAAGAAAGGATCAAATTTTAAATTTTAGAATCATATCTTTTAAATTCTTGTTAGTCAAGTAATCAACTTTAGTTTTAAAACTTTCTCTTTTTAATTTGATTTTCAATCATATCTTCTCAATCATATTTTTTCAATCACACCCTTTTTCAAAATTAATTTTCAATCATATCTTTTTAATTTCTGATTTCAAAATCTTTTTCAAAAATCACTTAATTTCTTTCTCAATCTTAGTTTTCAAAAACCAATTACCAAATTTTCAAAATCTCTTACTTTAATTTCAAAAATTTCTTCCCCTCTTCTCACATCCTTCTATTTAAGGGACTAAGACTCCTCATCAAGGTGCAATTCGAACTCTGTCCCTCTTGATAAGTTCGAATTCCCTCTTCTCCACCTCCTCCTTCTATTCTTCTTTTCTTCTGACACTTCAAGGAATCTCTATACTGTGACATAGAGGATTCCATACTTTCTTGTTCTCTTCTCTTTCATATGAGTAGGAGCAAAGATAAAAGCATTCTTGTTGAAGCTGATCCTGAACCTGAAAGGACCTTGAAGAGAAAGCTAAGAGAAACCAAAACACAACTCTCTCTAGAGGGCCTAACAGAGCTCTTCAAAGAAGAAGAAACCATGGCAGCCGAAAACAACAACAATGCCGACAATGCAAGGAAGGTGCTTGGTGACTTTACTGCACCTACTCCTGATTTCTATGGGAGAAGCATCTCTATCCCTGCCATTGGAGCAAACAACTTTGAGCTTAAGCCTCAATTAGTTTCTCTAATGCAACAGAATTGCAAGTTTCATGGACTTCCATTGGAAGATCCTCATCCGTTCTTAGCTGAGTTCTTGCAAATCTGTGACACTGTCAAGACCAATGGGGTTGACCCTGAAGTCTACAGACTTATGCTCTTTCCTTTTGCTGTAAGAGACAGAGCTAGAACATGGTTGAATTCACAACCTAAGGAAAGCATGAACTCTTGTGAAAAGCTAGTCAATGCCTTCTTGGCAAAGTTCTTTCCACCTCAAAAATTGAGTAAGCTTAGAGTGGAAGTCCAAACCTTTAGACAGAAGGATGGTGAGTCCCTCTATGAAGCTTGGGAGAGATACAAGCAATTGATCAAAAGGTGCCCTTCTGACATGCTTTCAGAATGGAGCATCATAGGAATCTTCTATGATGGTCTGTCTAAACTATCCAAGATGTCATTGGATAGCTCTACTGGAGGATCTCTTCATCTGAAGAAGACGCCTGCAGAAGCTCAAGAACTCATTGAAATGGTTGTAAATAACCAATTCATGTACACTTCTGAAAGGAATCCTGTAAATAATGGGATAGCTCAGAAGAAAGGAGTTCTTGAGATTGATACTCTGAATGCCATATTGGCTCAGAATAAAATATTGACCCAACAAGTCAATATGATTTCTCAGAGTCTGTTTGAAATGCAAGCAGCAATAGGCAGTACTAAGGAAGCTTCCTCTGAAGAAGAAGCTTATGATCCTGAGAACCCAGCAATGGAAGAGGTGAATTACGTGGGAGAACCCTATGGAAACACCTATAATCCTTCATGGAGAAATCATCCAAATCTCTCATGGAAGGATCAACAGAGGCCTCAACAAGGTTTCAACAACAACAATGGTGGAAGAAACAGGTTTAGCAATGGCAAGCCTTTTCCATCATCTTTTCAGCAACAAACAGAGAATTCTAAGCAGAGACACTCTGACTTAGCAACCATTGTCTCTAATCTAATCAAAACCACTCAAAGTTTCATGACTGAAACAAGGTCCTCCATTAGAAATTTGGAGGCACAATTGGGTCAGCTGAGTAAGAAAATTACTAAACTCTCTCCTAGCACTCTCCCAAGCAATACAGAAGAGAATCCAAAGAGAGAGTGCAAGGCCATAAACACGTCTCCCATGGCCAAACCTGGAGAGGAGGAAGAGGCAGTGATCTCCACTGAGAAAGACCTCAATGGACATCCACTGACCTCCAAGGAGTTCCCTAAAGAAGAACCATGGGAATCTGAGGCTCACACTGAGACCATAGAGATTCCATTAAATTTACTTTTGCCATTCATGAGCTCTGATGAGTATTCTTCCTCTGAAGAGGATGAAGATGTCACTGAAGAGCAAGTTGCTAAGTACCTTGGAGCAATCATAAAGCTAAATGCCAAGTTATTTGGTAATGAGACTTGGGAGAATGAACCTTCATTACTCATCAAAGAACTGGATGACTTGACTAGGCAGAGATTACCTCAAAAGAGACAGGACCCTGGAAAGTTCTCAATCCCTTGTACCATAGGCACCATGACCTTTGAGAAGGCTCTGTGTGACCTAGGGTCAAGCATAAACCTTATGCCTCTCTCTGTAATGGAGAAGCTAGGGATCATTGAGGTACAAGCTGCAAGAATCTCACTAGAGATGGCAGACAATTCAAAGAAACAGGCTTATGGACTTGTAGAGGATGTCTTGGTAAAGGTTGAAGACCATTACATCCCTGCTGATTTCATAATCCTAGAAACTGGGAAGTGTATAGATGAATCCATCATCCTTGGCAGACCCTTCCTAGCCACAACAAAGGTTGTGATTGATGTTGACAGAGGAGAATTGATCATTCAAGTGAATGAAGACTCCCTTGTGTTTAAAGCCCAAGGATATTCCTCTGTAACCATGGAGAGGAAGCATGAAGAGCTTCTCTCAATACAGAGTCAAATAGAGCCCCCACAGTCAAACTCTAAGTTTGGTGTTGAACCCCCACATTCAAACTCTAAGTTTGGTGTTGGAAGGTTCCAACATTGCTCTGAACATCTGTGAGGCTCCATGAGAGCCCACTGTCAAGCTATTGACATTAACGAAGCGCTTGTTGGGAGGCAACACAATCGTTACTATTCTATGATAATTTTCTATTTTCTATTGTTATTTTATATTTTCTGTAGGTTGATGATCATGTGAAGTCACAAAAACAATTGAAAAAGCAAAAACAGTGAAAAACAGAATGAAAAATTGAACACCCTGGAGGAGACAGTTACTGGCATTTAAACGCCAATAAAGGTAGCAGAATGGGTGTTAAACGCCCAGTCTGGCACCATTCTGGGTGTTTAACGCCAGAAAAGGGCACCAGACTGGTGTTTAACGCCAGGAATGGGCAAGAAGATGGCGTTTAACGCCAGGAATGGGCAGCAGCCTGGCGTTTAACGCCAGGATTGGCAGAAAGGGGCGTTTTGCACGCCACTTGGTACAGGGATGAGATATCCTTGACACCTCAGGATCTGTGGACCTCACAGGATCCCCACCTACCCCACCACTCTCTCTCTTCTTCACCCATTCACCAATCACCTCAATACCTCTTCCCCAAAAACCCCTCACCTATCAAATCCCACCATTCTCTTCACCACTCACATCCATCCTTCATAAAACCCCACCTACCTCACCATCCAAATTCAAACCACTTTCCCTCCCAAACCCACCCATAATAGCCAAACCATACACACCCTTCTCACTCCTATATAAACCCATCTTCACTCCTTCATTTTCACACAACCTAAACACCACTTCTCTCCCTTGGCCGAAACACAAAGCCCACTCCATCTCCTCTATTTCTTCTTCTTCTACTCTCTTCTTTCTTTTTTTTCTCGAGGACGAGCAACCTTCTAAGTTTGGTGTGGTAAAAGCTAAAGCTTTTTGTTTTTCTATAACCATTTATGGCACCAAAGGCCGGAGAAACCTCTAGAAAGAGGAAAGGGAAGGCAAAAGCTTCCACCTCCGAGTCATGGGAGATGGAGAGATTCCTCTCAAGGGTGCATCAAGACCACTTCTATGAAGTTGTGGCCAAGAAGAAAGTGATACCCGAGGTCCCTTTCAAACTCAAAAAGGGTGAGTATCCGGAGATCAGACATGAGATCCGAAGAAGAGGTTGGGAAATTCTCACCAACCCCATTCAACAAGCCAGTTCAACTAAGAAGGCATGACCTCAAGCCCGTGACTAGGGGATGGTTGGAGTTCATTCAACGCTCAATTATTCCCACTAGCAACTGGTCCGAAGCTACTATAGACCGGGCTATCATGATTCATAGCATCATGATTAGAGAGGAAGTAGAAATTCATGAGGTTATATCCCAAGAACTCTACAAGGTGGCGGACAAGTCCTCTCCTTTGGCAAGGTTAGCCTTCCTCATCTCATTTGTCACCTTTGCAATTCGGTTAGAATTGACATAAGAGGGAGACATTCTCATTGATGAGGACAAGCCCATCACTAAGAAAAGGATGGAGAAAACAAGAGAACCTCATCAAGAGCATGAGGAAATTCCTCATCATGAAATCTCTGAGATGCCTCAAGGGATGCATCTTCCTCCACAAAACTATTGGGAGCAAATCAATACCTCCCTAGGAGAATTAAGTTTCAACATGGGACAACTAAGGGTGGAGCACCAAGAGCATTCCATCCTCCTCCATGAAATTAGAGAAGATCAAAGAACCATGAGAGAGGAGCAACAAAGGCAAGGAAGAGACATTGAGGAGCTCAAGCACTCCATAAGATCTTCAAGAGGAAGAACAAGCCGCCATCACTAAGGTGGACCCGTTCTTTAACTTCCTTGTTCTTTATTTTCCTGTTTTTCGAAAATTATGCTTTATGTTTATCTATCTTTGTGTCTTTATTACATGATCATTAGTGTCTATGCCTTAAAGCTATGAAAATGAATCCATCACCTTTCTTAAATGAAAAATGTTTTTAATTGAAAAAGAAAAAGAAGTGCATGAATTTCAAATTTTAAAACAGTTTAATTATCTTGATATGGTGGCAATACTATTGTTTTTCTGAATGAATGCTTGAACAGTGCATATTTTTGAATTTGATTGTTTATGAATGTTAAAATTGTTGGCTCTTGAAAGAATGAAAGGAAAAGGAGAAATGTTATCTGATGATCTGAAAAATCATAAAATTGATTCTTGAAACAAGAAAAAGCAGTGAAAAGCTTGGAAAAAAAAAAGAGAAAAGCAAGTAGAAAAAGGCAATACCCCTTTAAACCAAAAGGCAAGGGTGATAAAAAGGATCCAAGGCTTTGAGCATCAGTGGAAAGGAGGGCCCACAGGAATAAAATCCTGGCCTAAGCGGCTAAACCAAGCTGTCCCTAACCATGTGCTTGTGGCGTGAAGGTGTCAAGTGAAAACTTGAGACTGAGCGGTTAAAGTCGTGGTCCAAAGCAAAAAGAATGTGCTTATAAGCTCTGGACACCTCTAATTGGGGACTCTAGCAAAGCTGAGTCACAATTTGAAAAGGTTCACCCAGTTATGTGTCTGTGGCATTTATGTATCCGGTGGTAATACTGGAAAACAAAATGTTTAGGGTCACGGCCAAGACTCATAAAGTAGCTGTGTTCAAGAATCAACATACTTCACTAGGAGAATCAATGACACTATCTGGATGCTGAGTTCCTATAGATGCCAATCATTCTGAACTTCAAAGGATGAAGTCAGATGCCAAAACTGTTCAGAAGCAAAAAGCTAAAAGCCCTGCTCATCTAATTAATACTGATCTTCATAGATGTTTTGGAATTCATTGTATATTCTCTTCTTTTTATCCTATTTGATTTTCAGTTGCTTGGGGACAAGCAACAATTTAAGTTTGGTGTTGTGATGAGCGGATAATTTATACGCTTTTTGGCATTATTTTTAGTATGTTTTTAGTATATTTTAATTAGTTTATATTATATTTTTATTAGTTTTTATTTAAAAATCATATCTCTGGACTTCACTATGAGTTTGTGTATTTTTCTGTGATTTCAGGTATTTTCTGGCTGAAATTGAGGGACCTGAGCAAAAATCTGATTCAGAGGCTGAAAAAGGACTGCAGATGCTGTTGGATTCTGACCTCCCTGCATTCAAAGTGGATTTTCTAGAGTTACAGAAGTCCAATTGGTGCGCTCTTAATTGCGTTGGAAAGTAGACATCCTGGGCTTTCCAGAAATATATAATAGTCTATACTTTGCTCAAGATTTGATGGCCCAAACCGGCGTTCTAAGTCAGCTCAAGAATTCTGGCGTTTAACTCCAAAACTGGCACAAAAGCTGGAGTTAAACGCCCAAACTGGCACAAAAGCTGGCGCTTAACTCCAAGAAAAGTCTCTACACATGGAAGCTCCAATGTTCAGCCCAAGCACACACCAAGTGGGCCCAGAAGAAGATTTCTGCATTAATTACTGATTTCTGTAAACCCTAGGCTACTAGTTCTCTATAAATAGGACCTTTAGCTATTATATTTTCATCTTTGATAAGTCTTATGCTATCTTAGACACGTTCGGAGGCTGGCCATTTGGCCATGCCTAGACCTTGTTCTTATGTATTTTCAATGGTGGAGTTTCTACACACCATAGATTAAGGTGTGGAGCTCTGCTGTTCTTCATGAATTAATGCAATTACTACTATTTTCTCTATCCAACTCAAGTATATTTCTTTTCCAAGATATTCATTCGCACCCAAGAACATGATGAATGTGATGATTATGTGACTCTCATCACCATTCTCACTTATGAACGCGTGATTGACAACCACTTCCGTTCTACATGAACAAGCTTGAATGTGTATCTCTTGGGTTTCTAATCTAAGATTGGAACCTTCGTGGTATAGGCTAGAACTATTGGCGGCCATTCCTGAGATCCGGAACATCTAAACCTTGTCTGTGATATTCTGAGTAGGATCTGGGAAGGGATGACTGTGACGAGCTTCAAACTCGCGATTGTGAGGCGTGTGACAGACGCAAAAGGATCAATGGATCCTATTCCGACATGATCGAGAACCGACAGCTGATTAGCCGATGTTGTGACAAAGCATCAGGACCATTTTCACTGAGAGGACGGGATGTAGCCATTGACAACAGTGATGCCCAACATAAAGCTTGCCATGGAAAGGAGTATGAATGATTGGAAGAAGGCAATAGGAAAGCAGAGGTTCAAGGGGAACAAAGCATCTTCATACGCTTATTTGAAATCCACCAATGAATTACATAAGTATCTCTATCTTTATTTTATGTTTATTTTCATCACCTGAAACTCCATAACCATTTGAATCCGCCTGACTGAGATTTACAAGATGACCATAGCTTGCTTCAAGCCGACAATCTCCGTGGGATCGACCCTTACTCACGTAAGGTATTACTTGGACGACCCAGTGCACTTGCTGGTTAGTTGTGCGGAATTGTGACAAAGTGTGATTCACGTTTGAGAGCTCCAAGTCTTTGGTGCCATTGTTGATGATCATAATTTCGTGCACCAATATTCACTCGTACTTCAACCTGATGGATATGATGATCTGTGACACTCATCATCATCCTCACCTATGAACGCGTGCCTGACAACCACTTCCGTTCTATCTGCAATAGCTTGAGTGTGTATCTCTTGGCCTCCTGGTTCACGACGCATGGTTGCCTCTCCTGACAATAGAGCCTTCCATTTCTTGAGATCAGAGTCTTTGTGGTATAAGCTAGAATCAATTGGCAGCATTCTTGAGATCCAAAATGTCTAAACCTTGTCTGTGGCATTCTGAGTAGGATCCGGGATGGAATGACTGTGACGAGCTTCAAACTCACGAGTGTTGGGTACAGTGACAGTGTGCAAAAGAATAATTGTATTCTATTCCGACATGAGTGGGAACCGACAGATGATTAGCCCTACGTAACCCGTAGTCGGACCATTTTCACTGAGAGAATGGTAGGTAGCCATTGACAACGGTGATCTCCCAACATACAGCTTGCCATAGAAAGGAGTATGAATGATTGGATGAAGGCAATAGGAAAGCAGAAGTTCAAGAGGAGCAAAGCATCTTCATACGCTTATCTGAAATTCCTACCAATGAATTGCATAAGTATCTCTATCCTATTTTATGTTTTAATTATATTTTAATTATCAATTCTCCATAACCAATTGAATCCGCCTGACTGAGATTTACAAGATGACCATAGCTTGCTTCAAGCCGACAATCTCCGTGGGATCGACCCTTACTCACGTAAGTTATTACTTGGACGACCCAGTGCACTTGCTGGTCAGCTGCACGGAGTTGTGTGAAAAGTGTGCGATCACGATTTCGTGTACCAGAGGGTTGCTTTCTTTATTTTGAGGGATGTAGGTTGTAGATTTTTCCTAAAACCTTACTCCGTTACTGCCTCTAAAGAATGCCCCTGGACCTTGGTGTGGGTCTTGGGGCCTCCTTTTGCTGTTGTCTGTTTGTTCCGAGTTGTATCCATATTTGTCCGAGCTATTTTTGTTATGCCCGAGTTGTTTATTTAGTAATCCCTCTCTCTTTTTCTTTGCTGTAGTACTAGTTGACCATGTCTTCCCGCAAAAATATTGTCGAGACATCTTCCAAGGTTCCTGAGAGTATGTCCGACTGGCTGGACTCCCTCGTCCTGATGTGTATTTCTGTAGTTAATTCTGAATTCTGTGCGGAGCTTAGAAAACATCACCGAATCTGTAGAAGTAGGGATCAGGAGAAGAACTACGAGTTGGTAGCACCTGACTTTGATGAAAGGGTTTGCTTTCCTTCTTTGACCCAGGGAGAACGTCCCTTCTTCTATGCCTATGACTATTTTTTCAGCCAGCTGAACATTACTTTTCCTTTTACCTCTTTTGAGACCGACTTGTTGTGGTCGTGTAATGTAGCTCCATCCCAGCTCCATCCAAACTCCTGGGGCTTTATCAAGATCTTTCAGTTACTTTGCCAAGAGTTGGATGTCACACCTTCTCAAACTCTCTTTTCTATATCTCTTTGTTTTGACCAAGCCTGGGACTACCAAAAGAAAGCTTCTTGGGTTTCTTTCAGGTCTGCCCAAGGGCACAAAGTGTTTTCTATGTACGATGAATCTTTTAGGGATTTTAAGAACTACTTTTTTTAAGGTTCGAGCTGTTGAGGGAGCTGGACCATTTTTCTTAGAGTCGAGTGGTGAACCTGCCTTCCCCTTGTGTTGGCAAAAGAATGTTGTGGTGTCTCGATACTCGTGGGAGATGCTTGATGAGGTTGAGCAGGCGTTTGTAACTATGTTGGAGGATATTTGGGGCAACCTCCCCATCTCGATACAAAGAGATTTTTGGGGGACCTCTCTCTTGTCCGAGCTGATCTGAGTAGTGACTGACTTCTTTTGCTCTGTTTTATTTTCTTTCGCTTCTTTTCTTTCCAGTTTGTAACTTGTTTTCTGCTTGATTTGTTTTTTCAGAGATGGCAAAGACCAATGATTCCATGAAAGCCTTTAAGAAGGCGAGGAAGGCTACCGCTACCCAGAACATCTCGGCTAAAGCTGCAGGGGAGAGATCTTCTCAAGTTCCTCCTAAGAAGCCAATCTTGAGCTCTGCTGGGCCGAAGAGGATGATTCCAACTCCTCAGGTTCATTTGATTGATCCTCCCCAGACTTCTACTGCTACCTCTTCCCCTAGTGCCGTCCCTCCTCCAAAAAGCCAGAGGACTGCAGAGCCTTTCAATCTGGATTCCCCCAATTTTGATGCTGTCGGGTTTGTTGATCAACAAATTGCTCCTTATGGTGTTGTTCCTACTGACGATGTATCAATTCTTCGTCATTTGGACTTCATCACTCGGAGCAGTATAAAAATGGCACACATGGTGGCGGCGTTATTTTGGACTGCCCAGGATGTTCCAGTTCACGCAACAAAGGCTTTTGTGGAGGAGGCTAAGTCGGAATATGACCGGATCAAGGGGCTAAAGGAGGAGCTCGAGGTGAAAGTGGCTAAACTAGAAAAAGAGTTGGAGGGTGAGAAGACTCGGGCTACTGCTGCGGCGGCTTCTGTGAATTTGGGTGAGGAGATGGCGTATAAGCATAAGGAGAGTTATGTCCTAGTCTATGGTGAGATGATAGAGCTCAGGGAGAGGTTGAAATCTGCCCAGGCCGACTATACCGAGCTCCAGGGTCATCTTGTAGGTGGCGTGAATGCTGCTTATGAGAATTTGAAAGCTCAGGTTCGAGTTCTTGCGCCCGAGCTCGATCTTACCCTGTTCAGCTTGGACAACACTGTAGTAGATGGTAAGGTTGTCCCTGATGGCTCGGATGATGATGATGTAGATGTGGACCCTCCTCCTGTGCCATCTGCCAAAGCCTCTGTTGCCCCGCCTTCCTCAACTCCAGCAGCTGAGGTCGGCCAGCCCGAGTCCGACCCTGATGTCCAGATCTTGAACCGGGATGATGGGACGGTAGATGTGATACCCCTTCATACTCGTCCTCCTTCACCCCGAGATACTGCTACTGGGGAGTCTTTGGATCCTTTGTAATTTTCTTTGATGTATTGTGTATAGCCCGGTCTGTGGGTTTTTAAACTCTTATTCCTGTGACTTATGTTCTGTTTGACTTGGATATTTTGGTTGCTTTTCTATAGCAACTTTATTTTTAGAAAAAAAAAGTAGTTTCTTAGGCTCTTGGGGTCGACTTCAAGCGGCCTCTTGAGTCCGCTATTTGTGATATGCTTGTCTGCATCTTTTTGACACTTTCTGGAATCTTGAGAGTGTTGGAATCTTGCTGTCCGACCTCTTTTGATTGCCTTTGTGCTTTATTTCCTGCTTTAGTTGAAGCTAGCTTTGTTCAACTAGTCTTCTTCGCATTATTTGATACAATACTTGTAGATTGATTTTATTGAGGTCATGGCTTTCTGGGTCCGACTTGGGTCCCTTATAGCGCATGCCTTCTGTCGGCCGACTTCTTCATCTCGGTCTGTTTGAAGTTATTTCTAGTAATCCATTTTGTTTGGACCTTGTCAGGTCTCTTTTTATGGATTACTTATTTATAACTTTTTGTAGCTTTGTCGGGCCGACTTCGTCATTTCGGTCCCTTCTAAGTTATTTTTGGTAATCCATATTATTTGGACCTTGGTCAGGTCTCTTTTATGGATTACTTTTTATAATTTTTGTGGTTTTGTTGGGCCGACTTCATCATGTCGGTCCATTCTAAGTTATTTTTGGTAATCCATATTATTTGGACCTTGGTCAGGTCTCTTTTATGGATTACTTTTTATAACTTTTGTGGTTTTGTTGGGCCGACTCCATCATGTCGGTCCCTTCTAAGTTATTTCAAGTAATCCTCTTTTTTAGGGCTGGCCAGGCCTCTTTCTAGGGATTTACTTTTTATAACTTTTGTTGTTGTAGTCGACTGGTCCGACTTCTTTATGTCGGTCCGTCTTGAAGTCATTTCTAGCAATCCATTTTTGTTAAGGCCTCATCAGGTCTCTTCCTATGGATTACTTTTTGATAACTTCTTGTATTATTCTATTTTTGCCACTTTTTATCTTGCCGATTTTGTAGAAATTGAGTTTGATCCTCGCTTAGTCGACCTTTGATGAATTCGGTTTTCATCTTCGTTGATCTTTATCGTGATCGAGCAGTGAATTTGTTTTCACTTTTTGCCGATCTGTAGCTTTATAATCGGGTGATGAATTTTTTGCGTTTCAAATTAATGCGTCTTGATAAAGAGGATTTGTAGAAAATCTGAAAAAACTTTATTCGAAAGAGAAAATATGCAAATATATACATGTGGGTGCTTTACCCCTCTAAGTCAAGTAGTTTATAGATCTTGGCTTGGCACCTCGTTAAAAAACCTTTTCAGGAAAAAGAGTGCGCCTTATCCTAAGATCTTTATTACCTCCTAACTATAATACCTTCTTAGGTTGCAGGCGTGCCATGACCTTGGTAGCTCTCGCCCCTCGAGTTTGGACAGCCTGTAGTAGCCCTTTTCGAGTACTTCTATGACTCGGTAGGGTCCCTTCCAGTTTGCTGCGAGTTTTCCCTCTCCAGGTTGACATGTTCCGATATCATTTCGGATTAGGATGAGGTTATTCTCAGCAAAACTTTGCTGCACTACCTTTTGATTGTATCTTGAGGCCATTCGGCGTTTTAGCGCCTCTTCTCTGATCCGAGCTCTTTCCCGTATTTCAAAAATTAAGTCAAGCGCTTCTTTTTGGAGTTGGGAATTGGCCTCTTCACTGTAGAAGATCGTTCTGGGGGACCCTTCTTCGATTTCTACTAGGATCATTGCCTCCATTCCGTAGGCTAGTCGGAAGGGTGACTTTCTTGTCGTGGAGTGTGGAGTTGTCCGATATGTCCATAGGACTTGTGGGAGCTCTTCAGCCCAGGCTCCCTTTGCATCTCGTAGTCTCCGTTTTAGCCCAAAAAATATAACTTTATTGGCAGATTCTGCCTGTCCATTAGCCTGGGGGTGTTCTACGGACGTCAATTGGTGCTTTATTTTTAAGTCGGTCACCAATTTTCTGAAGCCTGTTGATGCGCATAAACGTGTTATGCTACGATGTAGGAAATTGCACTATCGGCAAAATTCCTTCCGGCAAGTGCACCGGTTATCGTCGTCAAGTAAAAACTCACAATAGAGTGAGGTCGAATCCCACAAGGATTGGTTGAGTGAGCAATTCGGATTAGAAGTGTGTTCTAGTTGAGCGGAATCAAGATTTGAGATGAGAATTGCGGAATGTAAAATTGGCGGGAAAAGTAAATGACAAGAAAATTAAATGGCTGAATCTTAAATTGCATGAATTAAAGAGCAGAATGTAAATTGCTGAAATTAAAAGGGAATGGGGATGATTGCAAGAATTGAATTGCAGAATGTAAAGAGAAAGTGGAAATCAGAAATGGGGAATTCATTGGGTTTAGGAGATATTGAAATCTCCGAATCAAAACATGTAAATCTCTTCCTCAACCAATGCATTCATTGAATTTTGCTTGGCAATCTTATATGATTGGATCCCAATTCCTTGGCTCACCAATGCTCTCTAAAAACAAACAAATTCCCAATCCCTTGGTTTAAATGTTCATAAGAAGAGATGATGCTTGATCACTGATTATACCACACAATTTCATGAACCACAATTTGGTAGGATTACATGTCACAATATCCATCCAAACCCCAATCCAATCCACTGTGAGAAAGCTTCTCTAGCATGAATCCTCCATTCCTTTCCCAAGGCTCCGAAGGATTCCAAGTATGAGTAGTCTCTTTCCCAAGATAACTACTCAATGGAATTAGATCGAGAAGCTTTCTAACAAAATTCAAGAGAAAAGATTGAAGAAGAAGATAAACTATTATTGATTCATTGAATTACAATAGAGCTCCCTAACCCAATGAAAGGGGGTTTAGTGAATCATAGCTCTGAATTCAATTACAAAGGAAAAGAAACTAGCTAAAAGTGAAAGTAAAGGGTTCCTTCTAACTTAACTTCTATCCTATTTATACACTTTCTATATTGAGCTTCAGTTGTGCTTCTTGGGCTTTGAGGCCTCTCCTTGCTTTCCTTTTGCCTTGGGTTTATGATCCATAATCTTGATGAGGTTGTTGATCCAGATCCTGTAACATTTATTGAGCCAACTTAGTGATAATCAAATAATGACACATGACTCAATAAATTGAGATTTCAAACTCATCAATCCTTCAGGCCCAATCCCATAAACCATGATATTCAATTGGGTTTCATACCAAAGTAAGTTTAAGTTAATAATTGTGCTCAAAGACTAACTTAAATCACAATATTTTTGGCCCAGAAACCCTTTTCAAGAGTGGCGTTTAAGTTGTAGTTTAAGCTTAAACTGCAACTTAAACGCCAGACACTTCCAGTGAGGCCATTTGTAGAAGCACGTTTAAGCTTCAGTTAAGGTTAAACTGAAGCTTAAACGTGGAAATGGAAGAAGGTAGCCCTGGAGAGTCATGTAGTCGAACACGTTTAAGCTTCAGTTTAAGGTCAAACTGAAGCTTAAACGTGGAGATAGGAGGGGCAGCCCTGGAGGTCGAACACGTTTAACCTCCAGTTTGAGGTCAAACTGGAGGTTAAACGTGGAAAAGGGTGGAGGCATACTGGAAGTCGAACACGTTTAACCTCCAGTTTGAGGTCAAACTGGAGGTTAAACGTGGAAGCTTGGAATGGTGGCCCTGGAGGTGTCGAACACGTTTAACCTCCAGTTTGGGGTCAAACTGGAGGTTAAACGTGGAGATGGAGAGAGCAACCCTGGAGTGAAAAAACTATCGAACACGTTTAAGCTCCAGTTTGAGTCAAACTGGAGCTTAAACGTGGAATGGCCCCTGGTACTCTTCCTGGTTCTGGCGTTTAACCTCCAGTTTGAGGTCAAACTGGAGGTTAAACGTGGAACTCCTCCCTGGGTGGCATACTCATTCTGGCGTTTAACCTCCAGTTTGAGGTCAAACTGGAGGTTAAACGTGGAATGCTCCTTAAGTGAGGCTTTTCATTCTGGCGTTTAACCTCCAGTTTGAGGTCAAACTGGAGGTTAAACTTCAATCCCAGCATTTCTTATCCTTCATGATTTTGGCGTTTAAGCTCCAGTTTAGGCTTAAACTGGAACTTAAACTCCACATGTGATATTCAAGCTTCCTTTATTGATTTTGTTGCTTCCTTGCTTAGCCTCTTCTTCCCTGAAATCATCCAAACAATTGCATCAAAGTCTTGCAAAATTTCATGAGAAATCTTTCATTCATAGCATTTAAGTAATATAACTAAAACTCATGGAATTTGCATCAAAATCATATTGTTTGGATGGTTCATTACTTTGTTCTTCATTTAACCATTTTTGGTTACTTTAAGCTCAAGAAAATGCATAAAACAACTAAAACTAACAGAAACATGCTAGTGAAACTAGCCTATGATGTCTTGGCATCACCTGTGTCTGTGAATTGAGTGCCATTGTCTGTGGTAATAGAGTATGGAACCCCAAATCTTGTGACAATGTTTCTATATAGGAATTTTTGACTTCTTTGAGAAGTGGAGTTAGCTAGGGGTTCTGCCTCAATCCATTTTATAAAATAGTCTACCCCGATGATGAGGAACTTGACCTGTCCTGATCCTTGAGGGAAGGGCCCAAGGAGGCCGAGTCCCTATTTTGCAAATGACCAGGGTGAGGTTACGCTGATGAGCTCCTCTGGTGGGGCAATGTGAAAATCAGCATATTTCTGACATGGTGGACATGTCTTTACGAATTCTGTTGCTTCTTTTTGTAAAGTTGGCCAATAGAATCTGGCTCAGAGTACTTTTTTGGTGAGAGCTTGTGCTCCGAGATGGTTGCCACAGATGCCACTGTATATTTCTTCTAAAACTTCCTTAGTGTGGAAGTCGGCACACATTTTAATAGTGGTATTGAAATCCCTCTCTTGTATAGAGTATTGTTTATGATGGTGTAGTATTGTGCCTCCCGTTTTAACCTCTTTGTCTCCTTCTTACCTATGGGGAGTGTTTCTGTTTTGAGGTAGTTAATTATAGGAGTCATCCATCCTTGATCCAAACCTGTTATGACTAGGACCTTTTCTTCTTTCGAGATTGACGGGTTCTATAGTATCTCCTGGATGAGGCTTCTATTGTTGTCCCCTGGTTTGGTGCTGGCTAGTTTTGAGAGTGCATCAGCTCGAGCATTCTATTCCCGAGGTATGTGGCGGACCTCATACTCTTCGAGTTATTCGAGCTATTCTTTCGTTTTGTCCAAGTACTTTTTCATGGTGGGATCCTTGGCTTGGTAGCTCCCTGCTATTTGTGAGGTGACTACTTGTGAGTCACTGAAGATGATAAGTTTTTGGGCTCCGACCTCTTTAGCCAGCCTCAAACCAGCTAGTAATGCCTCATGTTTGGCTTGGTTATTCGAAGCAGGGAACCTGAATTTGAGGGAAAGTTCAATTTGGGTTCCCTGGTTACTTTCAATTATCACACCTGCGCCACTTCCGATTTTGTTCGAGGAACCGTCTATGTAGAGATTCCATTTTGTAGGGATTTCCGGGGTGTCCGTAAAGTGTGCAATGAAGTCGGTCAGATACTGTGATTTGATGGCTGTCCGAGCTTCATATTGAAGGTCGAATTCGGACAACTTGACTGCCCATTGCAAAATTCTTCCTGCTAAATCTGTTTTCTACAAAATGCCTTTTATGGGCTGGTTGGTCCGAACCTTGATGATGTGGGCTTAGAAATATGGACGAAGTCATCGAGACATTAGTATGAGAGCATAGGCGAATTTTTCTATTTTTTGGTAGTTCAGTTCGGACCCTTATAGCGCCTTGTTGACGAAGTATATAGGTTATTATCCACTTTCGTTCTCTCTGACCAGTGCTGAGGCTACTGCCCGATTTCCTACTGCGAGGTACAATACAAGTGGTTCTCCTTCCCATGGCCGAGTCAGAATAGGTGGTTGTCCCAGGAACCTTTTAAAATTCTGGAAAGCCTGTTCGCACTCCGTTGTCCATTCAAACTTCATTCCCTTCCCTAGAGTGGCGTAGAAGGGGAGAGATCTTATTGCTGATCCGGCTAGAAATCTGGACAAGGCCGCCAATCTTCCATTGAGTTGTTGTACTTCTTTGACACAGGTCGAACTCTTCATGTCGAGTATAGCTCGGCATTTATCCGGATTTGCCTCGATTCCTCTCTGTGTGAGCATGAAACCTAAGAATTTTCCAGCTTCTACTGCGAAGGTGCATTTTGCAGGGTTAAGTCACATGCCATGCCTTCTGTTCATACCCTGGGTCGAGCTGTCAGACCCGGGATGATTAGCGACAAAGTGACCGACCTCTTCAGGTCAAACCATCCGACCTCTTCTCAAAGAGCTCGGCCAAATCGCTATAGGAGCCCAAAGCAGGCCCAAATAAAGGAGCACAGCCCAAATCTAAAGGCGGTCAGAGCCCAGAAAGATAAGGCGGCTCCCTAAAGGATAAAATGACTTCACTCAAAGATAAGATAAGATAAGATAACTATCTTATCTCCAGAAAGGTCACTCCCCACCATTATAAATACACTAGAGCACCCAAGTATAACTCATACTCTGATTCTACTAAAAAACTGTTTAATACCCTTGCTAACTTAAGCATCGGAGTCTCTTGCAGGTACCCCCCACCCTCCGGTGACAAAGGATCAGCTGCACAGCCAGTCCCAACAAGTCGGGCGCGACAGCTCCTGCCGCCACTCCCCAGTCGGACACATCAGCTCTGACCAGTACAGAAGATCTCGTCCGAGATTGACCTACAGTTTCAGGTAACCCTCAGAACACCTTCTTATAGTGTCGACTACTTGGGTGAGGTCGGACAGTAATGACTCCTCACTTTGTGTCTTTATTAACATGTTGATGAGCGGATATTTTATACCCTTTTTGGCACTGTTTTTATATAGTTTTTAGTATGTTTTAGTTAGTTTTTATTAGATTTTTATTAGTTTTTTTTCAAAAATCACATTTTGGGACTTTACTATGAGTTTGTGTAATTTTCTATAATTTCAGGTATTTTCTGACTGAAATTGAGGGACCTGAGCAAAAATCTGATTCAGAGGCTGAGAAAGGACTGCATATGCTGTTGGATTCTGACCCTTCTGCACTCGAAGTGGATTTTCCGGAGCTACAGAGGCCCAATTGGCGCATTCTCAATTGCGTTAGAAAGTAGACATCCTGGGCTTTCCAGTAATATATAATAGTCTATACTTTTCCCTAGATTTGATGGCCCAAACTGGCGTCCAAATATAGCCTAAAACTTTCTGGCGTAAAACGCCAGAACTGGCACCTGTTTCGGCGTTAAACGCCCATTTTGGCACCGAGGTTGGTGTTTAACACCAACTTGGAGTATATGCACGTGTAAACTTGAAAGCTCAGCCCAAACACTCACCAAGTGGGTCCCGAAAGTAGATTTCTGTACTATTTGCACTTAATTACTCATTTTCTGTAAACCTAAGTTCCTAGTCTAGTATAAAAACTACTTTTAGAGATTTATTTTGTACCTCATGATATTTTTCACATTTCATATTATATCTTTGACGGCATGAGTCTCTAAACCCTCGGACACAGTCCGCTGCAAAGCCTTCCCGACTAGCTTAACCAAAACGGCGATTAAGTAGTTCGACAATCTACCCCCCAGGTCCATCTCAAGCTTCGACGACCTGGCCAAAAAGTTTCTAGCTAGATTCTCTATCCAGAAAGACAAAACTAAGCACGCCCCAAGTCTATTAGGAATCAAACAAGGAGATCGGAAAAGTCTCCGTAGCTACATGGAAAGATTCAACAAGGCATGTTTAGACATACAAAGTCTGCCCACAGAAGCGGCCATTGTGGACCTCATCAATGGCTTGCAAGAAGGGCCTTTTAGCCACTCCATATCGAAAAAGCATCCCACATCTCTAAATGAGGTACAGGAACGAGCAGAGAAGTATATCAACATGGAGGAAAACTCTCGATTAGGAGAGACCTCAAAATCTGGATTCTCCTACTCTTCCCGAGATAAGGACAAGGAATCCAAGAAAAAAGATCAGGTCGAGGAAAAGATAAAAAATACCACAATTATACCCCTTTTTGGGTATCCCTTGTGGATGTCTACAGAGAAGTATGCCATACCGAAAAGATACCTCCAGTTCGACCACTCAAAAGCAAAAAGGAGGAGGAAACCGGGCTGAATATTGTGAATATCATCGAATCTATGGACATTCCACCAACGACTGTTTCTACCTAAAAAATATCATAGAAAAACTGGTAAGAGAAGGAAAGTTAGATCGGTATTTGGCAAGCCGAGTAGACGATCCCAGAAAAAGAAGAAGAGATGAAGATGTCAGACGGGCTGAACGACTACCTCGTACGCCCGAAAGACACGTCCACATGATACACGGAGGATTTGCGGGAGGACAGATCTCCAAATTATCTCACAAAAGACATCTTAAAGAAGTATATCATGTCGAGGAAAGGGAGGAAACACCCGACATCCCCACAATTACTTTTACCAAAGAGGACACATCCGGAATTATCTCAGGACACGACGATCCTATGGTCATCACTATCATATTGGCGAATACAAATCTTCACTGCACACTGATAGACCAAGGAAGCTCCGCCGACATCTTGCTCAAAACTGCCTTTGACAAGCTCGGGCTGGAAGAAAAAGAACTCAGAGTATATCCGAACAGCCTGTTCGGACTGGGAGATACCCCAGTTCAACCACTTGAATACATCTCACTACACACGACCTTCGAACAAGGAAACAGTCAAGAACACTCAAGATAGACTATATCGTAGTCGACGTGAGTTCGGCCTACAATGCCTTAATAGGATGGACAACATTAAATCAGCTCGGCGCAGTAGTCTTGACCCCACATCTATGCATGAAGTTCCCAACTGCGAAAGGGATAGCTACAATAAAAGCAGACCAGAAGACGGCGCGCCGCTGTTACAATGAAAGTCTAAACCTCAGAGGCAGAAGAGAAGAATTCCACACAATTGAACATGGTGGAGTTCAGAGGCAGGAAGAACTCTGCCCACAACCCGAAGATGAATTAGAGCAAGTCCAGATCGAAGACGCCCCAGACATAACAACTAATATAGGTACAATCCTAAACAGAGATATAAAAGATTCACTCGTACAGTTCTTACGAGATAACGTCGACCTCTTCACATGGAAGGCTGCAGACATGCCAAGCATAGAGCCCAAACTAATGTGCCACAAGTTAGCAGTCTACCCAGAATCTCAGCCAGTACAACAGAGACGTAGAAAGCTTGGACCAGAACGATCCCAAGCTGTGGAAGAGCAGGTACAAGCTCTATTGGAGGCAGGATTCATACGGGAAGTCAAGTACCCACTATGGCTAGCTAATGTCGTCTTGGTGAAAAAATCAAATGGGATGTGCACCGACTACACGGATCTCAACAAAGCCTGCCCGAAAGATCCTTATCCACTCCCAAGTATCGACGCTCTAGTGGATGCCTCCTCCAGATATAAATACCTCTCATTTATGGATGCATATTCGGGATACAATCAAATCCCAATGTATCCACCCGACAAAGAAAAAACTTCATTCTTAACCCCAAAAGCAAACTACTGCTACATCGTCATGCCTTTTGGACTTAAAAATGCGGGAGCTACTTATCAGAGATTAATGAATAAGGTCTTTACGGATCATATCGGAAAAATCATGGAAGTCTACGTGGACGATATGTTAATAAAGACGCAAAGTAAAAAAATGTTACTGTCTGACCTCACCCAAGTATTCGACACTATAAGAAAGCATGGCATGCGACTTAATCTTGCAAAATGCACCTTCGCAGTAGAAGCAGACAAATTCTTGGGTTTCATGCTCACACAAAGAGGAATCGAGACAAATCCGGATAAATGCCGAGCCATACTCGACATGAAGAGCCCAACTTGTGTCAAAGAAGTACAACAACTCAATGGAAGGTTGGCAGCCTTGTCCAGATTTCTAGCTAGATCGACAATAAGATCTCTCCCCTTCTACGCCACTTTAAGGAAGGGTAAGAGGTTTGAATGGACAACGGAGTGTGAGTAGGCCTTCCAAAATTTCAAAAGATTCCTGGGACAGCCACCTATCCTAACTCGGCCACGGGAAGGAGAATCACTTATATTATACCTTGCAGTAGGAAATCGGGCAGTAGCCTCAGCACTAGTCCGGGAGGATGACAGAGGACAACAACCTGTATACTTCATCAGCAAAGCATTACAAGGATCTAAGCTGAACTACCAAAAGAGAGAAAAATTCGCCTATGCTCTCATACTAACATCTCGACAACTTCGTCCATACTTCCAAACTCACACCATTAGGGTTCGGACCAACCAACCCATAAAAGGGATTCTGCAGAAAACAGACTTAGCAGGCAGAATTTTGCAATAGGCAGTCAAGTTGTCCAAATTCGACCTTCAATACAAAGCTCGGACAGCCATCAAATCGCTATATCTAGCCGACTTCATTACAGACACCCCGGAAATCCCTACAGAATGGAATCTCTATGTAGATGGTTCCTCAAATAAAATTGGAAGTGGCGCGGGTGTGATAATCGAAAGCGACCAGGGAACCCAAATAGAACTTTCTCTAAAATTCGGGTTTCCCGCCTCAAACAACCAAGCTGAATATGAGGTGCTACTAGCTGGTTTGAAGCTGGCTAGGGAGGTTAGAGCTCAAAAGCTTATCATCTTCAGTGACTCGCAAGTGGTCACCTCACAAATAGTAGGGAGCTACCAAGCCAAAGATCCCACCATGAAAAAGTACCTAGACAAAACCAGGGAATAGCTCGGACAACTCGGAGAATATGAGGTCCGCCACATACCTCGAGAACAGAACGCCCGAGTTGATGCACTCTCAAAACTAGCCAGCACCAAACCAGGGGGCAACAATAGAAGCCTCATCCAAGAAATGCTACAAAACCCGTCAATCTCGGAAGAAGAAAAAGTCCTAGCCATAGCAGGTCAGGATCAAGGATGGATGACTCCCATAATCAACTACCTCAAAATAAAAACACTCCCTACAGATGAAAAGGAGGCAAAGAGGTTAAAACGGGAAGCACAATACTACACTATCATAAACAATACCCTATACAAAAGGGGGATATCGATACCATTGTTAAAATATGTGCCGACTTCCAACACAAAGGAAGTTTTAGAAGAAGTACATAGCGGCATCTGTGGCAATCATCTCGGAGCACAGGCACTTACCAAAAAGGTACTCCGGGCAGGATTTTATTGGCCAACTCTACAAAAGGAAGCCATAGAATTTGTAAAGACATGTCCACCATGTCAAAAACATGCCAACTTTTACATCGCCCCACTAGAGGAACTCATCAGCGTAACCTCACCTTGGCCATTCGCAAAGTGGGGACTCGACCTTCTCGGACCTTTCCCTTAGGGATCGGAACAAGTCAAATTCCTCATATTAGGGGTAGACTATTTCACAAAGTGGATCGAGGCAGAACCCTTAGCTAACGCCACGACTCAAAGAAGTCGAAAATTCCTATATAGAAATATTGTCACAAAATTTGGAGTTCCATACTCCATCACCACAGACAATGGCACCCAATTCACAGATACAGGGTTCAGAAAGTTGGTGGCCGATCTGAACATAAAACACCAATTCACTTTCGTAGAGCATCCCCAGGCCAATGGACAAGCCAAAGCTGCCAACAAAGTCATATTGGCTGAGCTAAAACGGAGATTACAGGAGGCAAAAGGAGCTTGGGCCGACGAGCTCCCACAAGTCCTATGGGCATATCGAACAACCCCACATTCCACCACAAAGGAATCACCTTTCTAACTAGCCTATGGAATGGAGGCGATGATCCCAGTGGAGGTCGAAGAAGGGTCGCCCAGAGTAATTCACTATAGCGAAGAAGCCAACTCCCAACTTCAAAGGGAAGAACTCGACCTACTTCCAGAAATCTGAGAAAGAGCTCGGATCAGGGAAGAGGCATTGAAACGTTGAATGGCTTCAAGATATAATCAAAAGGTAGTGCAACAAGGTTTTGCCGAAAACGACCTCATCCTAATCCGAAATGATATCGGAACAACTCGATCTGGAGAAGGAAAGCTGGCAGCAAATTGGAAAGGACCTTACCGAGTCATAGAAGTACTTGGAAAGGGCTACTACAGACTGTCCGAACTCGAAGGGAGAGAGCTTCCTAGGTCATGGCACGCCTGCAACTTAAGAAGATACTACAGTTAGAGGTAATAAAATCTTGGGATAAGGTGCACTCTTTTTTCTGAAAAGGTTTTTTAATGAGGTGCCAAGCCAAGATCTACAAATTACCCAACTTGGAGGGATAAAACCCCCACATGTATATATTCGCATTTTCTTTCGAATAAAGTTTTTTAGATTTCTACAAATTCTCAAGACGCATTAAGTATAAAACGCTAAAAATTCATCGCCCGATTACAAAACTACGAGATCGGCAGAAAGTGAAGATCAAATTCACTGTCTGACCACAATAAAGACCAAAGAAGGTGAAAACCAAATTCATCAAAAGGTCGACAAGGACGAAACCTAACTTCTACAAAATCGACAAAGATGAAAAAGCGACAGAATAATGCAAGAAGTTATCGAAAGTGATCCATAGATAGGACCTGACGAGGTCTTAATAAATGGGTTGCTAAAAATAACTTAAAAGACAGGCCGACGTAAAGAAGTCGGACCAGTCCACTACAATAATCAAAGTTATAGAAAGTCAATCCCTGGAAAGAGGCCTGGCCAGCCCTAAAAAAGAGGATTACTAAAAATAACTTAGAAGGGACTGACGCAAGGAAGTCGGTCCCAAAATCAACAAGTTATAAAAAGTAATCTCTGAAAGAGACCTGACGAGGGTCCAAGAAAGAGGATTACTAAAAATAACTTAGAAGGGACCGGCGCAAAGTAGTCGGTCCTAAAATCAACAAGTTATAAAAAGTAATCACTGAAAGAGACCTGACGAGGGTCCAAGAAAGAGGATTACTAAAAATAACTTAGAAGGGACCGACGCAAGGAAGTCGGTCCCAAAATCAACTAGTTATAAAAAGTAATCCCTGAAAGAGACCTGACGAGGATCCGAGAAAGAGGATTACTAAAAATAACTTAGAAGGGACCGACGCAAGGAAGTCGGTCCCAAAATCAACAAGTTATAAAAAGTAATCCCGGAAAGAGACCTAACAAAGGTCCAAGAAAAATGATTACTAAAAATAACTTAGAAGAAACCGACATAAAGAAGTCGGCCTCCCCCAAACAAGTTACAAGAGTAATTCCTAAAAGGAGACCTAACAAAGTCCAAAAGAAAGGATTACTAGAAGTAACTTAGAAAAGACTAATACGATGAAGTCGGCCTCCCAAAAACCTTAACGTTATAAAGGTAATTCCTAACAGAGACCTCACAAAAGTCCCAACAAAATGGATTACTAGAAATAACTTCAGGCCAACATAAGGAAGCCGAAATACAAGTTGGATCCAAACATTCACAACCTCAGAGGAATCAATCCACAAGTATAAAATACAAAGGCAATCCAAAGAGGTCAACAGAGTTCCAACACTCCAAAAAACCTAAAAAGGTACCAAGGCAGAGGCAAACAGACATGTTATGAGAAACATAAAGTTATAATAATAACAAACTCAAGAGGCCACCAAAATCAGCCCTAAGAGCTTGGAAACTATTTTGTTTTTCAAAATGAAGTTGTTAAACAAGCAACTAAAAGAGTATCAACAATCAGCAATCACTATTTACAAAGTAAAGAGTTCAAAAGCCCACAAGCCGGGCTATCTATACAAACATTCAGAAAAATCACTTAAGATCTGAAGGCTTCTCGGCAGCATCAACACGGGGTGAAGGAGGGCGAGTCTGAAGAGGCATTGCATCCACTGTCCCATCATCCCGATTTAAGATCTGGCAATCAGGTTCTGGTTCGAGGTGACCAACCTCAGAAGAAGGAGCTGAAGAAGTCGGCACAACAGAGGCTTTGGCGACAGGCACAGAAGGAGGTTCAACATCACCGTCATTAGTGTCGTCAGGAACAATCTTGCCATCCTTTACAACATTGTCCAGACTGAAGAGAGTAAGGTCAAGCTCGGGGGCAAGAACCCGAACCTGCTCCTTCAGGTTCTCATAAGCAGCATTTACGCTGCCCACAAGGTGACCCTAGAGCTCGGCATAATCAGCCCGGGCAGACTCCAACTCCTCCCTGAGACGCATCACTTCCCTATAGGTCGTGACATAGCTCTCCTTGTGCCTCAATGCCGTGTCTTCAGCCAACCTCACAAAAGCTGCCAAGGCAATAGAACTAGCCTTTTCGCCCTCAAACTCCTTCTCCAGCTTGGTCACTTTCACTTGGAGCTCCACCTTCAAATCCTTCATCCTGTCGAACTCCAGCTTAGCCTCCTCCATTAAGGCCTTGGTAGCATGAATGGGAAGATCTTGGGCAGTTCGGTACATGGCAGCCCCCATATGTGCCATCTTGATGCTTCTCCGAGTAATAAAGTCCAAATGGCGAAGAAGAGAGACATCGTCAGTAGGGATGGTACCATAAGGACCGATCTGCTGATCGACAAACTCAACTGCATCAAAGTCAGGGGCATCAAGGTTAAAAAGCTCAGTTGTTTTTTGTTTTTTCGGAGGAGGAGCGCCAGAGATAGTAGCAGAAGCTTGCGAAGGATTAACCAAATGAACCCGGGGAGTGGGGATCATCTTCCTCAGCCCAAGTGAGCTCGGTACGGAGGGCTTCGACTGAACATGAGAGGACCCCTCCCTGGCTGCCTTGGTCGAGACGTTTTGAGCTGCAGTAGCCTTCCTTGCCTTTTTAAAGGCCTTCATGGATTCATTATTTTTAATCATCTCTGCAAACAAACATCACAGCGAGAAGTCAAGTTATGATTCAGAAAAGAAAAGAGATAAACTCGACAGAATAAGCAAAAATAAAAGAGAAATCAACCACTACCCAGCTCAGCTCGGAGGAAAGAGGGATTTCCCAGGAATTTCTTTGTATCAAGATGGGGAGGCTGCCCCCAATTTTCTTCCAACACAGTCACAAAGGCTTGCTCAGCCTCATCCAATATCTCCCATGTATATTTAGACACCATTACATTCTTTTGCCATTCCAAAGGAAAGGCGGGCTCATCATTCTCATCCAGAAAAAAGGGGCGAGCTCCTTCAACAGCTCGGACCCTGAAAAAGTAATTTTTGAAGTCGCAAAAAGATTCATCAAACAAGGAAAAAACCTTCATCCCTTGGGAAGCTCGGAAAGAAACCCAGGCGGCCTTCTTCTTAACCACCCCGGGCTTTGTCAAAACAAAGAGATAAAAGAAGAGGGATTGTGAAGCAGGGATATCTAGTTCATGACACAGCAACTGAAAGATTTTTATAAAACTCCAAGAGTTGGGGTGAAGTTGAGATGGAGCTACATTACAAGACCACAAGAGGTTGGTCTCAAAAGGGGGTAAAGGAAGAGTAACATTCATATGACTAAAAAAGAAGTCGTACGCATAGAAAAAGTGGCGTTCTCCAGTAATTCAGGTAGAAAAACAAACCCTTTCCTCATAATTGGGAGACACAAGCTCATAGTTCTTTTCATCACTACCATTACTACAAATCCTGTGAAATTGTCTAAGCTGCTGACAAAACTCAGAATCAACCAACGAAACACATAGAAGAACCATAGAATTCACCGAATCAGCCATGCCCTCAGAGACTTGGGAAGATGTCTCAACAATATTTTTGCGAGAAGACATAAGGTCAACTAGTCCCACAACAAGAAAGAAGAAAATAGATTACTAACCCAAACATCTCGGACAAAGTCAAAATCAACTCACAGCAGAGCATGACTCAAGCATACAAACAAGTGTAAAGGAAAACCCCAAGACAAGGTCCAGGGGCATCCTTTGGAGGCAGTAGCAGAGTAAGGGCTCAAGAAAAACAAAAAATCCACAAGACTAACATCCCAACAAAAACTCTCAGCAAATAAAAGCCCTTTTCCAAAAAGCAACATTTCGAGAAGAAAAAATATAAAGTCAAAACAAAGTCACCAAAGGAGCAATAAAATGGCAGTTCAATCAAGAAGCAAACAACAAAACGCGCCAAGCAGAGGACGTTGAAGACACAACCTTTTTTCAAAAGAATCAAACGAAGCTATTACCTCAGAAAGCTACAACATCAAATAAAGAGGTAACAAAACGTGCAAAACCCAAAAACCCTCAAGCACCGGGTGAAATACTAGAAACATGCATCACAGCAACGATTGAAAGTAGAACCAAAGCTTCACCAAAGAACCGAAGACAGAGCGACGAAAAAAGTAAAAAAGAAGCTGAAAGTAGAACCAACCTGAAAAAAGCAGAAAGCTTCAAAGAAGATGGAATCCGGAGTCGCCCTTTCACAGCAAGGAAAGCACTAATAATCGCCAAGCAACGTCGCAGGGAGAAACGCAAAAACTGCAAACTTCAGGCGAAAACAGAAACTGAGAAAGAAAAGGAAAGTTATGGAGAAAAGAAACTGTTTTCCTGAGTGTGAAATTCAAAATAGAGAGGCTAAGGGAAACGGTGCAATTAAAAACCAATTAATGAGGGTATTAAACCCTCGCACATTTCCAAGGCTAAGAGCGCTAATACAAAAGCGGGCGCTTTTACCGCTTTTAAGAAGAAGCAAAAGAAAACGTTCCACATTCAAAAGAAGACTCTGCAAAGAGGAAATCGACAGAATGCTCGAGTTCAGCTTCACTAGAAAAGGATCGAAGTCCTAAAACTAAGACTCGACCACAAAAGAAAGACCAAGCTCGAGCAGGGGCATTGTTTATACCCTGGGTCGAGCTGTCCGATCCGGGATGATTAACGACAAAGCGACCGACCTCTTTAGGTCAAACCATCTGACCTCTTCTCAAAGAGCTCGGCCAAATTGCCATAGGAGCCCAAAGCAGGCCCAAATAAAGGAGTACAGCCCAAATCTAAAGGCGGTCAAAGCCCAGAAAGATAATGCGGCTCCCTAAAGGATAAGATGACTTCACTCAAAGATAAGATAAGATAAGATAACTATTTTATCTCCAGAAAGGTCACTCCCCATCATTATAAATACACTGGAGCACCCATGTATAACTCATACTCTGATTTTACTAAAACCCTATTTAATAACCTTGCTAACTTAAGCATCAGAGTCCCTTGCAAGTACCCCCACCCTTCGGTGACAAAGGATAAGCTGCACAGCCAGTCCCAACAAGTCGGGCGCGACAGCTCCGGCCGCCACTCTGCAGCCGGACACGTCAGCTCCGACCAGTACAGAAGATCTCGTCCAAGATCGACCTAGAGTTTCAGGTAACCCTTGGAACACCTTTTTATATGTGTTGAATACTTGGGTGAGGTCGGACAGTAATGACTCCTCACTTTGTGTCTTTATTAACATGTTGATGAGCGGATATTTTATACCCTTTTTGGCACTGTTTTTATATAGTTTTTATTCAAAAATCACATTTCTGGACTTTACTATGAGTTTGTGTGTTTTTCTATAATTTTAGGTATTTTCTGACTGAAATTGAGGGACCTGAGCAAAAATCTGATTCAGAGGCTGAGAAAGGACTGCAGATGCTGTTGGATTCTGACCCTCCTGCACTCGAAGTAGATTTTCCGAAGCTACAGAAGCCCAATTGGCATGCTCTCAATTGCGTTGGAAATTAGACATCCTGGGCTTTCCAGCAATATATAATAGTCTATGCTTTGCCCGAGATTTGATGGCCCAAACTGGCATCCAAATATAGCCTAAAATTTTCTGGCGTAAAACGCCAGAACTGGCACCTGTTTCGGCGTTAAACGCCCATTTTGGCACCCAGGGTGGCGTTTAACGCCAACTTGGAAAGCTTAGCCCAAACACTCACCAAGTGGGTCCCGGAAGTAGATTTCTGCACTATTTGCACTTAGTTACTCATTTTCTATAAACCTAAGTTACTAGTCTAGTATAAAAACTACTTTTAGAGATTTATTTTGTACCTCATGACATTTTTCACATTTTATATTATATCTTTGACGGCATGAGTTTCTAAACCCCATAGGTTGGGTGAGGAGCTCTGCTGTGTCTCAATGGATTAATGCAATTACTACTGTTTTCTATTCAATCACGCTTGATTCTATTTTAAGATACTCACTCGTACTTCAATCCGGAGAAGATGATGACCCGTGACACTCATCATTATTCTCACAATTATGAATGCATGCCTGACAATCACTGCCGTTCTATCTGAGCTTAACGTAGTCATTGGGCGACAGCTTGAGTGGGTATCTCTTGGGTCTCTGATCCACGGACCGAGTCTGTGAGATCAGAACCTTCATGGTAGAGGCTAGAACCAATTGGCAGCATTCCTGGGATCCGAAAAGTCTAAACCTTGTTTGTGGTATTTTGAGTAGGATCTGGAAAGGGATGACTGTGAAGAGCTTCAAACCTGCGAATGTTGGGCGCAGTGACAATGTGCAAAAGGATAGAGAGATCCTATTCTGACGCTAGCAGAAACCGACAGATGATTAGCCGTGCGGGAACTGTACATGGTATTTTTCATCCGAGACGAGAAATCCACAGTTGATTATCCATACAGAGACCGTGCCTGGTATTTTTCACTGAGAGGATCATACAGCCTGCCATGTAAGGAAGCTATACGTGTTTGGAAAAGAAGACAGTAGAAAAGCAGAGATTCAGGCGACAGAGCATCTCCGGAACCTCAACCTGTTCCTCATTACTGAATCACAAGTACCTTTTAATTCATGTTATTTGCTTTTCATAACAAAAATCATTTTTATCATTAATTTCTTGACTAAGATTTACAAGATAACCATAGCTTGCTTCAAGCCAACAATCTCCGTGGGATCGACCCTTACTCACGTAAGGTATTACTTGGACGACCCAGTGCACTTGCTGGTTAGTTGTGCGGAGTTGTGAAAAGTGTGAATCACAATTTCGTGCACCACATGTCATCCACGTATACTTCCATGACTTTCCCGATGTGGTCTGCGAATACTTTATTCATTAATCTTTGATAAGTGGCTCCTGCGTTTTTTAGTCCGAATGGCATGACGATGTAGCAGTAGTTTGCTTTTGGGGTTAAAAATGAGGTTTTTTCTTGATCAGGTGGGTACATTGGAATTTTATTGTATCCCGAATAGGCGTCCATAAACAAGAGGTATTTGTATCCGGAGGAGGCATCCACCAGAGCGTCGATACTTGGGAGTGGATAAGGATCTTTTGGGCAAGGTTTGTTGAGATCGGTGTAGTTGGTGCACATCCGCCACTTCCCATTTGATTTTTTCACCAAGACGACGTTAGCTAGCCATAGTGGGTACTTGACTTCTCTTATGAATCCTGCCTCCAGTAGAGCTTGTACCTGCTCTTCCACAGCTTGGGATTATACTGGCCCGAGCTTTCTACGTCTCTGCTGTACTGGCCGAGATCCTGGGTATACTGCCAGCTTGTGGCGCATTAGCTTGGGGTCTATGCCCGGCATATCTGCGGCCTTCCATGCGAAGAGGTCGACATTATCTCTTAAGAACTGTATGAGGGACTCTTTTACGTTTCTTTTTAGGATTGTACCAATGTTGGTCGTTTTATCTGGGATATCTCCGATCTAGACTTTCTCTGTCTCGCCTTAAGGTTGTGGACGAAATTCTTCCCGCCCTCGAACTCTCCCGAGTTTGATGGTGTGGATTTCTTCTCCTTTGCCTCTGAGGTTTAGACTTTCGTTGTAATACCGGCGCATTGTCTTCTGGTCTGCTCTTATCATGGTGATCCCTTCTGTGGTTGGGAACTTCATGCACAGATGTGGAGTCGAGACTACTGCGCCGAGCTGATTTAGCGTTGTCCGACCTATCAGGGCATTGTAGGCTGTACTCACATCGACCACGATGTAGTCTATGTTGAGTGTCCTTGACCGGTTTCCTTTTCCAAAGGTTGTGTGAAGTGAAATGTATCCAAGTGGTTGGATTGGAGTGTCTCCTAGTCCAAATAAGCTGTTCGGATATGCTCTGAGTTCTTTTTCCTCTAGGCCGAGTTTGTCGAAGGCGGTTTTGAACAATATGTCAGCTGAGCTTCCCTGGTCCACCAGTGTGCGGTGGAGATTAGCGTTGGCCAATATGATGGTGATGATCATGGGATCATCATGTCCCGAGATAACGCCAGCTGCGTCCTCTTTAGTGAAAGTGATAGTAGGGAGGTCAGGTGCTCCTTCTCCTCCTTTGACATGATATACTTCTTTAAGATATCTTTTGCGAGATGATTTGGAGATTCCTCCTCCCGCAAATCCTCCGTGTATCATGTTGACATGTCTTTCCGGGGTACGAGGTGGTCGTTCAGTTCGTCCGACCTCTTCGTCCCTTCTTCTTTTTCTTGGCTCATCTGTTTCGCTGGCTAAGTACCAATCTAGTCTCCCCTCTCTTACCAATTTTTCTATGACATTCTTCAAATTGAAGCACTCATTGGTGGGATGTCCATAGATTCGATGGTATTCACAGTATTATGTTCGATTTCCTCCTCCTTTCTTACTTTTGAGTGGGCGAGGTTGAGGTATTTTTTCAGTATGGCATACTTCTCGATAGACATCTACAAGAGACACCCGAAGAGGGGTGTAATTGTGGTATTTCTTGATCTTTTCTCCTTGCTGATCTTCTTTTTTCTTGGACTCTTTATCCTTATCTCGGGAGGAGTAGGAGAATCCGGACTTTGAGGTCTCTCCTAGTTGAGAGTTTTCCTCCATGTTGATGTATTTCTCTGCTCGTTCTTGCACTTCATTCAAAGATGTGGGATATTTTTTCGATATGGAGTGACTAAAAGGTCCCTCTCGTAAGCCATTGATGAGACCCATAATGGCTGCTTATGTTGGCAGACTTTGTATGTCCAGACATGCTTTGTTGAATCTTTCCATGTAGCTGTGAAGACTTTTCCGATCTCCTTGCTTGATCCCTAATAGGCTTGGGGCGTGTTTAGTTTTTTCATTCTGGATGGAGAATCTGGCTAGAAACTTCTTGGCTAAGTCATCAAAGCTTGAGATGGACCTAGGGGGCAGATTGTCGAACCATTTAATTGCTGTCTTCGTCAAGGTAGTCGGGAAAGCTTTGCATCGAATTGCATCTGAGGCATCGGTGAGATACATTCTACTTTTGAAATTACTAAGATGATGGCTGGGATCTGATGTGCCATCGTACGGAGTCATGTCAAGGGGTTTGAAGTCTTTTGGGATTTTGGCCTTCATGATCTCTTTGGTGGATGGGTCTTGATCCTTGCGGGGGCTATCTTCGTGGCTGGATCGAGTATTTTTAGCTTTGAGATCGGCTTCAAGCTTTAGGAGCTTGTTTTCTAATTCTCGGTGTCGCCTAGCTTCCCTTCGTAGGTCTCTCTCGACTTCCCGTTGATATTCGACTTCTTTTTCAAGTTGTTTTAGGCGATCTTGAAGTGCCTCCATGACTCCTGCGCTTGGCGAATTTTTGTCTTTGTTAGGCCGAGAAGTATCGTCTAGTGTGACATCCACGTTCTTATGTGGCGTTCTGTTCTCCAAATCAAAATTGTGGTCGTTGTCAAGGTTGTCCGCCATGGTGATGGGATGACTTCCAGGTCCCCGGCAACGGCGCCAATGTTCCGAGGGTTACCTGAAATTGTAGGTCGATCTCGGATGAGATCTTCTGTGCTGGTCGGAGATGACGTGTCCAGCTTGTTGGTGGTGGCCGGAGTTGTCGTGTCCAACTTGTGGGACTGGCAATGCTGCTGATCCTCTATCACCGGAGGGTGGTGGTACCTACAAGGGACTCCGATGCTTAAGTTAGCAAGGGTATTAAGCAGGTTTTTTGTAGAATCAGAGTATGAGTTATACCTGGGTGCTCCAGTGTATTTATAATGGTATGGAGTGACCTTTCTGGAGATAAGAAAGTTATCTTATCTTATCTTTGAGTGAAGTCATCTTATCTTCAAGGGAATCGCCTTTATCTCTCTAGGCTTGGGCTGCCTTTGGATTTGGGTCGTGTTCCTCTGTTTGGGCCCTTTTTGGGCTTTCCTGGTGGTTTGGCCGAGCTCTTTAAGAAGAGGCCGGGTAATCCTGACCTGAAGAGGTCGGTCGACTTGTCGTCAATCAGCCCGGATCGGATAGCTCGACCCAGGGTGTGAACAGGAGGTTTCATAGGATTTGTGGGAATAGGGAGCAGGAGAAGAACTACGAGCTGGTGTCCCCCGACCCTGAGGAGAGGGTCAGTTTTCCTCCTTTAAGTCCGGCAGAGCGTCTCTTCTTTTACGCATATGACTGCTTCTTTACCAAGTTAGGTATTACCCTTCCCTTTTCTGAGTTTGAGTCCGACCTCCTTTGGAACTGCAACCTTGCCCCTTCTCAGCTCCATCCTAACTCTTGGGCTTTTATCAAGATTTTTTAGCTACTGTACCAGGAATTGGGTGTCCGACCTTCCCTTAGTCTTTTTCTTTATCTGTTCGTGCTGACCAAGCCGGGGGCGGCCAAGAAGAAGGCCTCTTGGATCTCCTTCCATGCTACCCAAGGAAGAAAGGTGTTTTCTATTTTTGATGACTCCTTTCATGATTTTAAGAATTTCTTCTTTAAGATTCGGGCGGTGGATGGTGTTCATCCCTTTTTTCTTGATGAAAATAAGGAGCCCACCTTTCTCCTTTGGTGGCAAGGGGAGTTTGTAGTTCAGAAATATTCGTGGGAGAGTTTAGATGAGGCAGAGAGGGCCTTTGTGGCTGTTTTGAAGGAGCACTGGGGGGAGCCTCCTCATTTGGACACAAAGAGGTTTTCAGGAGATCCTGCTCTTCTTCATTCCGAGCTAGGTAATGCCCGACTTCTTAAAAAGAAATTTATTGTTATTTGCTTGTCATTTGTCCATTATGTGACTTGTTTCTGTGATATCCCTTTTTTCAGAGATGGTTGTCAGCTCTGATTCAATGAAGGTCCTGTGGAAGACCAAGAAAACGGTGGCCGCCTAAAACATCCAAAAGAAGACGTCGGGGAAGGGTTCTACCCAGGTCCCCCCGAAGAAGCCGGATTCTGATCCTCAGGGTCCGAGGAAGGTCATCCCGACCCCTCGAGTTTGAGTGGCCTCTACTGATCCACCTCTGGTGACTTCTGGTGATGCCTCCTCTCCTTCTTCATCAGAACCTTCTCCCAAGAGGTCGAGGATTGCTGATGCTTATGATTTTAATGACAAGGACTTCGACAGCGTGGCCTTTGCTGCAGAGCATATCGCCCCGTATGGTTTCGTTCCAACTGATGATGTGTCCATTCTTCACCATCTTGATTTCATATCTAGTAATAGCATCCGGATGGCCAATCTTAGTACCGCTTTGTCTAGGGATTTCAAGAAGTCTCCTATCCATGCTACTAGTGCCTTCCTTGAGAAAGCTAAGGCTGATTATGATAGGGTAGAGGGGTTGAGGCTTGAGTTGGAGGCAAAGAATATTGGGCTAGAGCTTTCTGCAGAGAGGGAGAAGGCCCGGGCTACTGCTGCGGAGGCGGCTGCCAATTTGGCTGAAGATATGGCCAAGAAGGCTAAGGAGAGTTACACTCAAACTTATGGCAAGCTTTTGGAGGTTAAGGAGAAACTGCAGTCTTCTTACGATGATTACGCCGAGCTTCAAGGCCACATAGTGAATGGCATGACCACCCTGTATGAGAATTTGAAAGCTCAGGTCTGAGTTCTTGCTCCAGATGCCGACCTTACCTTGTTTAGTATGGACAACATTGTTGAAGATGGTAAGATCGTGCCTGCTCCTGATGATGATGAGATTCCCGTGCCGGATCCTTCTGCCAAGTCTTCTCCAGTAGCTTTTGCCGAAGCATCCCGACCTGAGGCTGATCCCGATTTGAAGATCTTGAATGGCCCGGATGGTGTTGTCGAAGTTGTTCTGATATCAGTCATCCCTCCTACTCCTCAGGACGCGGGGACAGGAGCGAAGTTGGATTCCCTATGACTCTTTCTTTTATTTCTCTTTTAACTATGTATTGGTATAGTCCAACTTGTGGACCTTTGAACTCTTGGTTTTGTAATTTTTTTTGGATAACTCTCTGACGCTCATAGTTGCTCCTTAGCAACTTTTAGTTTTTTAAGCAAAACACTTTTACTCTTAGGTTGCTGTTGGGTAACCTTCGAGTTTTAATGTTTTAATTTTTTGAGACTTTTGTCTTTGATTATTCTTGTGGTGTGTTGGCTTTGGCTTTTGAGAAGTGTTCCCGTCTCAGGCCGCTGTTTTACCCCTTCCCGGTTTCCTTCTCGGGGTGGCATTCCGTTGCGGGTTTTGGCCTAGCCATTTTTTAGGTGTTGGTCTTTTCTGATCAACATCTTTCCTGATGACCTCGGGGTAGTGTTCTTTCAGGAACTTCTACCTTTGGTGTGTCGGTCTGCGCTACTTCCAATTGTGTTGACAACTTTTTATTCTGCTTTGGCGATATCGTCATTGCAGCTTGGCGGTTGGTGTTGTAGGCTTTTAGTTGGTCTCCAATAACTTTCTAGGTAGTGTTCTATTCTAAACTTCTTACCTTTTTAGCTTATTTGGACGATCTTGTTTAGCCTTGTTTGGATTTGTGACCGCTTACGCTTTTTTAAGTGGCATCCTTTTCGAACTCCTACCTTTTAGCTCAGCAGTTTTTTGATACTAGGTTTTTCAACCTTTTTCGACCTTAGGAAGGTTCTGTTCCCTTTTTTAGTGATCCTTTACCTGGTCCAACTTCTCTGTCAGGCCTTTTCAAGTTATTTTCTACAACCCTATTTTTTGTCCGACCTCGTCAGGCCGCTTTGTACGGGTTGCTATTATAACTTCTCACATTAATTTTGGCTTTGTCGCTTCACCTTGCCGACCTCTATCTGGTCGGACGATGAATTTTGCATTTTTTCGAGCATAAATTAATGCGCCTTGGTAGGAAACTTTTTTAGGGTATCTCTATATTTATCAAAATAAAATGTAATGAATTAAAAGCGTAAGTAAGAGTACGTACATGTGTGGGGCTACATTGCAAGTCGGGCTGCCTCGGGGTCTTGGACCGGTGCCTCATTAAAAAACCCTTTAGTGGGAAAAAGAGCACACCTTGGCTCAAGGCCTTTTTCTAGCTATAGTACCTTCTTAGGTTATAGGCGTGCCATGACTTCGGGAGCTCCCGCCCTTGGAGGTCGGCCACCATGTAGTAACCTTTTCTTAGTACTTCCGTGATCCGGTATGGGCCTTTCCAGTTTGCTGCCAGCTTTCCTTCTCCTGACCGTCCTGCTCCAATGTCATTTCGGATTAGGATGAGGTCATTGGTAGTGAAGCTTCGTTGGATTACCTTCCATTTGTACCTTGAGGCCATTCGACGCTTCAGGGCTTCCTCTCTGACCCGAGCTCTTTCTCGGACTTCTGGAAGCAGGTCGAGTTCTTCCTCTTGTGCTCGGGAGTTGGCGTCCTCGTTGTAGAAGATCACCCTAGGGGATCTTTTGTCTACTTCTATAGGGATCATTGCCTCCATTCCATAAGCAAGTCAGAAGGGCGATTCCCCGGTGGTGGAGTGTGGCGTCGTTCAGCATGCCCATAGGACTTGGGGGAGCTCTTCAGCCCAGGCTCCTTTCGCGTCCTGTAATTGACGTTTTAACCTGGCCAATATGACTTTGTTGGCGGCTTCCGCCTATCCGTTGGGTTGTGGGTTTTCCACCGAGGTGAGCTGGTGCTTGATTTTTAGGTCAGCGACCAGGTTTTGGAAGCTCGTGTCGGTGAACTGTGTCCCATTGTACGTGGTGATGGGGTGGAGAACTCCAAACCTTGTGACAATGCTTCTATATAGGAACTTCCGACTTCTCTAAGCGGTGGCGGCAGCCATGGCTCTGCCTCAATCCACTTTGTGAAGTAGTCTATTCCTACTATGAGGAATTTGACTTGCCCTGATCCCTGGGGGAATCATCCCGGGAAAGCATGGCTTTGGTGTTCCCAGCTCTGTAGGAGACTCCGGCTGCGGAGATAAGATCGGAGACCAAGGCGGGAAAAGGTAAGTTGCCCGCAATTTGTACGTGTCCCATGGCATTCTGGATGTGTCTTGGTAGGTTCAGAGGCTGGTCTGTAAGGATGCACCATAGTAGAACGGTCATGTCCGCAGTTATAGAAGTTATAGTAAATACTGGTTGCAAGTATAGTTACTAAACCAAGCAATCAACCTTTCTTACAAACGTTTTGGTTGTCACAAGTAAAAAACCTTTCTTACAATAAAATGACACCAAACTTAAAAATTTTTAGATCAAAACGAAGAAAACAATTAAGAACAACTTGAAGATCAAGATGAACACCAAGAAAAATTTTTTTGAAAAATTTTTTAATAACTAAATAAAAACTAATAACCTCTTAATTTAAAAAAAAGCAAAAATAAAAACAAAAATAAAAACAAATAAACAAGCAAAAAGCAAATATTTACAATAACCAATAATAAGGCACACGTTTGCAATTCCCCGGCAACGGCGCCGTTTTGAAGAACTGAAGATTGATGGTTTAGAAGTTATAGTAAATACTCTTACAAGTATAGTTATTAAACCAAGCAATCAACCTTTCTTACAAACGTTTTGGTTGTCACAAGTAACAAACCCCTTTTTAAAATTGATAACCGAGTATTTAAACCTCGGGTCATCTTCTCAAGGAATTGCAGGGAGGTGTTCTTATTATTGGTTATGAGTTTGTAAATTGGGGGTTTTGGAAAGAAGGAGCAAGTAATGTAAGATAATAAGTCATTAAAATAATAAATAACAAAGCTCTTGGCAAGGTATAAGAACTGGAAGTCCTATCCTGGTTATCCTTATCAATTGTGATGAGAATTGGATTTTTTTCCACTTTGTTAATCTCTAACTATGAAGGTAAGTTAAGTGGATGAATTAATTTTGATTCCTCAGGTCCTAGTCTTTCCTTGGGAAAGGCTAGAATTATTGGAATTTAAAATTAATTCTTGAAGAATTCCAATTTTCAGTCAACAATGAGTTTGATAACTCAAGTGTCTCCAATGACTCAACCAAAGCCAAAAGGGAGAAATTATAAATTAAATTAAAAGCATCAATATAAATAAAGCAAAGCAATCTTAAATCTGAAATACCTCAAATAATATTAATTAAGAAAATCATAATATGAATGCAGCATAAGCCAAATAGGCAACATAACTAATATAAGCATTAAAGTATCTGAAATTAAGAAATAAATATAAAGTAAAAGAACATTGAACCTGGGATTTAGGGTCACTCCTAAAACTAAGAGAAATCCTAAATCATAATCCTAAGAGAGAGGAGAGAACCTCTCTCTCTAAAAACTACATCTACTCCTAAAATTGTAAATTGTGAAAGCTTGTTTATGAATGGATACATTCCCCCACTTTATAGCCTCTAATCTGTGTTTTCTGGGCTGCAAACTGGGTCAGAAATAGCCTAGAATTCGCTGGTTGCGAATTCAAACACTCTGATTTTTTGTCACTGCGACACAGCCACGTGGATTACGCGTTCGTATTGCCTAGCATCAGGGAAACCATGGCATATTATATATCAAATCGAAACCCCGGACGTTAGCTTTCTAACGCAGCTAGAACTGCGTCGTTTGGACCTCTGTAGCTATAGTTATAGCTGTTTGAGTGCGAAGAGGTCAGGCTGGACAGCTTAGCAATTTCTCTAACTTCTTGTATTCCTTCCACTTTTGCATGCTTCCTTTCCATCCTCTGAGCCATTTTTGCCCTGTAATCTCTGAAATCACTTAACACACATATCAAGGCATCTAATAGAAATAAAAGAGGATTAAACATAGGGAACTTAAGGCCAAAGAAGCATGTTTTCAATCAAAGCACATAATTAGGAAGGCAAATGTAAAACCATGCAAATAGTATGCATAAGTGGGTAAAGAGTTGATAAAAACTACTCAATTGAGCACAAGATAAACTATAAAATAGTAGTTTATCAACCTCCCCACACTTAAACATTAGCATGTCCTCATGCTAAGCTCAAGAGAAGCTATAAAGGAATGAAGAGGAAAGTAAGAATGTATGAAATGCAACCTATCTATATGAATGCAACTACATGTGAAATACTTTTACCTACTTGGTTAAAAGTAAATAAGCTCTTCAAGACAAACATAAACCAAATTTCACTAATTCAAATAATACAATAAAAAGAAAATAAACTTGTAAGAAGACAGCTCATGAAAGCAGGGAACATAGAATCAAGCCTTGAACCCTCACTGGTAGTGTATATCACTCTAGTCTCTCAAGTGTATAGGGTAATTCACTCTACTCTTCTCTAATCATGCTTTCTAAACTTTGTTCTTCATCTAACCAATCAACAAATATCTAATGTACCAATGCAAACATCATGAGGTCTTTTTAGGGTTGTAATGGGGCTGGGGTAAAGGTAAGGGTACATGTATATGGCTAAGTGAGCTTTATAAATTGAATCTTTAATTAACCTAAGCTTTCACCTAACATACATATACTCTATATAAGTCTAGAATTATGCCTAGCTACCCATAGTCTTCACTTTTGCATTACATACTCATGTATCAATTTTTCTTTAATTTTATCACATATGCATTGATCTTTTATTAACTTAACGTTGGGGTAATTTTTTCCCCTTATTTATTTATATTATATATATATATATTTTTTTTTTCTCTTTTTCTCTCTTTTTTTTTATAGAGACATAAAAACTAAAATAACATATCAATGCATATGAAATTTTTAATTTTCTGTTTTACATGAGTAGGTACCCAAATTTTCCAATATTCAAAATTAGAAACATGACACATTCCCTTATTAACCCAAGTTCCCACAGTTTCCTCACACTTAATTGTTACACAATCCCTATCTTAAGCTAACCAAAGATTCAATTGGGATATTTAATTGTTTTTCTGCTTAAGACTAGTGATGTGGTAAAATACAGAACAAATGGAGATTAAAAGGCTCAAAGTGGCTGACAAGGGTGATTTAAAGGGTAGGCTTATTTGGGATAAGTGAGCTAAAATCAAACGATGGCCTTAATCATATGCAAGCATGTAAATGCACTAAATAATGGACACATAGATTGGAACAAAGCAAAGATTGCAATCATAGGGAAGAAAACACACAAGAATAAAAATTTATGGTTAAATAATGTAACCATGTAAGTCAGCTCAAAGTCTCACAGGTTGTGTGTTCTTTGACTCAAAAACCATGTTCCAAATACAACTTCAAACAAATTTTAACATAAAAAATTTTTCAATTTAAATTAGTGAAATATTATAAAAAATTCTTGAAAAAGAAAATATTACTTTATCCAAGTAGTAACTAAATGCACAAAATCAAACAAACATGCAATTAAATATGCAAATGCAGCAATGAACAAACAAAGAAAATAAAATATTGGTGTTGAGATAGAAGAGTAACCAACCCATGGAGATCGGTATCGACCTCCCCACACTTAAAGATTGCACCGTCCTCGGTGCATGCTAAGATGTGCAGGTGGACGGGTTGTTCCAACTGATGCTTTTCTTCAAGGATTGTGCAGATAGACTTGTCTGTCTCCCCATGTAAACGTCTTCCGGTTCTCTTCTTGGTGGCCATCCTGAAAGAAAAAGGGAAGAAAGGTAACCCAATAATAAAGATAAGAAAATAAATGAAGTATGGTTGGGTTAATGCCAAATGAAAAGGGTCTCATTTACATGGAAGCTTCAACATGTACGTGAGAAAACAATATAAGCCATGGCATACCAGTGGTGCAAAATTTGCAACAAAGGGGAGGAGTGCAAGATAATATAAATTAATGTCAATGCAAAATTAATACAAATATGATAAAAGATTAGCATTGACTTAAATAATATTACCCAACAGTGTAAAACAAGTCACTGAGCACCAAAATAATTCAAGAGAAGAGGCAATAGTTAAATAAGAAAATCAACACTAAAGAAAAATAATGAATTTAGAAAAAAAAAGAAAAATATGCACTAAATTAAAATGCAATGAATGAAATATTCAAATAAATTAAGTAAAATAGAATGAAGGTGAAAAGGAGTGAGAAGTGAAAGAAATAAAGTAAGAAAGAAAGAAGAAAAGATAGAAGAAATTAGGATTAGAAAAGATAAGAAAAATAAGGATTTGGAGAAGAAAAGATAAGATATTTTGGCTGATCCGAATAAGTTGTACGACGCAGGTGACGCGGTCGCGTGGGTGACGCGGTTGCGTGGTGCGCAATAAGGTCAGGCGACGCGGACGCGTGGGTCACGCGATCGCGTGACCTGATTTGTGCGATTGGCCCGAGTGCAGCCTCGCGGTCGCACAACTCTCTGTTCGAAACTTGGTATTGCCAAAATCTAGGGTGACGCGATCGCGTGGTCGACGCGATCGCGTGAGTGACCATTATGAGGATATGACGCGGTCGCGTCGGTCGCGCGTCCGTGTGGAAAGGTCTGTGCGTCTAGCACCAGTCGAGCATCACTCCAGCTCATCTTTTGGCCATGCACCCTTTTGACGTCGATTTTCAGGTCACGCGGCCGCATGGATGACGTGGTCACGTGGGAGGCCAAAGTTCCCACATGACGCAGACGCGTCGGCGACGCGGTCGCGTGGGGTCAAATTATGCTAAAGGCGCGCCTCCAGCCACGCTCTCGCATGACTCTCTGTTTAATTTTTTTCTTCCTAACGCACTAGTGACGCGGACGCGTCAGCAACGCTGTCGCGTCGCGTGCGTGCTTATTTTTATTTATTTTTTTTGATGCATTATGCAGAATGCAATGCTTAAGATGAATGCTATGCATGATTTCAGGTTCAATAGTATGACAAAATAAAAGAAAACTCGAAAACAAATAAAACTAAATAAAATTGAAAAAGGAACAATCATACCATGGTGGGTTGTCTCCCACCTAGCACTTTTAGTTAAAGTCCTTAAGTTGGACATTTGGTGAGCTCCTTGTCATGGCGGCTTGTGCTTGAACTCATCAGGAATCTCCACCAATGTTTGTAATTCCAGTAGCCTCCGGGATCCCAAACAAGGCACGTAAAGCCCTTGAGCAGTTTTAAACAGGTTCTCAGGCTTCCAGTGTTCTGAATGTTAGAACAGACTCCAGGATCCCAAACTTTGCTTTTACACCCGTCTTTGTGTTGATCATCATTTTTCCACTTGGGTGGTGAACAGTCAAAATTCTCACTGAGACATCCAAACAACTTCCTAGACCCATTCAGTTGAGCTTTATACCAACCTTTGTGTTTAAACTTAAAGCTTCCAACCATAATGAACCTTGTAGGACAATTCTTACCACTGGCCATCTTCCTCTTACTCTTAATGCCACAAAGTGCTCTAAGTTGACCATCCGTCTCCAGTAGCCCATATTCAAGTGGGATTAGAAAGCTAAGGGATATAAATTTTATCCACTTGAATGTTGTGAAGGATGATGGCAACTTTGGGGCAGGGGTCTCCAATAACTTTGGCAAGGTGATTTCAAGCTCCACTCCCTTGTGCTCTTCTCTGACAACTTCCACCTCTTTGCAAGTTTCTTCAATATCAACCTCTTCCTCTTGGTAGCCTTCTTCCAATTCAATATCTTCTTCATTGCTCACCAAGGGAATGGGAGGTTGTGCTTCTGCTTCTTTAGTCTCCATCTTTTGATCGACCTCTTCCAAGTCTTCAACTATGATATGCCTTGGAGGTTGTACACCCTCTTTGGCATTAAACTCAAATGTCTTGGAAGGAGGTTCTATGTCTTGACTTTCCCATGGAGGTTTAGCATCTCCCAAGTCTTCAACCACTTCTTCCTCTGCAACTATTATGGCTTCCTCTACTTGTTCCAATACAAAGCCATGTTCCTCATTGTCCACTGAAGTTTCTAGTGTCTCCTTCATGCTTTGCTCTTCTTTTGATTCTCCACATGTAGCCATGGGAGTTCTTTGAGTGCTCAGATATTGGGAAGCTAGTATATTAACTAACTCGCCTAAGGCGGCCACAAAATTTAGCACACTTTTATTCATCCTTTCTTGCCTTTGAAGAATAACACGAAGTCTGTCATCCATTGGAGGTTGGGGTGGATATGAGGATTCATTGGTTGGGAGGGAGGGTTCATAATAGGAAAGTGGTTCATCTTGATAATGATATGGAGATGGTGAATATTGAGGTGGTGGTTCATGAGAGTAGTTGTGTTGGAAAGGTGGTGGTTCTGTGTATGGTTCATTTGGCTCATAAGGTGGTTGGTATGGTGGATATGGTTTAGGGTCATATGGAGGTGAATGGTGAAAAGGGGCTTGTGAGTATGGTGGTCCAAAGTCATGTTGAGGAGAGGGTTTATAGGCATATGGTGATGGTTATTGATAGTCCATTGGAGGTGGTTGTTGCCATGAGGGTTGATCAAATCCTTGTGGCTCCTCCCATCTTTGATTGTTCCAACCTTGATGCTTGTTCTCATTGTAATTTCCTCTTCTTGCAACATAATTGTAACCAGACTCATAGCCAAAGGGGTGAGAGTTCATAGTAACAAATAAAAATTAAAAAAAAAACAAATTTAAATTAAAAGGTTATCTAAATTTTGAATTTGAAAATTAAATTTTGAAATTTGAAATTTAAAATTTTGAAATTTGAATTTTAAATTTTTGAATTTTGAATTTTGAAACCTGAAATTTGAAATTTGAAATAGATAAGATAAGATTTTGAAAAAGATATGATTTTTTTTTAAAAAGATTTAAATTTTGAAATTTAAATTTTGAAATTTTAAATTTTGAAATTTGAGATTTGAATTTTAAATTTTTGAATTTGAATTTTGAAAATTGAAAATTGAAATTTGAAATTTGAGTTTTAAATTTTGAATTTTTAAATTTAATGAGGAAAGAGAAAAACAATAAAATGACACCAAACTTAAAAATTTTTAGATCAAAACGAAGAAAACAATTAAGAACAACTTGAAGATCAAGATGAACACCAAGAAAAATTTTTTTGAAAAATTTTTTAATAACTAAATAAAAACTAATAACCTCTTAATTTAAAAAAAAGCAAAAATAAAAACAAAAATAAAAACAAATAAACAAGCAAAAAGCAAATATTTACAATAACCAATAATAAGGCACACGTTTGCAATTCCCCGGCAACGGCGCCGTTTTGAAGAACTGAAGATTGATGGTTTAGAAGTTATAGTAAATACTCTTACAAGTATAGTTATTAAACCAAGCAATCAACCTTTCTTACAAACGTTTTGGTTGTCACAAGTAACAAACCCCTTTTTAAAATTGATAACCGAGTATTTAAACCTCGGGTCATCTTCTCAAGGAATTGCAGGGAGGTGTTCTTATTATTGGTTATGAGTTTGTAAATTGGGGGTTTTGGAAAGAAGGAGCAAGTAATGTAAGATAATAAGTCATTAAAATAATAAATAACAAAGCTCTTGGCAAGGTATAAGAACTGGAAGTCCTATCCTGGTTATCCTTATCAATTGTGATGAGAATTGGATTTTTTTCCACTTTGTTAATCTCTAACTATGAAGGTAAGTTAAGTGGATGAATTAATTTTGATTCCTCAGGTCCTAGTCTTTCCTTGGGAAAGGCTAGAATTATTGGAATTTAAAATTAATTCTTGAAGAATTCCAATTTTCAGTCAACAATGAGTTTGATAACTCAAGTGTCTCCAATGACTCAACCAAAGCCAAAAGGGAGAAATTATAAATTAAATTAAAAGCATCAATATAAATAAAGCAAAGCAATCTTAAATCTGAAATACCTCAAATAATATTAATTAAGAAAATCATAATATGAATGCAGCATAAGCCAAATAGGCAACATAACTAATATAAGCATTAAAGTATCTGAAACTAAGAAATAAATATAAAGTAAAAGAACAATGAACCTGGGATTTAGAGTCACTCCTAAAACTAAGAGAAATCCTAAATCCTAATCCTAAGAGAGAGGAGAGAATCTCTCTCTCTAAAAACTATATCTACTCCTAAAATTGTGAATTGTGAAAGCTTGTTTATGAATGAATGCATTCCCCCACTTTATAGCCTCTAATATGTGTTTTCTGAGCCGCAAACTGGGTCAGAAACAGCCCAGAATTTGCTGGTTGCGAATTCAAACACACTGATTTTTTGTCACTGCGATGCGGCCGCGTGGATCACGTATTCACGTCGCCTAGCGTCAGGTAAACCATGGCATATTATATATCAAATCGAATTCCCGGACGTTAGCTTTCCAACGCAACTAGAACCGTGTTGTTTGGACCTCTGTAGCTAAAGTTATCGCTGTTTGAGTGCGAAGAGGTCAGGCTGGACAGCTTAGCAATTTCTCCAACTTCTTGTATTCCTTCCACTTTTGCATGCTTCCTTTCCATCCTCTGAGCCATTCCTGCCCTGTAATCTCTGAAATCACTTAACACACATATCAAGGCATCTAATGGAAATAAGAGAGGATTAAACATAGGAAACTTAAGGCCAAAGAAGCATGTTTTCAATCAAAGCACATAATTAGGAAGGCAAATGTAAAACCATGCAAATAGTATGCATAAGTGGGTAAAGAGTTGATAAAAACCACTCAATTGAGCACAAGATAAACCATCAAATAGTAGTTTATCAGCGACGTGGAAATTGGCATGCTTCTGGCATGGAGGGCATGTTTTGACGAACTCGGTTGCGTGCTTCTTTAAGGTCGGCCAGCAGAAGCCGGCTCGGAGTACCTTTTTGGATAGAGCCCGTTCCCCGAGGTGGTTGCCACACATGCCGCTGTGAACGTCCTCCAAGACCTCTTTTGTGGCAGAAGTTGGAACACACTTTAGGAGGGGTGTTGAGATTCCTCTTCTGTACAGGACGTCATCTATCAAGGTGTAGTATTGTGCCTCTCTGCGTCCGCACACATGCTGAATCCTGACTTGTGCGTACACACAGGTACTTGTGTGTACGCACACTTAAACTTATGTTCACCATAGCAAATTGCATATTATTTTGAAGCCCCGGACGTTAACTTTCCAATGCTGCTGAAACCGCCTCATTTGGACCTCTGTAGCTCAAGTTATGACCAATTTAGTACAGAGAGGTCAGGGCTGGCAGCTTTCCAAATCCTTCATTTCTTGAATTCTTCCCTTTTGCATGCTCTTTTCCTCACTTCTTCAACCCATACTTGCCTTGGAAACCTGAAAATCACTTAACAAATACATCAAGGCACCAAATGGGATTAAAGTAAATAAAATTGACTAAGTTAAGCACAAAAGAACATGTTTTCACTTTCAAGCACAATTTAGGAAGAAATCTCAAAAGCATGCTATCTAGATGAACAAATAGGGGTTTATGTGATGAAATCCACTCAAATCAAACCAAAATATATCGTAAAATATGGACGCATCACTCCCGTATGACCCTCTTTGCGGCCTTCTTTTCTGTGGAGAGTGTTTCAGACTTAAGGTAGTTGATTATGGGGGTCATCCTCCCTTGGTCCTGGTCTGATATGTTTAGGACCTTCTCTTCCCCTGAGGTCGATGGGTATTGTAGGGTTTCTTAGATGAGGCTTCTATTATTGCATCCTGGTTTGGTGCTGGCTAGTTTTGAAGGTGCATCAGCTCGGGCGTTTTGCTCCCGAGGTATATGTCGGATCTCATATTCCATGAAGTTCCCGAGCTATTCTTTGGTTTTGTCTAGGTACTTTTTCATGGTGGGATCCTTTGCCTGGTAGCTTCCATCTATTTGTGAGGTGATTACTTGTGAATCGCTGAAAATGGTTAGCTTTAGGGCTCTGACCTCCCTAGCCAGCTTCAAACCAGCCAGTAGGGCTTCACACTCGGCTTGATTATTTGAGGCGGGGAACTCGAATCTTAAGGAGAGTTCGAGTTGGGTCCCTTGGTCGCTTTCCAGGATAATGCCTGCTCCACTCCCGGCTTTGTTTGATGAGCCGTCAATGTAGAGGTTCCATTCAATGGGGGTTCCTGGGGTGTTAGTGTACTCTGCGATGAAGTCAGCCAGGTATTAGGACTTGATGGCCGTGCAAGCTTCGTACTTGAGGTCGAATTCGGACAACTCAATCGCCCATTGTAGGATTCTTCCAGCCAAGTTAGTTTTCTACAGAATGCCTTTCATGGGTTGGTTGGTCCGTATTCTGATGGTGTGGGCTTGAAAATATGGTCGAAGTCGCTAGGAGGTAAGTATGAGGGTGTAAGCGAACGTTTCTATCTTTTGGTAGTTTAGTTCAAGCCCTTGTAAAGCCTTGCTGATGAAGTAGATGGGTTGTTGTCCGTTGTCATCTTCTCGGAATAGCACTGATGCTATCGCCCGACTTCCAACGGCGAGGTATAGTATCAGCTCTTCTCCCTGTCGAGGTCGGGTTAGGATGGGAGGTTGCCCCAGGAATGTTTTGAAGTCTTGTAAGGCTTGTTCGTATTCTGGGGTTCATTCGAACTTCTTTCCTTACCTTAGTATTGCATAGAAAAGGAGATATTTTAGCGCCGACCCAGCTAGGAATCTGGACAGGGCCACTAGTCTTCCATTTAGCAGTTGTACCTCTTTCAAGCAGGTCGGGCTTTTCATGTTGAGTATGGCTTGGCATTTGTCTGGGTTTGCCTCAATGCCTCTCTAGGTAAGTGATGAGCAGATAATTTATACGCTTTTTGGCATTATTTTTTACACAGTTTTCAGTATAATTTAATTAGTTTTTAGTATATTTTTATTAGTTTTTAATTAAAATTCACATTTCTGGACTTTACTATGAGTTTGTGTGTTTTTCTGTGGTTTTCAGGTATTTTCTGGCTGAAATTGAGGGACTTGAGCAAAAATTAGATTCAGAGGTTGAAGAAGGACTGCAGATGTTGTTGGATTCTGACCTCCCTGCACTCAAAGTGGATTTTCTGGAGCTACAGAACTTCAAATGGCGTGCTCTTAATTGCATTGGAAAGTAGACATCCAGGGCTTTTCAGCAATATATAATAGTCCATACTTTACCCGAGTTTAGATGACACAAACTGGCATTCAACGCCAGTTTCATGCTGCATTTTGGAGTTAAACGCCAGAAACAGGTTGCAAAGTGGAGTTAAACGCCAGAAACAGGTTACAAACTGGCGTTCAACTCCAAGAGAAGCCTCTACACGTGTAAAGCTCAATGCTCAGCCCAAGCACACACCAAGTGGGTCCCGGAAGTAGATTTCTGCATCAATTATTCATTTCTGTAAACCCTAGTAACTAGTTTAGTATAAATATGACTTTTTACTATTGTATTCACATCTTTGATCAGTTTTATGCTATCTTAGACCTTTATGGGGGCTGGCCATTTGGCCATGCCTGGACCTTCATCACTTATGTATTTTTAACGGTAGAGTTTCTACACACCATAGATTAAGGTGTGGAGCTCTGCTATTCCTCATGAATTAATGCAAAGTACTATTGTTTTTCTATTCAATTCAAGCTTATTCCGCTTCTAAGATATTCATTCTCACCCAAGAACATGATGAATGTGATGATTATGTGACGCTCATCATCGTTCTCACTCACGAACGCGTGCCTGACAAACACTTCTGTTCTACATGCAAACAAGCTAGAATGGGTATCTCTTAGATATCTAATACAGGGGACTGAGTCCGAGATATTAGAATCTTCATGGTATAAGTTAGAACCCATGGATGGCCATTCTTGAGATTCGGAAAGTCTAAACCTTGTCTGTGGTATTCCGAGTAGCATCTGGGAAGGGATGGCTGTGACGAGCTTCAAACTCACGAGTGCTAGGCGTAGTGACAGACGCAAAAGGATAGTAAATCCTATTCCAGTATGATCGAGAACCGACAGATGATTAGCCATGCAGTGACAGCGCATTGGACCATTTTCACAGAGAGGATGGGATGTAGCCATTGACAACGGTGATGCCCTACATAAAGCTTGCCATGGAAAGGAGTTGGAATGGTTGGATGAAGACAGCAGGAAAGCAGAGGTTCAGAGGAACGAAAGCATCTCTATACGCTTATCTGAAATTCTCACCAATGAATTACATAAGTACCACTATCCTATTTTATATTTTATTTATCTTTTACTTATCAATTCATAAAATCAGTTGAATCCGCCTGACTGAGATTTACAAGGTGACCATAGCTTGCTTCAAGCCGACAATCTCCGTGGGATCGACCTTTACTCATGTAAGGTTTATTACTTGGACGACCCAGTGCACTTGCTGGTCAGTTGTGCGAAGTTGTGACAAAGAATTAAGATTATGAACGTGCGTATAAAGTTTTCAGCGCTGTTACCAAGGAATGGAACAGTCACGATTTCTGCGCACCACGTTTTTGGTGCCGTTGCCGGGGATCGTTCGAGTTTGGATAACTAACGGTTCATCTTGTTGCTCAGATTAGGTAATTTTATTTTAATTTTAAGCTTTTTATTTCTTATTTTCGAAAAAAAAATTTAATAAAATCATAAAACTAAAGAATAATTTGATGTTTCTTGTTTGAGTCTAGAGTCAAGTTTTAAGTTTGGTGTCAATTGCATCTTTTTAATTTTCTAAAAATTATTTTCGAAAATTTCATGCATTGCATTCTTCATGATCTTCAAGTTGTTCTTGGCCAATCTTCTTGTTTGATCTTCATATTTTCTTGTTTTGTGTCTTTTCTTATTTTTCATATGCATTCTTGAATCATTAATGTCTAAAGAATAAGAATTTCTATGTTTGGTGTCTTGCATGTTTTTCTTTTCTAAAAAATTTTCAAAAAATAAGTTCTTGATGTTCATCTTGACATCTAAAGTGTTCTTGGGGTTCATCTTGACATTCATAGTGTTCTTGCATGCATCACATGTTTTGATCCAAAATTTTCATGCATTCAGTCTTTGGGTTGTTTTTCTCTTTCTTCATTGAAAATTCAAAAATAAAAAAAAAACTTTCTCTTATTTCACTCATAATTTTCGAAAATTTGATTTGATTGAGTCAAA